>NC_080396.1:37912000-38221100 GCF_030265065.1 Corythoichthys intestinalis
CGCTGGATTGATGTAAATGCTGACTCAAATTATTATTTTTTTACATTAATAGACGTTCGTGAGCCTTACTCTCACATTGCCAAAAACAAAACATTACTCTGATTACTTACTGTGTTGACTCTCGCCACACAAGCCTAGAGGTTGTCACTAACACTTCAAATGCCAAAAAGATTTTGGCCAGTACTGGCTGTGTGTGCACATGAACCCTTGAGTAATGAACCCTTTTGGCAAGCTTCATTTGGCCATCACTCGTGAATGGAACTCCCTTGCCAGCAGAGCAGTGCAGTGTGTTTCAACTTTTCATCATTTAAGTTTGTGAATGTGTACCTGCTTGTGACATTTGAACTTAAATTGTCTGTTTTAGGCCTCTCAGTCCTTGCAGTGCGGTGTGTGTCTCCAAGTCGTACGGAGAGATTCTCTTCTGGCTCTGCCCTGCCAGCACTCCTTTTGCAAAGCATGCTGGGAGCAGCACTGCACTGTACTGGTCAAAGATGGTATAGGAGTAGGTAAGTCAGGATTATGTTTGTGTGTCGGGTTTTTAGTAATAGTGTCATGGTTATTGTCCAAGTTTGTGCAAAAAAAAAAAAAAAAAAAATATATATATTTTTCGTTATTATGTACTTTGATATTAGTTCACAGAACAGTAAAATATTTCAAGCCTTATTTTAAATTTGGATGCCAAATATTTCAAGCCTTTGCTTGAATTTGGATAATTATGGCAGAAAGACCAGGGGTGAAAGTGGACGGGAACGGACAGGAACGTAGTTCTGGTATAAGATTCAGGGCCAGAACGCAGTTCAGGTATAAGATTCAGTGCATGTTTTCTGAAACAGCTAAAAAAAAAAACCTAAAAAAAAAAAGTGCAATGCAACAGAAAATGGATCAAATCTTTAAGAGCAAGGAAAGAGTTAAGGTGGCCTATTTATCATGTTTAGTTTTTTTTAGTTCAGAACATCTTAGCTGTAAATGTGCGCTTTGGATTTTTATTTGTTCATTTCAATGTGCACTTTGGATTTTTATTTGTTCATTTACGTTCGGCTACTTATTCGTTTCCTTATGATTTATAAAAGTCAATGTTTGGGCGATCTTCAAAATATATTCCATTTCACTCTGCATAATATAAGTCATTTGTACTTATTTTTCTGAATGCATGTTACTTATATTTTTATTATTAAAAACACAACAAAAAATAAATGTTTACATTATCTTCAATTTTAATATACATCCTATGTTCTTAAGTAGTTAAAATTGAGATTTGGCATTTAGTATATGAGGAAATGAGGGAAAATAAAAATTTGGAAATGGAGGTCGGGGTTATAGCTGTTTTTGTTAACTTTTATTTTGCAAAACATTGAAAAAAAAATACAATTTTGATAGAAAATCAGTTTTTGTATGTGTTATAGAAATAACTGACCAAAACAGTTTTGTTTGCATCATTTCAGTAGCTAAAAAAAAAAAAGAAATAAATAGCATTTCTGTCTCCGTGGCGACCTTCACGTCGGGGAGTTCCGGCAAGAAATTCTAACCACTTTCACCCCTGAGAAAGACTAAAATATAACATGAGTTCATACTTAAATGAGAATACTGGTATTTCATGTGAACAACAAAAGCAATCGTGAAGAAATGTTGGCCTTCTGAAATTGGATTAAACTCATGTGCCCTCTGCAATAATGACAGCGTCAAGATGGCTTGGCACAAAGGTGATCAGCCTTTTCTGTTGTTGCAGCCCTAGTTGGCCTTTAGAATGTTTTCAGTTTGTATTTTTTCTCCACTTTGTGAAAATAATGACAGCGTCAAGATGGCTTGGCACAAAGGTGATCAGCCTTTTCTGTTGTTGCAGCCCTAGTTGGCCTTTAGAATGTTTTCAGTTTGTATTTTTTCTCCACTTTGTGAAAAGAGTATACGTAAAATGCAGTTACCAAACTTAAACACCCTAAAAAAACAAATTTTATTGCCTAGCGCCTACTGTCCATGTTAATGTGTTTGGGTGTGCAACCAGATTACCCAATTTTTTATTATGATTATTTTTTGGCATTCACTGTTCACCAGTTGCGCACTGAATTTTTGAAGTGTTTTATAGCGCACAGTGCAAGTTAACAATAAACTTGGATTTAGTTGCTACTTTCCAGTCTTTCAATGGTCAAATGCAAGTGAGCACGCAATTTAAGGGAGGAAATATGTTTTTCATGGAGTCTATTTTTTTTTTTTAACATGGGTTTACCCATTTCTTTCCAGGGATCTCGTGCATGGCACAAGATTGCTCCCTGCAAACGCCAGAGGATTTTGTCCTGCCTCTACTGCCAGGAGAGGAGTTGAAGGACAAGTACAGACGCTACCTCTTCAGAGACTATGTAGAGGTTTGTGTTTACTTGCTTTCTTTAATCTGTTTTCTGAGTGCAAAATTGGGGCAAAGGAAAACTGTTCCTCTACGCGTATACACGTAGGGAATTGAAATCTGTCATTTCCAATGGTCAACAGTTGCCTGTTCCTTTGTGGAAAAAGAAGTGGCGTATTTTCTATTTTAAAGTCTTTAAGTTCATAATTTGAAAGAATATTCAAGTCCTTTGCTGCCATTGACGGAAATAGAAGTCAAATCAATTTATTTTGGAAAGGCTGGTAATGATCAGCCCCCTAGTTAAAATGTATTTGACATCTGTAGCCTTCAATGGCAGCGAATAAGTTACTTGCTTGATTGAATTACTTACTGGTAGTCAGTTTCACCAAGTCTTCATCTCTTCAATTGCAGAGTCACTTCCAATTGCAATTATGTCCGGGTGCAGACTGCCCCATTGTCATTAAGGTGCAGCAGCCACGGGCGCGCAGGGTACAGTGTAGCCGCTGCAGTGAGGTCTTCTGGTAGGTCCACAACACAACCACACACTGCTTATAATTGCACAGAGTAAATGCACAAAACAAGTGAATTTAAAATGGAATTTGAATTCCTAATTTTAAACGTCGCTATTAAAAGTACTGCATTGATTGACAGTTTTTTTTTTGGGTGTGTGTGCATTTGTTTTTTTTCTTAATGGTCTGTAGTCATTTCATGATTCTTCATGACCTGTCACGTATTTAATGACTTGTGGTTCAGTCCTTAATTTCCTATGCATTATATGCCAATAAAGTGTATGCCATTTTTCTTAAATGTTGATTTGCTCTCTTGTTGTCTCCTCATAGTTTTAAATGCTGTCAGATGTACCATGCACCCACAGACTGTGCAACAATCCGTAAATGGCTCACAAAATGTGCTGATGACTCAGAGACGGCCAACTATATCAGCGCACACACTAAAGATGTATGAGCCGATTTCTATCTTGATTTATTACTTAAGAAAATGTTTGAAATATAAAATAACTTTGTGCCACCTTTCAGTGTCCTAAGTGCAATATCTGCATTGAGAAGAATGGAGGATGCAATCACATGGTGAGTGACAGCTCAAAAGCTCTAATACTGGGGAATACTCAAAACATCCTTCTTGTGGGAGTCTGCAGCATTGCAATGTTATGTTCTGTTTATTACACAGTATCGTGTTTGTTTTCTCTGGTATGACTGTTATTGTTTGGTTAAAGTAACACATTTAATCTCATTTTGTTTCAGCAATGCTCCAAGTGCAGACATGGTAGGTGTTTGACTTCTTCAGTTTAATTTTATACATGGAATTTTATGTTAAGATTTAACATTATAAAATTATTGAAGATCTGTTGGATTGAAAGCTTATCAAATAAAGTCTACTTAACTAATTAAGCCTTGCCCAACTATTTAGTCATGTTTTAATAGGCTTGTGAACAAAATTTTTACTTTCAGACTTCTGCTGGATGTGTCTTGGTAACTGGAAGACTCACGGCAGTGAATACTACGAGTGCAGTCGCTATAAAGAAAACCCTGATATTGTCAACCAGAGCCAGCAGGCTCAAGCCAGAGAGGCTCTTAAGAAATACCTCTTCTACTTTGAAAGGGTAAGCATTTAGAGCATGGGAGGAGTGTGTGACTGAGTGACTCAGTCTTTTTTTAAATTTCTGCGGAATTACAGGGAAATAGCAACTTCAATTAAATTAGGATAATTTTAATAATTGAACGCATCTGAATATATTCTACAGATACTAAAATTTAAAATAAAAAGGTACATTACATAGACCGCACTGGATTATAGGCCACATAACAAGGGACATTCACACAGAAAAATGTGATACAGAACGATTTGATCGATCAAAAATATCTATGAACTGAGTTAACAGCTCAAGTGAGGTGGTTCTCATCATTTATTTGTAGCTGCCTTGCTAGCACCGTAACCCAAACAATTTGATGAGTACCACTGGTGTGTTAACAGTCAGTCTAAAATAACAAAAAAAAACATGCAAAAACCTTTAACAACCAAATTGCTACAATTATGAGGAAGACAAAATGTAATTCACTTAATCTTCTTGGCCTGAAGTAGACTCAACCTTCTTTGCTGAATGGAATCCCAGAAGTGCCGGACAAAATGCTCTGAAACTGCTTAGTCAAAGCTAGCTGCTTCACTTTGTTTTATCATACGTTTTTTAAAATTTTCTTTTTACTAGTTTTTTTGTTTTTTAATCTATTGAACCACTCATGGCTAAATGTTAGAAGGTAAAGGTACACATGCACTCACTGTCAGTCGTTTTTTTCCTAACACACCTGCAATGAGTACATTGGACCTTTGCGACGTTGAGCGTTTGTGAACGACAGCAAGACTGCATTAAGCTTGTGAGCTCATAAAAAGCTATAAATTACTCGCATAAATGTGTAAGCAACAGCATTCAAAACATAGGAAAAAATTAGAAGTTTTAAAGTCTTTAAACTTGATACGTTGTTGGGAAGTCTGTAAACTTGATACAGTTTATCACAAAATTGAGTACGCCCCTCGCATTTCTGCAGATATTTAAGTATCTTTTCATGGGACAACACACAAACAAAATGACACTTTGACACAATGAAAAGTAGTCTCTGCGCAGCTTATATAATAGTTAATTTATGTTCCCCTCAAAATAACTCAAAATATAGCCATTGATATCTAAACCCCTGGCAACAAAAGTGAGTACACCCCTTTGAAAAAACGTACATCCCTAAATGTCCAAATTGAGTACTGCTTGTCATTTTCCCTCCAAAATGTCATGTGACTCGTGACAGGAGTGCTGTCAGCATTGCTGAAGCCATTGAAGATGTGGGGGGGGGGGGTCAGCCTGTTAGTGCTCAGACCATACGCTGCACTCTACATCAAATTGGTGTGCATGGCTGTCACCCCAGAAGGAAGCCTCTTCTGAAGACTGTACACAAGAAAGCCAGCCCGTCTCATCAGAGCATAGGACATGGTTCTAGTAATACATGTGCTTTGTTGACACGTCTTCAGCAAACTGTTTGCAGGCTTTCTTGTGTACCGTCTTCAGAAGAGGCTTCCTCCTGGGGTGACAGCCATGCACACCAAATGATATAGAGTGCTGCGTATGGTCTGAGCACTAACAGGCTATTTCACCCCCCCCCCCCCCCCCCCCCCCCCCACACACACACACCTCTTCAATCTCTGCAGCAATGCTGACAGCACTCCTGTAACGAGTCACGTGACATTTTGAAGGGAAAATGACAAGCAGTACTCAATTTGGACATTTAGGGATGTACGTTTTTTCAGAGGGGTGTACTCACTTTTGTTGCCAGAGGTTTAGATATTAATGGCTATATTTTGACTTATTTTGAGGGGAAAATAAATGAACTCTATTATATAAGCTGCACATAGACTACTTTTCATCATTTCAAAGTGTCATTTTGTCAGTTTTGTCCCATGAAAAGATTAAATATCTGCAGAAATGCGAGGGGTGTACTCACTTTTGTGATATTGTATGTTTTTGTGCTTCTTACGAATATTTGATTGCAGAGAAAATTCTGAAACTGTCTTGTGGGATCAATTGTTATCTATGCAAATTGTCTGTTTCTGACACAAGTGGGAGAACCACAACAAGTCCTTGCAGCTGGAGGCTCAGACGTACCAGAGGATTCAGGAGAAGATCCAGGAGAGAGTGATGAACAATCTGGGAACCTGGATTGACTGGCAGTATCTTCACAATGCCGCAAAGCTTCTAGCTAAGGTGTTTTTTGTTGTTTTGTTTAAGAGACGGTTAAGATCGTATAGTGTCTTATTTATGCAAGATTGCACAGATATACTGTAGTTCTGAATTGTCTGTTGTATTTGCGGACCATTTAGAACACCTCTTATATTGTGTTAGCTAGCATCATTGCTTACATTTTTATTTAGAGGTGTATACATTACTTGTATAAACAAATAGACATCAGACTCATTAAACTAGTAGGTCACACGCAGTATTTTTTTAAATTGCCTATTCCAGTCTGATATACCTCCCTTGTGTGTTGTCTTTTTTGCTTCTAGTGTCGCTACACACTGCAGTATACGTATCCCTACGCCTATTACATGTCCGGCCCACGCAAAAAACTGGTGAGAAAATGTTCTCGTTTTCTAGTCCACCCACAACAGGTATAGCCAAGAGAATAGCGGGACAAAACAACTACAATGGCAAATGAAAAGAGCAGCAACAACACTGTCTAATGTAGCTTCTTAGAGCAAACACAGAAAAGAGCACAAAAAGTGATAATAAAGGACAATACAAAGCAATAGCGACCTTGACACCTGCGGGTACTTGATCTAAAAAAGTGCAAGTAATGTCCAAAATTTATATCAAAAGACAACAGCAATTATACCTGCTCGGATGTACTTGCATTGTTCGTTCAGGTTTTTGAAATCCTTGAAAATGCTTGGATTTTAATGTGTTTTCAAGGATTGAAAAATGCTTGAATTTTGTATAAAGTCCTTGAAACTGTTAGGCACACAATATATGCGAGTGTATTGGTGTCAAGTGAGGGATTGTTTTATTTTAGTAGGAATAAGGAATAAGCATTTAACAACCACAAAGTACTAGTGAAAGCTTGCCTCCTGACTGAAATATGTCTCTCTCTTCGTGCATGCGCAAACGCGCATGGAATCCTACTGAGGCTGGGATTTTCAAGTTAGTGAGAGTGAGTTTATTCTGTGTAACTGTAAAATTGGACTTCTTGATCATTCTGTGCGAGGGCTAAAGTCACTGCACTATCTGTGGGCTAAAGTCACTGCACTATATGTATTCCCACACCCAAGTTTTCCCTTGCTTGTGTGGACGCAGCCATGAAGTGAAGAGCAGGAAAGTAATGAATTAGTTCAAAAGGGCAACTCTTTAGCATTCAGAAACACAAAAAGAAATTAATATAAAACATTGTGGTGGTCAGTAAATGTTACTTTTGTAGAGTAAGTTCAGGGAAATATATACCACTCCATTCTGAGGAAAAAAATATGGAATAATGAGAAACAAAGAAATAACAATCAAAACACATCTATAGTATTTAGTAGCACC
Organism: Corythoichthys intestinalis; assembly: GCF_030265065.1. Lineage (NCBI taxonomy): Eukaryota > Metazoa > Chordata > Actinopteri > Syngnathiformes > Syngnathidae > Corythoichthys > Corythoichthys intestinalis. The sequence goes on from NC_080396.1 coordinate 37,919,410, forward strand.
ACCTGTTGCTTTTATGACAGCTTGCAGTCTCTGAGGCATGGACTTGATGAGTATTCTTTATCAATTTGGTGCCAACTCTCTTTGATTGCATTTGCCAGATCATCCTTGCAAGTCAGAGCCTTGCTGTGGACCTTTTTCTTTTTTTTTGCCCTATTTCTACCACAGGTTTTCAATTGGTTTGATATCTGGGCTATTAGAAGGCCATGACATTGACTGGATGAGTCTTTCTCCAAGGAATGCTTTAACAGTTTTAGCTCTGTGACATGATGCATTGTCATCTTGGAAAATGACAAACATATGTTCAATTGAAGGGATGAGAAAGCTGTATAAAATTTCAATGTAAACTTGTGCATTTATTGAAGATTTAACCACAGCCATCTCCCCAGTGCCTTTGCCTGACATGGAGCCCCATGTCAAGAGTCAAGAATCTGCTTTGGACGAGGTGTCAAGAGTCAAGAATCTGCATTGGACAAGGTGATGATGCTGGAACTTTGGTTTGGTGCTGTTCCAGTGAGATTTACAAAGATGACTGCCTGAAGAAATCATCAAAATTCCCTCAGTCCTTGATTATATGGCGCTGCATGTCAGGCAAAGGCACTGGGGAGTTGGCTGTGGTTAAATCTTCAATCTCAGACTCAGAAGACTCATCCAGTCAATGCCATGGCCTGCAAATAGCCCAGATCTCAACCCTATTAAAAACCTGTGGTGGAAATTGGAAAAAAAAAATGGTCCAAAGCAAGGCTCCAACCTGCAAGGATGATTTGGCAACTGCAATCAAAGAGAGTTGGCACCAAATTGATGAAGAATACCCATTAAGTCAATGCCTCAGATACTGCAAGTTGTCATAAAAGCTAGAGGTGGTGCTACTTAATACTAGAGATGTGTTTTGTTATTTCTATGCGTGTTTCTCATTAGTCTGTATTTTTTTTTTCTCAGAATGGAGTAATTCCATATATATTTCCCTGCAGTTGCTCTATAAAAGTAACATTTACTGACCTCCACAATGTTTTTATTCATTTCTTTTAATGTTTCTGAATGCTAAAGAGTTGTACTTTTGAACTACCTGTAATTCATTATTTTTTCAAGCTTTTTATCTGAGTTTGTTCTACATGATAAAATGTCTGAGTGAGTGCTCGTCCGAGACTGGTGATTCCCTACTTTTTGCTAGGGGGTTGTAGTCCCAAGCACCAATGCATTTATTTTTCATTGTTGTACTAGAAAATGGCGATTTTTTTATTTTTATTTTAAGGAGTAGGGGGGTTTTAATAGCCATGTAAAGAGCTTTACTATTTTCAGAGAGAGTGGGATAGTTTTTTGTTGTTGTTCCTGAACTACGGTTCCACAGAAACGTGCATCGAGATATCATTTAGCTTAGCAAGGGGAGGCATGAGACCCATTTTTCGAGTGACCCAAAGCTCGGAAAACTTATAAAAGCACATTTACCACGGTTTCCTCGGCTGTGACTTGGTGTATCCTAACAGCATGATATTACAATGGCAGCAACTCTGCTATTGGATGCGCTCAGAGTTCGGCACAAAGTGCTCACTGCCGCCGGAAACCATTTAAACTAAATTTTTGGAGCCTCCAGGGTTGTACAACATTTTGAAAGACCTAATTGTGAGAAGGCACCATATTTTATTTCTGCATCATCATACAAAAAACAAATATATACAGTGGGAATATTTAAAGGTACTGGGAAAAAATATTGAAATTCCTTAAAAAGTGCTTGAATTTGGCCATGAAAAAGGGTTCATGAAAAAGGTGTATGAACCCTGTAATTTTGAGAAGAGACAAGCAGATTGGCGAAAGACGAAATAATAACCGCTTGAAAGCAATAAATGCATTTTCAAAAATGGGAAATGTGGACGAAAATATCCAGTGTTCAAATGTCATACCAAGGGTCTGGTAGTACAGCAACTTTTTAAGTAATTCAGTAAAATGTAATCATTTTCAGGTTTAGTTTGAGAGACAACAGATAGAGCAAAAAGAGGTGGCACTTCTAGGACATACTACTATTTTGAGAACTGAGATCAAAGGCTCAATAAAACGTATTAGCAAGAAAACCAACATACATTAACAGTTGCCTAGATATACCGTATTTTGAGAAGTGGCAAATGGAGACAAAAGCTTTTGTGTGTATTTTGTTTTTCCCTTGCTGCAGTTTGAGTACCAACAGGCACAACTCGAGGCAGAGATCGAAAACTTGTCATGGAAGGTGGAGCGGGTTGACAGCTACGAGAGGGCAGTGGGGGAAGGCGAGGTGGATCTCAGTGCGAGCGATAGGGGGGTAAGACTTCAGTGTTTCATATACACCCCACCTATCACAAAGAGGCTAAAAAGACTGTGTAATGCTTGCCTAAAATGTCTATAGTTGCTTATTTTAATTGTTAACACATCATCATTTAAAACGAAAGTTACCCTGATGACTGCCAGAGTACGGTGAAGAAAGCTAAGAATGCTCAGGTGGTCAGAAGGTATAAAATAGAACATGTTTTAATACCTACAGTGGGGAGAACAAGTATTTGATACACTGCCGATTTTGCTGGTTTTCCCACTTGCAAAGCATGTAGAGGTCTGTAATTTGTATCATAAGTTCTCTTCAACTGTGAGGGACGGAATCCAATACAAAAAAAACAGAAAATCACGGTGTATGATTTTTAAATAATAAATTTGCATTTAATTGCATGAAATAAGTATTTGATACATCACAAAAATCGAACTTAATATTTGGTACAGAAACCTTTGTTTGCTATTACAGATACCAAATGTTTCCTGTAGTCCTTGACAAGGTTTGCACACACTGCAGCAGGGATTCTGGCCCAACCCTCCATGCAGATCTTCTCCAGAGCCTTTAGGTTTCGGGGCTGCTGCCGGGCAACACGGACTTTCAGCTTCCATAGATTTTCTATAGGGTAGGCCACTCCAGGACCTTAAGATGCTTCTTACGGAGCCACTCTTTAGTTGCCTTGGCTGTGTGCTTTGGGTCGTTGTCATGCTGGAAGACCCAGCCACGACCCATCTTCAGGGCTCTCTCTGAAGGAAGGACGTTGTCAGCCAAGATCTGGCGATACATAGCCCCATCCATCCTCCCCTCAATACGATGCAGTCGTCCTGTACCCTTGGCAGAGAAGCAGCCCCAAAAAATGATGTTTCCTCCTCCATGTTTTACGGTTGGGATGGTGTTCTTGGGGTTGTACTCATCCTTCTTTTTCCTCCAAACACGACGAGCAGAGTTAAACCAAAAAGTTCAATTTTGGTCTCATCCGACCACATGACCTTTTCCCATTGCTCCTCTGGATCATCCAGATGGTCAGTGGCAAACTTCAGACGTGTCTGGACATGCACTGGCTTCAGCAGCGGGACCTTGCGTGCGCTGTAGGATTTTAATCCATGACGGCGTAATGTGTTTCCGATGGTTTTCTTCGAGACTGTGGTTCCAGCTCTCTTCAGGTCATTGACCAGGTCCTGCCGTGTAGCTCTGGGCTGATCCCTCACCTTCCTCATGATCAGCGATGCCCCACGAGGTGAGATCTTGCATGGAACCCCAGAACGAGGCAGATTGACCGTCAACTTGAACTTCTTCCTTTTTCTAATAAGTGCTCCAACAGTTGTTACCTTCTCACCAAGCTGCTTGCTTATTTTCCTGTAGCCCATCCCAGCCTTGTGCAGGTCTATTATTTTATCCCTGATGTCCTTACACAGCTCTTTGGTCTTGGTCATTGTGGAGAGGTTGGAGTTTGTTTGTTTGAGCATGTGAACAGGTGTCTTTTATACAGGTAACAAGTTCAAACAGGTGCAGTTACTTCCGGTAATGAGTGGAGAACAGGAGGGGTTCTTAAAAAAGAACTAAGAGCCGAAATATTTACTAGTTGGTAATGTATCAAATACTTATTTCAAGCAGTTAAATACAAATTTATTATTTAAAAATTATACAATGTGATTTTCTGGATTTTTGTATTCGATTCCGTCCCTCACAGTTGAAGAGAATTTATGATACAAATTACAGACCTCTACGTGGCTTGCAAGTGGGAAAACCAGCAAAATTGGCAGTGTATCAAATACTTGTTCTCCCCACTGTATGTTGTACGTAAGCGCCAACAATTCTTTTATTATTGGATTGCAATCCGGAGAAGTTAAAATCATGGTATGATCAAAATGATTCCTAACTTCCTTCTGGTCATCATCTATTTGCCAAATGGCTTTGAAGTACGACATCGTTGTGGCGTTAAAGAAGGCGTGGCAACCACATGCAACTTATTTGGTGTATATAACCAAATGGGTTGTGTCTTATCACTTAAAGTCACTTCATAAAACGTCAACTACGGTATTTAGTTTTGATTTTTCTTTGGTTAAGCTGTTGTACTAATATATAATACATTACATACAGTATATACATTTCAGATTATTTTTGCAATTGTGTATCAAAACACAAATATGTGAATTCTAGAACAACGAATAGGCGAAATAATGATAATCAAATTATTATACTCTACTATATCTTGGCTAACAATTACCCCACCTTACGATTCTTACCAATCTTTAAATGCTTTATGTTACTAATACTAGCCAAACTTTACGGGTTAATTGGGAGCTTCAGATATGCCACCCCTTGACAGAAATGAGAACCAAAAACACCAATGTTCTTTAAGCTGTCTATTTAACGTGGAAAATCTGTCAAATAAATGAAGAAGTTATCAAATAGCAATAATGGAAACAAGATGTCAACATGCAGAGTAACCAAGTTCCTGACGTCACTTACCACAACCCTTAAATTTACAAATATTAATTTTCAGCTTTTCCCAACATACTGTAGTAACACTTTACAAAACAGGCAGTTTCTTTTTACATTCTCATATATGATAGGACAGTGCCATTTTCTAAACATAGCTTTTTTATAGCAGAAGTAAACACGATAAATGGCATTTCAAACCATTGTGGAAAATTGATCTAATATACAAGAAAAGAATGTTGCCAGCTTGGTCTTGGCAGCTTGGTCATGGAATTAATCTTGAAAATCAAGGTACTTCTGTAATTGAAGGCAAGTTGTTTAAATCCAACCTTGGTAACGTTTTGAACCTCCTTTTTGTTTGTATGAACAGGAGCTGGAGAATCAGATGCACATTGCTGAGCAGAGGCGACGTACACTGCTGAAAGACTTTCACGACACCTGAAGCCCTGTTCTGATTGCAGAGCACCAGCATCTCCTCCTTCCCTTTGTCCTTCCTTTTTTTCTTCTGCCTCCGCAACCAGGCCCCCACCGTTGCTTCCTTCAGTTACTATCCCCTGGGTGAAGTCACGATGACACCCTTTTTCCTTGTCAAACCACACTTACTTGCTTTCTCTTCCCAGCTCTTCCTTATCCCATTCTTCAAATGCTGCAGCTTTACAGAATGGCACGATTGTATTCCTTCTCATGGTCTTTCACTGTATTTTGGCTTCAACATAATCACCCGAGTCATTAACAGAGTTCTCTTGATAAGAGCACAACATTAAGAGAAAATCTCTGTTCTAAAAATCACTTGTTACTGCCCAGCATCATACTAGTGACGGGGGAAAAAAGAAATCACCCAAAATTTAGAAAGTCCTTAAGACCTAGTGGATACTTTGTGGCAGTTGTATTTCTCACATATACATATGACATGTATTTTTGTTTTCAGTTAGTTGGCTAATTTAATTTCCAAGTACACTAGTCGAAAGCAAGCTTCCTTCCATAACTTGGACAAAATGATGCATTTTCATTTGCATGTTGTGTGCTCACAGAAAAAAAGATACCGAAGATGAATGTGTGTTGGTTGTTGTTTTTGTAGGCCACTATAAACACATTCATTTTTTGTTTTGTTTTTGCTAAATCTGACTTGCTTTGACCAAATCTGCCAGTCGAACACTGCTATAATGATCAGTTATGATCTTAGTGAAACTTTGGCTCTTGGGTACAATCTGCTATCATTTTTTTTAATTGGTTAGGTCATCACCCAAGGCGATAGGCAGCCTTTTGGAGCATTTGATCATGTCTGTGATGCAAACAAAACCTACATTATAGTGTTATGAAAAGCTCCTCCAAATATGTTTTTTTTTTTTTTTTTTTAATTTACACTTAAAAAAAAGATCTTGACATAATACTAAGTGTACTCAACCTTGTGTATTTTGGCCAAAATTTACTATTGGCTCTCAGAAGACATTACATTAGGCTGAGAGGAAAAAGGTTCCCCAACCGAGTTTGCAAGTTTGATGTTTGCTGCAGTTAATACTCTGTCCTTTGCGCTGACCATTGGAACAAGACCAGCCCACTGACATAACACAAACACAACTAATGCCATAAAGTCCACATCACAAACTTGGCTCGTATCCCCTCATTTGGATGCTTTCTCCTGTTAACCATTTCCCACCACCATTTCATTATTTTTGGGCTATGTGTTCCACTTTCTTGCTCACACTGTTCACAATTATTGTTGTGGGGGAAAAATGGCTGTTGATAGATCGTTTGAAAAAAAATAAATAAAGAAAAAGCTACCAAAAAAGTGCTGTAATTTTCAACAGTTGTACATTAATACAAAAAATAGTTACTGAGAGAGTTTTTAAAACAAACCTTGTCTTGTGTATTCATTGCAATGCTACTCGTCATGCAGTTCAACAAAGGGGGCATCAATATGTCAAAACCATGGGTCGACTTTTAACGGTTTTCATGCTGGCATCTTATTATACGGAAGGCTAAAGTTTCCTCAACTGCCAAGATGGAAGTTAATGTTATAAGTCCTGAGACAAAAAATGAAATCGATGATTGATGTGTATACATCCCTTGAATATATCTACCAAATTTCATTCTTATTGGTGTGTCCACAAATAACAAGAGTAGCAATTGTAGTTTGTGTCCTCCTCAGGAAAGTAATGATGTAATTTATGGAGAAATCACATGAGAATGGTTTGCTCTCTAATGGATCATTTCCAGTAGATTTTCGGTCATTTCCTTTTAGTTTTGGGGCATTTTCGGGTCACTTTGTTAAATTAATGGCTGCCATTGACGGGGCTAGACGCCCAATTCATTTTGACTAGGAGAGTCGAACGAACATGAGCCTCTCAATCAAACTGGGCATCAAGCACTGTGAATTGCAGCTAATGAGTACCCTATAGAAACTAAAGAAATTCAATGGGGTTTGTTTTTGCAGTTTTTTTTGTTGTGGTTTTGGCATTTTTTTTAATGTTTTATTGCTTGATTTTGGGGCACTTTCGGGCTACTTCCTGGTGATATCGGGTAATTTCATTTCAAATGAATCTGGATGTTTTTGTCAAATGTTGGTCCTGTAGAGCCTTACGTTTTTTGGCAAAAAGTAATTTTTATGTGTGCGACTTGATTTATATATTTTTTTGCGGATCATAGAAAGTGTAGGATGGGATACTTTTTGAAATTTTAAATGTTTTTTCCATTGGAAATGGATGTGGCTTTTTTTGCCGAAAAAACCCACGTTTATACTGTTACTTCAAATGTGAGGGGTAAAATTGCATCTGACCTTTTGGAACTGTGAATCTATGTGAGAATCGGTCAAATGACGTGGGCTGTGTGGCTCGCCGAAAAAGTGGAAATGAAAAAATACTACTATATGGGGTGCTTTGCAAAGCATCCCCACAACAACAAGAACAAAGATTTTGAGTCCTCCCTCTAAGCGGCCTAAGAATGTTCGTTATGTTTTTTTCTTTGTTAATGCCTTCTCAGCACTGGCGTGCACACATAGACGCAGGGTGGTGCTCAAGCACTGGCCGTTGCCCTCTTAAACGAGCAAGTACCCTTAAGATTATTAAGTCATGATCATTATTATGTTAGTAATGTGTGTGCCTCCCAAGCATCGTAGCCATAATCGCTGACAGTACACTCTGTCCTCCAAATGCAGAGAAGCGCCACAGCAAAGTATAATGGCTTTCATTCACGCCCTCTCCATGCCCCCGCCTGTAGCCCCTATGCAGAGGTAACACATAATGTGTATGTGCCCCCCTAAACCTCAGTTGCTTAACTATTTGTCTTTGTGCAACTCTAAACTAGCTGAATGCCCAGTCCCACCTGTTAAACAAGCTAGACTAGCCGCTCGCCATGAATCAATTAATAGATGTAACGTGGCAACTAGCACACAACCAGTATCGGTAGGAAAAATAAAACTATATACTGTAATGCCCTACACTGAGAGAGGAGAGGAATCAGGATTGGCTTCACTTACTTTAATGTGACAAGAATGAAAACAATAATACAGCAGGCTGCTGCGGAATAACTGCAATCACTAGCTCTCAGCCCAGTGTTCTGTAAGACAGAACAGCATACAAGTATCGCAGTCTGGCAACTGTGTCTATCGTGCGAGCTTACGTAATCACAGTAGCAATTCTACGTACTGTATGCTACAACGATGTTCTACTATTAATGTTCCATTTCAAAATTTGAAGACAATTTACGTCCTTTCCTTCACATTTTAAATTCACACAAGACCACCGCCCCCACGCCCTGCATCTTTTTGTGTTTTTATTTTGGGCTGGTCTAATTGATCAGAGTAGCATTCCTCTGTATGCTACCACGAGGTTCTACTTGTCTATATGGAACAATTCTACATCATGTTACAGCTGGCGTATACCTGCTACAACGACTATAATGAAGTGGTTTAAATGATACAGTGAATAATACTGTAAACGTGAATACCCAATGAAGGAACGCGGAACGTGACCCACGGTGAAAAGCGAAAGCAGAATTAACCATCCGAAAACAGTTCAAAGAAAACGCTTGGCTCCCTTTGGGTATTATTCTAAGTAAATAAAAAAAAAAACCATGTATACAATGAAATGTAGCATGAAACGATCGTTAAAATAATTATTTTGCCTCACCATCATCTCCGGTATGCCACCGCGTTGAATGGAAAGCTAGTTCATGTAAAATTTCCTTCTACGCATGCGCTGTAATGCGAGGTATGCTCATATGATGGGCATCCTGATGTGTTAGAACACCTGTCCCCCTCACTCCACTTTGCTCGCTTACCCCTACGTCACAGCCCACACGTCCAGAGCATCTCTTAAAGGGGCCTCACATAGTTACGGACATTATCAATATTTAGTAATGTGTTTGCATGTTTAGTACTAGTACTGCTACTTCGGGAGAATTTTGCTGTTTAACAAAAACTAATAAGAATCACACACAAAATTTATGTATTAGAAATTCACCTGATGGAAGTGAATAAGCTCTAAAAAAAAAAACCTGTAGCTCCCTCATTTGAGTATGGGCACACAGATACTGTTGTAACAACAATGCAGTTTTAAAGCAGGATATAAGCATCATTTATTTGCTAACTGCCAAACAAAAAATTAGCTGTGAAGTTGTTATAATGTCACAGGGCAGGCTTTTTCATAATATTGTTGTTTATTTTAAAGCAGCAATCATGCCTCGAAAGGAAAGATTAGTGTTTTGTTGATGCCTGCTAGTTTGGAATAGGTTGCTATTTCTTTAAATTAATTACGTGTGGCATCCCGGTTGAAAAGATGGTCTCTTAAACTGACGGTTTACTAACTTTTATTTTCCTTCCTTGATGTAAACACACCGTAAGAGCTACGGTGCACACACATAAAACAACACAACTTATAATTAACAATAACTTTTTACCTTATTCCTTTTAAACCTTATTTATATATCACTATGAATTGCCTTTATGAACTGTCTTGACATTAAATTATTACCTTATCCTTGACAATCTTTACCTTGAGTGCAATAACTGTATATACTGTACATATTTATGACCTTTTAACTTACAAATTTTTCTATATATAGCTATATATTATCATTGCAAACAATACTAACTGCACTTAAAGGGCCATTGTTTAGTAGGGCGACAGCACCCTCTAGTGTAGAGAAAATTAAATACTACAGACACAGACAACAGGTCTTATATTTAGCGAAATATATTGAACCTACTTACAAAACGAAACCTTTAATACGAACCTTGTTCCCTCAACAGCCAGGTGCTAAGAACTTTAAGAAGCGTAAGACACTGTTTTTGTTTTTATTATCACCGTGTCGGCGACGCACGTTGTATGCATGTCAATTTCCTTCTTTTCAGCAGTTGATATGTTTAGCGGCATGTTGCCTTCCTTCGCCTTTTCAAAACAAAAGCATGAACTCTCAAAAACGAAAAAAACGTAAAATTATGAACAAAGTCATTTACAATACATCTGCAATGTTTTTTCTTTCTTTTATTAATTCCCATTGTGCTAACGAGGCAGCCGGGCTGGCAGACGCATACACTGCAAAAGGTGCCCTACTGCCGATTTTGAGGGCGGATGTGACGACACTAAGAGCAGTCACTCAGACAGGAAGCACATGGTGAAGTGTCTCCCGACGTCAAACAGGGCTTTTCCACGCTTCTTCGCGTGCACTCGGAACCACTTTGACAATATTTACTGCTGCAAAGTGGGACAAGAAGAAAGTTCAAGGTCTTTTAGCGCGCGGTCTATGTATATACATAGGCATAGCGTGATATTTTCAGGAAAATTATAGAAAATCGCAAAGGCGCCGTTGACTTTCATGGCAGAATACATTAATAGTGGACAGAGCGGCGATAACGTCCCGGAGGACGGACTGACGGGACAGCAGTTGGCAAACAGAGGAGATGGACTCACATACAAGTAAGTTTGGATGGACTCACATACAATTAAGTTTAGATGGACCCACATATAAGTAAGTTCGAAATCCTTGTTGCCTGTAAACCTTCATTTTCATCGTGCCAAGTTGATGGAAGGCCTTTGACCACCCCACTAACCTAAGCAAGAATGAGTTTAGTGTGGAAGAACTGCCATATATCGAGCCCTGACCTAAACATTCACAAACGTGGAAAAGTGAAGCTTGAATCAGCTAAATGTTGATTGTGATCCCCACAACGAGTTAAATTGATGATCCTATCAGCATAGCAATCCTTAGTTAACTCATTCACTGTCATTGACAGCGATAGATATCAAATCTATTTTAACTGATATGCCTGGCATTGAATTATGCTTCAGTGCCAATGATGGTGATAGCCAATCTATTTAAAAAATTGATTGGACGTCCATCAATATAGGCTGTTGAACAACTGCTTTTTTTGAAAAAGTAAATATCTCAGATGAGCTAATGCACAGCATATCTCTTCCAGGGTCAAATTCGTATGTCAATACCAACCATACCGTAGTAATTTATGTCAAACTCCCAGGCTCAAACTTTTAACATTAAAAAAAATAGCATATGCTATATACATTGGCATTTTCCCTCTTTAAAAAATCGTTATATCCCCCTATTACCCAACCTTTTTTTTTAAATTTCATTTTTGAGTCTGTGAAAGATGTTGACACTGTTATATTATCCATTTTATTATAGCCCAAATTAGAACACCAGAGTTTCCATGTTTTTTTATTTTTATTTTATTTTTTTTAAACTAAAACTAAGTTAACCCAGATAGCAGAACGACATTGAAAAGAAGTTGGATCAACATTCCGCTGTTGAATCAACGTCACTTTTGCACCCTCAATTAATGTTGGAATCCTTACAATACCTAAATGTCATTTCGATTATTAATAATATTGGAACAACGCTGAATCAATGTTATGTTTTCGACCAAAACGCCCGCTCATCTATAATTCAATGACTTTTCAATCATATTTCCTGGTCAATCATAAATCAACTATTTGTCAACTTTAGTTTATCAACTATAAAACAATGTTAACCCAACCATCGCCTGACATACCATAGAACATCGAAAAATTTTATGTCAACCATATTAATGATTTTGATGGAAAATCAATATTTATTCAATGTCGGTCTGCTATCTGGGAAAGATGTACCCTGCATCCATCTCAAAGTCAGTTAGGATTAGCTGCAGCTCACTAACGACCCCGATGAATGAGTGATACAGAAATTTGAAGGTGTGGTATACTGTAAATAAGGGTTGTGACAAAAAAAAACATTTGAATGACTATCCATTCGTGAGGGTGGAAGATGCGAACAAACCGTTTGCAGTTTCCTTAATGGATATAAATTCTGCCAGTAATCCAGAGATTCATAGATTGCTGATCTGTTGCATGCCTAGGAATCTATTGCCACGAGGATTTCCATGTCATTATGGAGCTGATTTGACAGACCGTTAAAATACTGTGTTAGAAGTATACAATAAGTGGGCTTTGGTACAAAAACAATTGGGGACCGTTGCCTTGAAGATCTGCTCTGCTAGATAAGATGACTGCCTTAGTCCAACATTGCAAGTCAGAATTTTCCTGCCTGTTAATGATATTCTCGTGCAGAAATATTACTTTTATTGATTTTTTTTAAATTGATTTTTTTTTTTTTTTTTTTGAGTAAAAAACAAATACATACAGTATATTGAAATGAATTGAGATAGGACGGTTTGGGGGGAAAATCTTTTTTGGCGAGATGAACTAATGAATATTATAATAATTGATTCGTTTATTAAGTTGTTTTTTTTGGGGGGGGGCTATTCAGTGAATCTTGTAAAATATTTGATGTTCACCCCTTTACTTAAAAATGGGCATTATAATTTCAAATTGACAGTGCAGAAGAAATTCATTAATTCTGATAAGTTGGATAAAATGTTGATCATCATTTCAAACTAAAAACTAATGTTTTCAAAAGTCTTATTTTGACTAAAGAAAGATAATAAGTTCATTTTCATTAAGGACATAATACATTATAGAATATTTCAAGATGATAAAATGAAATCCCAAGGATTTTGACAATTTAAAGTTAACCAAGGTGTCAATTAATCTGTGAATTTGTTTAACATATAAACAATAAATGAGTTATGGTGGAATTTGGGGGAATGAGACAGACAATTGACATTTCAGTTATTTTCAAAGGGTAGATTGATTTATGAGAGTACTACAAGTGGGTGATATAGCCTTAAAATTATTATTATAAATAATAAATTATACATTTTTAAATTTGCAATGATGATATTTTTGATGATAAGGGAATGGAAATTATGAAAAATAACTATTTCTGTTTCAGATTAACAGCATTTTTACTGCACACAATATTCAAGCCACCCTTGTTTTACACAATTACACTGCTATGTCAATAGTGCTAATCTAGTGTGAAGGATAACGGACACATTTTGAAATGGGAAAAAAAATGGCTAAGTAGTGTTTAACCTCAGAAGTCGCTTGAAATATAACAGCTTAAAAAGTAACCGTTTAAAACTTTAACTAGATGTCAAAGAAAGCTGCACTCAGTGATAGATAACATTGTGATTATTATTTACTATATGCTTTATTTTTCTACGTATGGGTATGATGAATGTATGTCTTAAATCTTTAAGCACCAAAATCACAAAATTGCAACAAGCAATATTGAATGTATGTCTTAAATCTTTAAGCACCAAAGTCACAAAATTGCAACAAGATATAGTGCTGACTTTGGCAGGCGAGAGCTTTAATATTAGGGCCTCACCTCATATAGCTGTGAGTTTGCACCAAAAGACAGGCAGACGTCTGAGGTTAACTATAAGATTTAGCACTTTGCTGGTGCAGTTTAATAGTTTAGTGGTCACTAAGCCCAACCAGAAATCATACACTGTATATGTCACACTGGATGGAAGCACACTGTTAATTTTGGGGGAAAATAAAGGGTATTAAGTGTGCTTTATAGTTCCAAAAATATGGCAGCAGTTTAGGCATGGAACAAATTAAAATTACAAACACACTTCCACTGTAATTTTACACTCAGATGAAAGTAGACATGTGCCGATTACCGATTTCAGGATATGGCGTGTTATGAAAACGGTTTCAAAACCGCAAAAAAATTCTGTCATACCATCGCTACGGTATTAGATATTTTTGATATCCCCAAAATACAGGAAGATTTTTTAAATTATTTTTTTAACCCCAATATGTCAGAGTAACACATCAACAATACTGTAAAAAACTGTAATAGCAACACTATACTGTGAAACCGTGATATTTTTGCTTAAGGTTATAATACCGTCGGAATCTCATACTGGCACATGCCTAGATGAAAGTCGTGAACATCATGATTCCCTGTTTGCACCCATTGGAGTTGCCAGACAAAACAAAAGAGGAAAAAATAACAAAAACACTTTTGAAGACTTCATCTTTTCGAATACAGTAGTTTTAATCTCGTACAAGGCTCCCACAAAACTTTCAATCGTATACCCATGAGCTACTGCAGTATTTGCACACAGTGGTGCCAGATATAAAATCTGGGCCTGGTTATATTTAGCTGACAGCCTTCGTAGTGCTGCAATGAAGATAGTGGTGGTCCATGCTGAATCTTGACATCTAAAGGGTAAAAAGTAATGAACAACAATTTTAGAAGTGTGAAACTTTCACCTGTCAATAATTGAGAGATTTAAAAAAATTTTTTTTACAAATTCCTCATGAACTATCAAGCAGTTTTTTCCTGATAAAGATCTTAAAATGTGAAGTAAACTTTAACACTTGTTCTTTTTCGATCACTGTGTGAATGAAAATGAATTACAACTGTAAAACAAGTCACATGCGTCGACCTGCTGTCGTCGTCATCATTTCTGTTTTTAGTCTAGATGTCATCAGGCATCCATGCCACTTGTATGCATCAACAAGCTTTGAAATAAGACTTAGGCATTAGTGTAATTTAAAACCTTCCCATTAAACTAGTCACAGTTTTGTGGCTGTTTTTCACTGTTCGAGCTGAAAACTATATAGAATTAATTAATGTTTGTTGCTCAATCATAGTGAAATCTGTTAGTTAATACTCAGTAATATTTTGACTAGATAACATTTCAACAGTCATAACTGTCATTAAAATACAGGCTATAGACACTAGCCCTGGCTTAAATGGACCTGGGTTAGGCTTCAGCTCACCCACAAACCTTATTGATAACAATTGCTATACATAATAATGATGTATACATCATGCCTCTATAGCGACATGATGTTTTTTGCTGTATTTTCCTTCTCATCTGGTGTGACGACATGCAGGTGTTTTGCTTAATGTTTGAGGAACATTTATTCCAAAAGTTGTGATTTTTCTGGGTCTTCTACTTTGGCTTGTTCATTATAGATGACGCTTAAGATGTAACCTTGTGTTCCTGTTTCAGTGACTTCCTCATTCTGCCAGGCTACATTGACTTCACTGCAGATCAAGTGGTGCGTAATGATGAATGGTCATCAGATGCATTTTTTTTTTTTTTTTTCCAACCATCGCCGCAAATCTTGTTCTATTTGACTGTAGTATTCCAAGTTTGATATGACATTTGGAGTGGATATGCAGAATTAAACATCCCCTTAGTAATACTCATCGTAAATTGTTCATTACAAACTACAGCATAGGCTTGTATCAACCCCAGTTAGGCATTCATTCAGCAGCTTGTAACGATACGCGAGTCAATCCTCTTGGCTGCTAGGAGCACACAAGATGAGACGACAAATATACAGAACAAGTTAACACTTCGGGGAAATAAAATTTACATTTCCAATTTGGAGCAATAGAATTAAGGCACAACCATAAAACTATCAATTTACAGTGTTTTAGAGTACATTCCAGATCCTTTTTTTATCTGAAAATCCCACCATATATAGGCCATTCAGTTTCGTCGTCGGACCCATCCCAGGTTTTAAATACATTTAAAGGTATTAAAACACATTGTGAAATACTGTTAACTTAAATGAAAAATAACAAAGTCACAATGTAGCCTTAACTAGCTACCACATCACCAAAGTGCGTAAATAATTCAAATTACAAATTGTGAGACACTAGAGGCATTCCTTATTGTGTTTTAGAACTATTAAAAAAAAAATCAGATCTCTCTGTAGTTATTAATTTATTCAGTTATTTTCAGGCATTGACATGGTTGATGTACCACTCTAATAACGGAAACCCGAACATACCATACCGTCTGACTGTGTCGCATACAGTACATGCTGTCATTGTATGAATATGTAATAGAAATGCATAAAAGTCTTTTGTTACCAGGACCTGACCTCGGCACTGACGAAACAAATCACAATGAAAACTCCCTGTGTCTCTTCCCCAATGGACACAGTCACTGAGGCGAACATGGCCATTGCTATGGCAGTAAGTATGACGACCAAATACGTGTAAGCTATGTCCCAACTGGAATGTGCATTAGAAGGGCAGTTATGGCACAAGACCTACAGGTTTCAATGCATTTAAACTCCGAGGATGCTCCTTTAGTGTATTCGCAATACTAGCACACCCTGCTAACAGCCCTATCCCAGGATGCTTTTCGTGCTGCTGCTTGAATAGATATCACACACACACACCCATACACACACATATATACTGTATATAGAGCTGGGAATCTTTGGGCACCTAACGATTCGATTACAATTACGATTCAGATGGTCCGATTCGATTCTAAAACGATTATTGATGCACCCCCCCCTTTTTTTTTTTTTTTTTAAATATTTTGTACATTTGTTCCAAAATTGTTCAAAAATACTCTCAGGCTAAACCAAACTACTATTTCAGTATCAAGTTAACATATAGCAGTAAACAAATATACAAAAATAACAGTAAATAAAAAACTCCAGTCCCCATTCTGTATCAGCAGCTTTAAACTACATTCAATTAATTTAATGTTGTGAATCAACCGTTAAAGTTGTTAAAATTGCTCCCGTTAATCCATAATTTCCCTTTTGTCAACTTTCGACATGTGAAAGTTTTAAAACTATTTTAAAGATAGATTCAAGTCAATATTTTACCGATTTAGGAGTATTTTAGATAAAAAGTTAATTAGGTTTGCTTGGAAGGTTCGCTACAACAGCCTTGCAGAGAAGTGTACTGCTTTAAGATGGCGGCCGTTTACTACGTCTGCATCTAGCTTTTTGTAGATGTGCTGCAAACGCTACCGCTACCGTAGTGCATCTAGTCTTATGTAAATGATATCTACCGTAACATTATGTGGATGACGTACTTTTGTAGCAGCTTCAGGTATGTTGTTGTGTTTTTTTATCTCGTGGCATGAGTTGAGCTAGAGCCGTGAGTTGAGCATTGGCATTACCCGAGGGGCCGGGTAATGAGAAGCATGATGTTTAGCTACTCTCGCTCCGTTGCTCATTGACCGCGCGGCGCGCTGAGTGTGTTGTACTTCCGCTTTACTTGGCATATTTCAATAATCGGAATTTGGATGTTTGTGAATCGTTCTCGAATCTTCCACGGCCGAATCGCGAATAATCTAAGAATCGGAAATTTTGCACACCTCTAACTGTATATATGTCTAGATGTGAAATGTGCAGGGTGAGCCTATTGGGACGGCCACCACCGCTAGTCAGCCATTTGGGGTCAGTGCCATTTGATAAAGATAACAGTGGAGTCTGTACTTGAAAATAGCTATAAATTGTGCAAGTGTTACCCAATGTTGTGGAAAGTAAGGGTGTGCTTTTGTCATCAATTATATACTGTATGACCTTCGCAGTATTGTATGATGTATAATAGGTTGTATATTGTTCTTCAAGCTAACAGGTGGGATTGGCTTTATCCACCATAACTGCACGCCAGAGTTCCAGGCCAATGAAGTCCGTAAAGTCAAGGTATGGATTGGTGACTGTTTTCCATATATAATGATATCATATTTTTCGGATTATAAGTCGCAGTTTTTTTCATAGTTTGGCCGAGGGTGCGTCTTATACTCTGGAGCGACTTATGTGTGATTATTTACGGTAGGGTCAGGTCGACTTCTCTCTCGCTAACATTTTTTCAAATAAATATACTAGTACATTCATATATTTGTACTAAAACGATGTATGGATGTTAAATAAAATAAATAATTTGGATAAAACGGAGAAGGCGCTGTGCATGCCCGCGCACGTGAACGTAGCAGCCCCAGTCTCTTTTCAATCTTCCTCCGCAAGCATCCTGGTATTTCCTTTTCGATATGGAGCAGCTATTGGAGTGGAAAAACAAACTAAAGACCTGGTAATTGAAAAGCAGACATACAACTGTGGTAGGGGTGGGATATGGAAATGATTCAAATTGATTGTTAAAAATGCTATACGGAAACCTGTGTCGGCTTCGCTGAATGTAAACGAATGTGGCGCTTTGGCCTCATACGAGAAATATATTTAACAAACTTTTCCAGCGTTATTTCGTCGTGTAAATGCATTTATAATGATCATAAAAATATGTAGACTATTTAAACATTGAGAAAACCTGCGTTTTTTTTCTGCCAACTCGAGATTAAAATAAATGTCAAATCCACTCTCCCCCTGTTAGAACAGACACGAAAATATAAAAGATATAAATGTTTATTGAATATCCATCTTACAGTCTTGTTTAACTGGTAGAATTCCTTACAAAAGACAGGCTTTAATTTGTTATCATTATGCTTATATGCACCGGCATCGTCACAAATGTGATCACACAGAACGCAACCACGCATCGCATCTCCGCATTTCCTCCTTCTCCTGAGTCCTCACAAATAAAACATAAAATTTCTTTTTTTTTTTTTTTTCCAGGCTCGTTGCTACAAATAAAACATGAAATTTCTTTTTCTTCTGGCTCAGGCAAGCAAATCAAGTTAATTGATCAGGCTCGGGCCGCGTCGGGCTTTAATACTCGCGGGCCGGTTGGGCTGGGCTGGATTTTTTAGGCCCGATCTAACTTCTAGCGTCATGTAATGTTAGCATACCGTACACCTATTCAGCCTGTTGTTCTCTATTGTATTTTAAATTGCCTTTCAAGAAGACATGTCTGTTCTTGGTGCTGGATTCTGTCAACTAAAATACCCCCCAAAAATGCGACCTATACTCCGGTGCGACTTATATATGTTTTTTTTCCTTTTCATTGCGCATTTTTTGGCTGATGCGACTTATAATCAGGTGCGAAGTATAGTCCGACTAATACGGTACCTTGACCTATGAGTGACATGACTTTTTTGAGATGTGAGTTGTCACTGTCAGCTCAAATCATCTTTTTTAAAGTGCAGAAGTTTGGATAATGAACACTTTAAAAAAAATAAAAGGTTTTTAAGATGTTTAATGCTACTCTTAATTTAATTTTGCAGTCTTAATAAACATAAATCAAAGATGATCGCATAAGTGTATAAACTTCTTCGTGTCTAAATTTATATCTGTATTATACTGTTGTGGCCAAGGTCCTAACAGCAGAGGAAACACTGTGGGGGTTGATTATTGGAATTTCTGTTCATTTCAGCCTGAGAAAATAATTTCAGATAATAGTCTTGAGTTAAGGACGAGCGTGGTCAGGGGATGAAATATACTCATTAATAAATGTATTTCATTAATTGTGCAATTGTTATATAGTATGAAGCGATTCCAAACACAGTCTTGTGGCCATGTTGTATTTTTTATATCCCCAATTACACACAATTTTACCAACCAGTTTTTTGGTGACCATCGTTGTTAGTTGGTTCGCTGTCTGTTTAGTGTCCTTAGATCCAGTACAAAAATAAATTGTCAACCCGCTCCCATTCCTCTTCCCCATTTCAGAGGTACGAGCAGGGCTTCATCACAGACCCGGTTGTGATGAGCCCTCATCACCTAGTGCGAGACGTCTTTGAGGCCAAGGCCCGCTACGGCTTCTGTGGTATTCCCATCACGGACGATGGCAAAATGGGTAGCAAGCTGGTTGGCATAATCTCTTCCAGGGACATCGATTTCCTCAAGGATGAGGAACACAGTTTGCCACTCAGTGAGGTGATTGATATTTTACTAATATGGAAGATGGCATTAGGTAAAAATATGATTTCCCAAAATGCATCATGGCAAGTTATCGTCTGTCATCATCTGGCTTAATATCCTGTCCTGCAACAGATGCAAAGATTAAGAAAAATAACAAAGATGCTTATTGTTATACATGAATAAGTTTATGTTCTGCGATTGCTACATCTCTTGATACAGAGTACAGTACAGTTATATCTCAAGAATGGGTGTAATCAACGATATAATGTATCTTACTCTATGTATTTCGTGTTGCATAACCTTGCAGGTGATGACAAAGAGGGAGGATCTCGTGATTGCTCCTGCTGGGGTAACATTGAAAGAAGCCAATGAAATTCTCCAAAGGAGTAAGAAAGGTAGGACAATTTGGTGTTCCCTGTTGTAATTGTGCATTTTTGGTAGTTTTCATTTATAAACTTTTAGAGGCAAGTCATGGCATTTAAATCATTACGGACGGGACATTAAGAAGGCCTTTTGTCTCACTGACCTTTAGGCATTGAAGGGAAAAAAAACTTTTAGGGTCGTGGTATTGACTCTAAGGAGCTGCATGAACTGACCCTCCCCTCCCCCCCAGTCTCTTTCAAACATGAGCATTCACAGCCATTCTTCATGGTCTAAATTAATTGGACGCGTATCATCATCAGTTGAACGCAATGAGTTAACCAGTGTGTATTTGTTTTTATTCATTTTAATTTCATTGATTTAGTTTTAAGAACAATGTATTCATTTTCAAGTTTTTTCCTGTGACCAAAGAAGCACCTTGCCCTATGAAGGGTTAAAGTTGTTAACTCTGAAGTGTCAACTTTTGAATAGCCGTCCACTGTAGTGACCACCATCCCCGAAAGGCTTAAATGATATACGTAGAGTGAAAAAAATGTGTTTTTTGTTTTTGTTTTTTTTAACTGTAAAAAAAACTGTCCTGTCCAGCTGTTTGACACGGAGAATGGAAGTCTAAGTGCCCAGTTGTTCCGAACAGTTTTAATGTTTCACATTGAGAGTATGGCATACTCCCATTGTGATCATTCAACATACCTCGTTTATTATGACAAAGTAGCGAACAGGAAGGTGTTATGGGGGAACAGAAGAAAAGAAACACAGGAGAAGAAAGAAAAGAAACACATACGAACAACAACAAGAAATACATTGAACGTCTACACTAACCACTAATGTGTTGGTGCTATCGTCAGCTAGATGTATATCCGGTTGACACCATGTGGGGGGCCTGTTGACCAGGGAAAGAGGGGGACGGGTGGGGGAGTCTATAAGCTAAATGGTTGAAAGGGGTAGAGTGTACACAAATCAGCTCTGTGATCTAAAACCCAGTAATCGTGTGAATCCCTTGTGAGTATAAGCCCATTGTGACCAACCCAATCTGGCACCGGGACCCCCCACCCGAGCGTGCCCTATCACATCCTGCCGCACGCGAGCCCTGCCAACCGCGCGACAGCCACGCAGACGAGCGAAGACACCACGCGGGCGGGCATCAACCCAGGGCCACGGCCCCCACCCAGCCAGCCTGGGGAGGGAGGGAGGGCGGCGAGGGGGTGCAGCACAGCCCATCCCTGCTCCGGCAGCCCAGCAAAGGAGCAATCCCCCCTCCACTTTTGCACGCTATCATCACGCATGTCAATACATGCTGACACTGCATTTTATGATTGTACTCCAGAAATTAAATGATTTAAAGCGAAAAAACTGATGTCCCATCCGTAAGATTTTTTTTTCTGATTTTGTCGTAATTGGCTGAATCATAAAATTGAATAATACATTCTCAGGAGCTGTATGGATCCTAGATCTACATGTCACACTTTTGTTTTTGTAACTGTTCTGAAAAATTATTTTGCTTATGTTTCTCTTTCAGGTAAACTTCCCATTGTTAATGAAGATGGCTGCCTTGTGTCCATCATTGCTCGAACTGATCTGAAAAAGAACAGGGACTTCCCTTTGGCCTCCAAAGACTCCCGCAAACAGCTGCTCTGTGGGGCTGCCATTGGCACACACAGTGATGACAAATACCGTCTGGACCTTCTAGTGCAGAGTGGGGTTGACGTTATTGTGCTGGTAAGGGAAATGACATTTTAATCAAATATTTGTTCAAGGACCAGTTGGCCTTTGCCCCCCTGCAAGGCACTTACCCACCTTGACACGGCTCTACTCACCTTTAACTTTCCATTTCCAACGGCAAAAACTGGCATGACTCCAAAGTCCCTAATTAACTATGGTTCCATCTTTTTCGAAAAGTTATTCATACTGCAGAATATGTATTAAATTGAATGATTCTGGTTCCGATTCCGGTTCCACGTTTCGATTCCGGTTCCGAACGATTCCCGATTCGGATTCTTTTAAAGTGATCCTCTGATTTAAATACATGTAGGCTCTAATAAACCACAATTGTTCTCTTGTACTAAAATATGTTGTTAGAAACACATAAAATGTTAAATCAATGGCAATATTTTATAATATTTAGTCCATATTTTGACCGTTGGTTGGCGCCATGGTTTGCGGGCTCGCAGTGATGACGTAATTGGTATCTTTCCGAATGTGTAGCGTGTTCAACAATTGCTTATTGCTGCCTAAACTCGCGATGTAAAATGCCACGATGTGCTGCTTTTGGATGCAATTTCCAGTCAAATGGAAAAAAGGGGAGTGAAGTGAGTGGTCAAGGTGGAATTATTATTTTTAGTGAATAAATGTGCATAAGTGGAAGCTTCTCCCCCTTTTTGGTCCCTGTATGCATGTATCCTACCCACCACGTGTTACAACTGGCGCCCGAACATTTTTCCTGGATCCTCAGTCAAGTAAGGGTCTTGCTTCTCCCCTTTCTGGTACTTTTATACACGTATCCTAGCTACCACGCTCTACAATGTACAAGACCTGGATTACACAAGGTGTGCTCTTTGGCCTGTACTGTATGTAAAGCACACGACAGCTCTGGATGCTAACAATCTACATAATTATATTGGGAAAACGTTTGAAAATGCAATATGCTTACCTTGAATATCTGCTAATAAAACTGGAGTTCCCGAATCCCAACAGCATGCTCTCTCGCTCCCAACCGGAGTTCCCACCAGGACTCTCTCGCATCACCAGTTTTGCCCAACTTTTGTCTTATCAGGTATTTGCTGCACGCATTTTTCCCTGAAGCTCGTCTTGTGAACGACCGACAGTGCTGTCCTGCTCTTCACTTTTCAGATCTGGTTAAAATAGGAAGGGTAGAACTGACGACATGTTGGGAAAGCTCACGAGTGACAAGCTGGAATTTCGGCATTCGGGGCCAGTGACGTCACGCACTGCGACGTAACAAGAATGGCGACCTATCACTTAAAATAATTTTACAAACTTTTTAAAAACAAAAACATTAAGATGGGTTTTAATATCAAATTATTATAACTCATACTAACATTTATGTTTTAAGAATTACTTGTCTTAAAAATAGAGGATCCCTTTAAGAGGCAGGGTCCCCCCCAAAAAATGCAGGGTCCAAAAAATTGCAAAGTTTATATTAAAGTCTTAACTTCTTGACTTTTTTTAAATTAAATGAACTTCTCACAGGGCTAATTATAACTTGTATATAAGTATCAGTCTTTAAAGTCAAGCAATTTTTTTCCCACTCGGCAGTCTGGGCATCGAAACAAGGAATCCAAATTTAAAAATTCGAACGATTCCGGGAGCATCAGAATGTTAGAACCGGTTCCCATCGATGCTCGATGGTAGATGCCCAACCCTATTATTCTGTCGTGGAAGATTGGAGGACGATTCACAAACATCCAGATTCGGATTATTGAAATATGCCAAATAAAGCGGAACTAAAACACCGTCACGGGGTCTTCGGGATGCAATGAGGAGTGGACCAACAACTTATGCCGCTAGATAAAACAAAAAAACAATAATTCCTGACTGCTGCCAAAAGCCGCTTCAAACAACGCCCACGTTGCTACAAACTACGTCCATATAATACCACGGTAGATATCACATTTATATAGAACTAGAAGCGAAATTACGGACTCGGCGGCATTAGCATATGTATAGAGAACGAAATGCGAAATGACAGACTTGCAAGCGTTAGTAAACAGCCGCCATCTTAAAGCAATAGTCTTCTCTGAAAGGCTGTTGTAGCGAACCTTCCGAGAGAACCTAATTAACTTTTTATCTAAAATACTCCTAAATCGGCAAAGTTTTGACTTTAATCTATCTTTAAATAATGAAACAGTTTTAAAACTTTCACCTGTCAAAAGTAGACAGAAGGGAAATTATGGAATAACTGGAGCAATTTTACCAACTTTAACAGTTGATTCACAACATTAAATTAATTGAATGTAGTTTAAAGCTGCTGATACAGAATGGGGGGCTTGAATATTTTATTTTCTGTTTTGAACTGTTAACTTGACTGTGAAATAGTAGTTTATTTAAGCCTGAGAGGATTTTTGTACAATTTTTGTAACTAATATACGACACAATAAAAGCAGCTAATAGCTGGGGGGGGGTGCATCAATAATCGATTTATAATCACATCGTAGCCTCTGAATCGTAATCGTATTGTTAGATGCTTTAAGATTCCCACCTCTACGAACGAATGTAACCATCGGTTCTTATCATCCTGAATGAATGCTAGAGTGTTTTATCACTCAGAATCCTGATATTCACGTAAGAATATTCTGTAGGAACTCAACTGCTGGTGACACTGGGACTTGGTGGACCTGGCTCAGGGGGTCATCCAGGTGTCACAGCTGACTTTATTAGTATGCATACTCGAAATCTACATGCAGGAAAGGATCACTCAGGGCTGTCAGCACCGCCCTCTGGTGGTCAACAGGAAGTAAATACTAGTAGAACCTGTGATGGCACTTACTCTGTTATTGCAGTGTACTTCGTCATTTCCACTTTGCTGCACAGGTGTATTTTTTTAAATCAATTTCTTCATATTTTCTTCCTCTTTTATAAGATTACTCTTTATACCATGGCAACAGTCTCATGCCAAGATGTATAGAAAATACAGGGGTCTTTCATTTTCCTTCATAGTTTGTATTCTAATGGGATTTTGTAAATTGAAGACTGTTCATCATGTGCAGTGGAAAAGCAGCATAAGAGGCAATGGCAAACTTTATCTGATATATTTTTCTCATTTGGATTGAGATAGTGGGTGTGAATAATAAATGATGTCCCACCCTCACTTTGCAGGATTCCTCTCAGGGCAACTCATTATTCCAAATCAACATGATAAAATACATTAAAGAGAAGTACCCAAATCTGCAGGTCATTGGTGGGAATGGTAAGTGCACACTTGGTCAATGATTTTCAAAAATGTTTTTTGTTGGGCTAAATACATTTTGGGCTAAATACAATAGTACAGTGGTGCCCAATATGTCAATCATGATCAACTGGTAGATCTGATAGATAGCGTCGGTCAATTGTTTCCTTTTAGGGAAAAAGCATAGTCCGCTAGTCCTTCCTTCCTTCCTTGCATTTGAATTTGTCTTTTGATTGAGGTACAAGTAAATCAGTAAAGCTTTAGCGGAGGAATCAAAACTTCAAATTGGGAACAGAGCCTGTTTAGCCTATCACTCACTCGCTCACACTCCGTGGGGTCTAGTCTTTGACTCAGAATGCATGCACACGCAACCACACATTAGGGATGTCCCGATCCAGGTTTTTGCACTTTCGATCCAATACCGATATTGTTTTGCACTTCCGATCCGATGCTGATACTGGCCGATACCGATACCGGCCTATCCGAGCATGTATTAAAGTTTAAAGTTATTTAGCCTACTTACTTAGTTGTCAGACTCATGTTGAAAAGGGTTTTAGTACTCTTGATAACAACTAGCCACCTGAATTAGGCAAATTTGAATAACACAATGGTTGGTAACAAGAAACTGACCTGTTTATTCAGTGATAAACACAAAACATTATAAATAACAAACAGAAATGGCATATTCAGTCAATAAAACGTGCAAATAATATTGTAAACTGTCTCAAAAAAGCAAAACGCACAAATAACCTCCGTGGAAAATAAACTATTAACTCAGCATCAGTTCTCTGCTCTTGAATAACTGTACCAAGGCTTTAAAAAAATGAAGGTGTGCCATAAAATGCGGACCGAATAAAGCAAAAACTGGAATGGATTATGTAAATTGGTGTGCTGAAAAAACCCAGACAGGTCTCTCAAAAAAAACTGGATCGGAAGTCTGGATCGGAGTTTTTCCATGTCAGCCGATCCGATACCAATGCGCTTTTTTTTTTTGCACGTATATAATACGTGGATCCGATCCAAATATCGGATCGGGACAACCCTACCACACATGTCAGGAGAACAGTCACTTTTTTTTCAGGAATGACTTTTTAAAGCAAAGGCTTCATTGTGAGTGAGTCTATTCAGTGCAAGATATCAGAGCAAGGTCATTGCCAAAAATCTCCCAAATGTTGTGTGCCATAAGAGTTCAGTGTAACAAAGTACAGCACCATTTTTGTGAATATAAAGAAAATCAATCCTGTGGTTAATCAAGTGATACATGCATATAATACAATATAAATCCTCTAACTAGCTTACTGAACACTAATTTTAATGCCTCAGAATGATATTTTGTTTTTAAACATTTTCTGTTTGGTCTTGTCATTCAGTGGTCACTACTGCCCAGGCTAAAAACTTGATTGAGGCAGGAGTGGACGGACTCAGAGTTGGAATGGGAAGCGGCTCCATTTGCATCACACAGGAAGGTTAGTGGCTGAACTGTAAAGTCAATAAACAACCAGTTGCACTGCTCCCACCCATAAAGTTAGACTCTAGGACCACAGAGACCTTTTAAATGGAATCCATTGTTAAATTTCAATTAGGGTTGAAAAGGATGCTTGTGTGTGATTTGATTCATGTCCTTAAACGTATTTGCTTCCATGTAATTTGACTGATCCTGATGTCAGAAAAATACGAAACCCCAGAAAAATCTGAGATGAGCTTTGCAAGTGATTAATTATAAGTTCTGTTGAATGCGCAAGTGATAATTGATTTCTAGTGCATTGAATCAATTTAAACAAAATAGAGCGTACTGCTTGGCAGCATCCAGTAGAGCCTCGTTGAAACAGATTGTCGGCTGTAGGAAGTTTAATTACAATCATCTTTTGTCATCCCATCTGAACAACATTATTCTGCGAAAACTGTACTGATACCAAAGCAGGTGTTCAGTTCAACTTTCATCTCTTTAACCCGACAAATACAGGTAATTTTTTTTTTTTTTTTTTTTTTTTTTTGCTATTGTTGGAATTGGAAGTCTGAAAAACCACATTAATAACAATTTTAACACTTTATTGTTATGCAGAAATTTACCTTTCAAAATAGATTCATTCAACTATTTGACAGCTGCACAATTTGTGTACAGTGCTACCTCATAATACCATCTTGATGTCTCTTCCTCCATATATTTTCCCATCTCTTTCACTCTGTACTCCCCTTTTTCTTTGTATGGTATGTGTGGTGGTGATGTGCCCAGCTCCCCCGAGTATACCTCCAGCAATAAAGCTTCACAGCCCTAAAACCCCAACCACAGTTACGGGATTTTCCAGTAAGTTGCCCCTCCCGTCTCAGCCCACTTTCTGGCCTGCAGTTGGTTCCCGTTGGACATTTTAGATTTTAGCCAGTTGCATCGGTTGTTTAACCGTTTTAGATTGGTAGAATTTGATGTAGATCAGAGGTGTGGGGTTTTGGGCTTTTTTTTTTTTTGCTTGGATTGTTCATGTAACATCACTAATCATTTCACTCACATTGGGGGCTTTCTCTTCCTTTACTGTCCTTACTTTGCTGAACATGTGGTCTCTTGTCAGTATGACATTACTAAGACACATAAATCTTGCTGTATGTCTTAATCTACTTTCAATACGATCGCTCAAATGATAGTCGTTACAAACTGCTGCTCAAGCTGTTGCGGAGTTGAAAAGTATGTGCTTTGTTTGCACCAGTACAATGGAACCACTAAATTCCAATATGGGGCACTGCTCAACCTTCAGTGAGCGCTGATTAGAGAATCATTTCTCCCTACAGTAAATGATTTGTTCCAGGGTTAGTTTCACTAGCGCGTCTTCAGTCCCTGCAGAGTGCAGGAAATGTTTGTGGAGACAAAAAAATAATTTAAATGTAAAAAACGTAACCATCTTAACAGGTGATGACACATGTGGTCGAATAAACCTGAACAGTAACCTTGTTTATATTGGTGTTCTGTCGAAGTCAGCAGGGCCAGGGGCCTTTAAATATTACATGAGTGATTTACTCTGTTGCAGAGATGGATGGATGGATAGATGGAAGGATGCACAAAAATGGCATACTTTACCAAAAATCAACATATTGCTTAGTGGAAGAAGGCATTTACTGTGTATCAGTTTTTTTGTTGTAACTTTCATATGGTAACAAAAGAGCTGGCCAGTGGAAAAATAACTGTACATTGACTCAACAATTAATTGTAAGACTCATGACATACTCACAGGGACAGCTAAGAGGGAGGCACTTGCAAAGAAATACTCTCAACTTGTAATGTTGCGTGACTGGGAAGGCAGCATAGGAATGCATCTTGAGATTTGTTGTTGTTCTTCCGGTATGTCATTTATATGCAGGTACTGTATTGGCTTTGCTCAACCAGGTCCTTTTCTATTAAGTGCTTTATGGTGATCGTGTCTGGGGATAAAAGTGATAATGATGTTAATCCACAGGGCCAAAGACTTAATTGTGGCTAAGGGAAAGTACTGCAATTTAACAATTCTGTCTAGTAAGTGCACTTCTGTATAAGCCACATGTTTGAAACACACAAATAATTGTAAAGACAAAAACTGGCAACCCTGATTGCTTTTTTAAAATGCCAGGCTGATTGCAGGCATCAAGTCATGGGTTTTGGCAATATGAAGCAGACCAAATACTATACTGACCAAAATGCTTTAAAATGTTCGGATTTTAGTATAAAAATGTGAACAATGAAGACCTCAACATAAAGCGCTACAAAAAATTTAAACCGTCAAAATTATTTTGGTGCGTTATGGAGAAGTTAAGACTAAATGAGACGACATTTTAAAGAATCGGGTAAGTATATGAATAAGGTGCATCTTTGGGAACTCAGTAATTGTTGGGTTTATTACATTAAAATAGTGGTGCCCTAAATACTATTTTTCATACAGTAGCTCCTTCAATTCCTTGACAATGTCCCAGATCATCACTCTTTCTCTCTTTGCCATCCTTCCTAAAAAACAAAACCCACAATTTTTTACACGTCTGGATTCTCACCCAATTGATGATATTTTGTAGGTTGCTTATTGTTTTTGAGGAATGTTGTTGAACTTTAAACTGGAACAACTTCGGAATGTTCTACATTGGAGAGTCCACAGTGTGTCGTTACATTGTTGCATTGTGTGTTCTTCAAAGTGTTGCGTTTTTGATTCAACAAAACGTATGTACTTTGATTTATTTTTAAAACAGGTCAAAGATGGTCAGATTCTTTTTACGTCTTAGAAAAGAGTAGTTTCTTATCATTTCAGTTCATTCACAGTAGCTTTTTTTGTGCACATTACATTTCTTGTTTGTTTATAAATCTGTTTTTCAGTCAGTTACCTAAACACAATACCAAGGTGAAGCTTTATTGAGGTCTTCATTGGGGTCATAACATTTTAGCACAAGTCATTGTGCATGTCAAAAGCTGTAAAATAAGTCGTGGTAAGACTACGTTCACTTCCGTGGTTTAATGCTCCCCTTTTATCATTGTAACAGTACTGGCGTGCGGCAGACCTCAAGCCACAGCAGTTTTTAAGGTGTCCGAGTACGCTCGACACTTTGGTGTGCCCGTTATCGCTGACGGTGGCATCCAGAACGTTGGACACATCGTAAAAGCCCTGGCCCTCGGCGCATCCACAGGTATTGAGATTGCACGTGTTATTGCGTGTTATTGCTCTGACTTCCTCCATATTAAAAAAAAACACACAAAAAAAACTTCATGCTTACTATGGACTAAATACTCCAAC
Source organism: Corythoichthys intestinalis (assembly GCF_030265065.1). NCBI lineage: Eukaryota > Metazoa > Chordata > Actinopteri > Syngnathiformes > Syngnathidae > Corythoichthys > Corythoichthys intestinalis. Next base: position 37,949,098 of record NC_080396.1, read on the forward strand.
GTGTACCTCACACAAGTTATAGCTTCATTTAAAGGCTATCGATTGTTATGCATATCAGAGACCTCTCACCATCCTTTGACCCCCATCAGTTCGCAACAATGTGAACCAATCACTCTACAGAGTGCTTAGTCACCTGGAGCTCAACGATCAACACAATCTTACCAGACCTGCTGATCAATAAATTGATCAGACTGCAGATCCACCTCTCCACCTGCATCTGGATCAGGCACTTCCTCGCTACCAGTCCAAGATCTGTTTGATTCGGCCCCTACCTCTCCTTCTTACTAACACTCAGCACTGGTTCCCCTCAGGGCTGTGTGTTGAGCCCCCAGCTGTACACCACTGTGCACATAGAACCGTTCCCCGTCACACCCAACCAACACAATCATCAAATGCAGATGACACAACTATGGTTGGACTTAACTCAAATGGGGATGAAACAGCGTACAGGACTGAAGAAACTGATTGTCCTGTGCTCTGAAAAAAATCTGGGACTCAATGTCTAGAAAACAAAAGAACTTATCATGGACTTCAGGAAACACAGACCTGACCACGCACCTCTCTTCATCAATGGAGGACGCATTGAAACAGTCTCTACCTTCAAGTTCCTAGGCACCTGCAATTTCCAGTGTCTGATCATGGTGAAGTTTCTTATCCTTGTTGAAGAAGTCCCAAAAGAGGCTTCACTTCCTCCAGGAGGAACCACTTAAACCAGACTGTGACGCTGGCTTTCTCCCACTGCTCAGTGGAGATTGTACTTACATACTGCCTGACTGTTTGGTCCACTGATTAAAGACAGAAAAAGTGTGAAGAGGGTCAGCAGCATGACACAAACAATACAAAAAACTAAAGGGTGACCATAAAAAAAAAAACTTTTAAAAAATCCAATAAAACCAAAACTGATGGAAGAAGAAAAATTATAGTAATTGAAACCTTAAAATGTGCCATTTTAAGAAATAATGATGCAATTTTCATTAAAAAATAACTTGTAACGTACTTTAAATGGCGTCCTTTTGCATGAATGTATTCTTAACATCTGCTCTTGACTACTGTTGAATTTTTTTTTTTACGTATTTGCAGACATGAGCAATTGGCAGCACTGTGAGACAGTGACCTTGAGCAAGTAAACAATGTGTCATTTACTTAGTATGGTGAATTCAGGATGAAATTGAAAGTATCCCAGGTCAGATAAAGAATCTCAACTGCAGATTTCAAAGTATTCAAACAGGTGGGACGCCATTTAAAGAACATCATTTAAAAAAAATCCACCATTCTTTCTTAAATGGCATGTTTTAAGGTTTCCATTACTATGAACAGGGGTGCACATATTTTTTTTGCCGAAGTTCTCAGAGGAGGACCTGGAGATGTGACTTGGTCCTCATTGAGCTTGAGAGCCGACCTGCCTGATGCGATAAAATTATGACAAGCTTTACTTAGAGCCAATTACCTCTAATTAATTATATAAACAATTAACGCTTGATTAACATCAACTGGCACAACAAAATTGCCATTACAGTGATACCTCAGCTCACGAACGCTTAAGCTCACGAACTTTTCGCCTCAAGAACATTAAATTCGCGAGCATATAGTCTCTGCTGACGAACTAGTTTTCGGCGGACAAACCAAACCACGCGGTCGAACAGCGCCACGAGAAGCTGACGCACGCTCACGGCGTCCCAGTTCGTCCCCTCCCTTTCGTTGAGTGCGGACGTGGTTTGTGTTTGATAGACATTTTGGACCATATTGAGTGTACTTTTGCTATTATGGGACCGAAAAAGAGTTATCTACAGTCCTTATGGAAGGTGACTCGTGTTACCAATTCGCCCTCGACTGGTAATTGGCGGTGCTTTCAGCTTCCCACCGTAGTGAGAAGTGGACCGGCGAGTCACGTTGGCTCGTTGTCGTCGGTTGTCTTCGGTTCGCCCGATTTCCTCTCCAGAAAGGTGGCGGCGTGCATACAAACACCCAGAGGCGTCGGATGGCTTTTTGTGGGCACTTTTATTAACAACCACAAGCATGTGGGGGGCACAGCACAGGAGTCTACGCTAACTGCGCACTTTGCCGGTAACACTCTTCTTCCAAACAGTAACTCCCTCCCTCCCTACAATGCAAACAATGATCCAAATGAGGGGCTGCTAGCTTGACTTCGTTTTAACGAGTGGAGGGTGGCTTCACTGCAGTCCCTCCCTCCTCCTCCTCCAACTCCATTCCATCAAGCCATCAACTACCATCACAAAGGTAAATAAAACGACTTTATTATACAGTACAGTTTATTTCTTTAATTATTATACAATAGCACATTTATTATACATAAAATAAGGTATATTTTTGTGTAGTTTTAAGGCTTATTTAGTAGAAAATTATGTTTTATGGGGACCTGGGAACGGATTATTCTCATTTTAATGGTTTCTTATGGGAAATAAATGTTCGGAAGACGAACTTTTCGCCTTACACACACTTTCTGGGAACCAATTATGTTCGTGAGCTGAGGTATCACTGTACTTTGAAGTGAAATGTAAAGAAATAAACATAAAAGCACTAATTCAAAATAAAGGGCATTCATATGCGGCTCCCACATTAACTCCAAGCCTTTGTAAAAGTGGGATGTCCTTCTCATAAGAGCTCATTGAACGTGCATGTTTAGCTTTGTGAAATGCGAGCAAAAACACGTTTGTCAGTGCATGGCGCTGTTCTTCAATAACTTTTTCCCGCCACTTGTCGATAGGGCGAGTGGGGTCCTGTCTGACATCGATAGTTTGCTTAATTGCCACATGCTCTGTTTTTTTCGTGCTTTTCAAAGTTTGCATGGCTAAAATTCTTTGACCCTACATAAAATGTGCTGCTCTTATTAACAACATTGGGATTCTCACGGCAAATGTTGCACCACATTTCCGTGCGAGCATTATTTGCTTCTGGCCATGGTACCTCCTGCAGCCACTTTTCAGCAAAAGTCCTTTTTTCCCGGTAGCGCCGGTGACGTCTCTGTCGCCTGTCTGTCTTTTGATGGGGGTGGGGGAACACGGAAATAATTACTCAGTGGGGCCTGCCTCTTTGACATTTTGAGAAGTGATTTTCTCGTGTTCACCGCAAATACAGTGGTCAGCCATCTGTACGCAAAAGCGTATGAAAGCTGTTGAGGGCCAGCGCGTTTGTCTACGTTCAGTATGCATGCGCGCATGCGGACCACTTATGTGCACCCCTGAATATAAAATATTTTGTCCTCCATCACTCTTGGATTTATTGGATCGTTAAAATGTTCCAATTTTTTGGGTCACACTGTTCTGTTCTATGTGATATCGTAGGTTTATTTATTTATTTATTAATTAATCCATTTAAACAAGGGGACAAACAAATAAAAAATCGAGCTCCAAAGGTCAATTCGTATGCATCCCTGGCATGCACCTACCAAGTTTAACTTTTATCCATCCATGAATAAACGGAGCAGTAACACTTTTAGTTTTTTCATCAAGAAGAACAAAGTGAGTGAGAACTCGAGACTCCCCTCCAGGTGGTCTTAAAATGTGAAAAAAAGGAAAAAAACGTGAACCGCTTTGAAATATTTCCTGATGCACTGTACTTTTGCTAAATTGATCAAATCTGATGATATGAAAAGCAAGATGAAGAGGACTAGTTAAATACCACTTCTAAATTAACCACAAAATGTATTGGTACATTCACAGGTCAAACCCTTGTTGTGAAATTTGCCTATCAATCCCTTTGTGAGAGAACATAAGTTTTGCAAAACCACTGAAACACACAATACATGATCTGTTATTTAATATTGGGCTATAGTGTCTGTGATATTTTCCAAACCATTTTTCTCTCACTATTCAGTCATCTTAACATCTCATGTCTTTGTGCAGTTATGATGGGCTCTCTGCTTGCTGCTACCACCGAAGCTCCTGGTGAATATTTCTTCTCAGATGGTATCAGACTAAAGAAGTATCGAGGCATGGGCTCCCTGGATGCCATGGACAAAAACTTGGGGTCCCAGACAAGATACTTCAGGTGTGAAAATGTAGACCACGTATCAACCTCTAAATTCGAGGATTTAAGTCAGGGGTCCCCAAACTACGGCCCGCGGGCCGGATACGGCCCGCCTCCACATTTGGTCCGGCCCCCTCAACAATATTTATTTATTTATTATTATTATTATTTTTTTTTTTCAATAGTGTTATTTATTTCCTGGATTTTTTCTGTGAAGAACGCAGAGGTGGTTATTTGGTTATTATCTATTTATTTGATAGTGTTATTATTATTTATTATTATATGATATGATATGATAAAATAATAAAATATAATATAATATAATATAATACAATATATATATATATATATATATATTTTATTTACTTTTGTTCCGTGAATAATCCAGAATGGGTTATTTGATTGTGGCTTTCTGAAAAACAATAAATTTTTACCTTTAGGCACTCCTGCAATCGTCACACTTTTTCTGTTACAAACTGACCCGGCCCCTCATCAGAGAAGGGAAAAGTTATGTGGCCCTCACAGGAAAAAGTTTGGGGACCCCTGATTTAAGTGCAGTATAAAAAATATAGCGTCAAGTTATCATCAAAGGTGGACAAATTCAGCTTCCGCACTCGTAGCCCCTTTCACACACATATCTCGGTAAATTCCTGTGTGTAATTTGATGCGGGTTTTACTCGCGTCTTTGCTTTCACACATAGGGAGATATCCCGGGAATGACACGGGTTGGACACTTTCACAAACTTGTCCCGTTTTGCCGACTTGGTGATCTCTGTGCGGGGAGGGCTGCTAGCGCGATGTTATAACCCGGACATTACGTCAGGTCAGATTGTTTTTTGTTACGGAGCCGGTTATGGGAGCGTTCCCAACGTCGTACCTACAGCCAATTCAAGCTCATCAAAACTGTATTTAAGTCCAGGCGATCCAATGTGATTTTCTGCTTTGAGGTGCAACATTGTTTACGCAGTTCCGGTCCCTAAAATCGGCAACAAAATAAACCACACATTTCCAAGGATGGACAATGGACTCTCTTCCTCGGCTCTATGATCCAGTAGCAATTTAATTTGGTTATGTTTTCAGTTTAATTTAGCTATTTCCAGTTTGCCATGTTGATAATTGCGATGTTTGTTTACTGTTTCTCATCTTACTGCGAAGAAAGAGGAAATAACCATCAGCCTGCCATGATATTTACATCATCAGCCATCGTGCTGTGACCCGGGAATCAAACGCGTGCATTCACGCATGCCTCGTCCCGAGAAAGTTCCAGACATTATACCAAGACCTCCGTGTCAGTCGACCCGGGAAATTGCTTTCACACACAAGAGCTGCCTGTTTAAATCCTGGGATTTTAACGGTGTTTACGGTTTAGGTATATTTGAAAGGGGCTATTCTTACATACTGTATTTTTCGGACTACAAACCCTAGCAAAAAGTTTGGAATCACCAGTCTCGGAAGAGCACTCACTCAGACATTTTATCATGAAACTCTGATAAAAAGCTTGAAAAAACAATTAGTTCAAAAGTGCAACTCTGCAGGTGGTCAGTAAATGTTAACTTTATAAAGCAAGTGCAGGGAAATATATATGGAATCCCTCCATTCTGAGGAAAAAAAATTGGAATCATGAGAAAAAAACAAAGAAATAACAATCAAAACACATCTCTAGTATTTAGTAGCACCACCTCTGGCTTTTATGACAGCTTGCAGTCTCTGAGGCATGGACTTGATGAGTATTCATCAATTTGGTGCCAACTCTCTTTGATTGCAGTTGCCAGACCATCCTTGCAGGTTGGAGCCTTGCTGTGGACCATTTTTTTCAATTTCCACCACAGGTTATCAATAGGGTTGAGATCTGGGCTATTTTCAGCTATCTGCTGGGCTATCACATTGACTGGATGAGTCTTTCTCCAAGGAATGCTTATTCAGTTTTAGCTCTGTGGCATGATGCATTGTCATCACCTTTTCAAGAGTCAAGAATGTGCATTGGACAAGGTGTCAAGAGTCAATCTGCATTTTAAAGGGAATGATGCTGGAACTTTTGTTTGGTGCTGTTCCAGTGAGATTTACAAAGATGACTGCCTGAAGAAAACATCAAAATTTCCTCAGTCCTTGATGATATGGGGCTGCATGTCAGGCAAAGGCACTGGGGAGATGGCTGTGGTTAAATCTTCAATAAATGCACAAGTTTACATTGAAATTTTCGACAGCTTTCTTATCCCTTCAATTAAAAATATGTTTGTCATTTTCCTAGATAAATAAGTATACAGTATGATAGTGTTACATGATGCATGAACAACGAAATGCAAACCTGGCCGGTATGTTAACGTAACATAGCTATTAAGAGTTTTTCAGATAACTATAGCATAAAGAACATGCTAACAAGTTTACCAAACCACCAGTGTCACTCCAAAACACCAAAATAACACGTGAAATGATATATAAATGTGTTAATGATTTCACACATAAGTCACTCCAGTCGCACCCCCAGCCAAACTATGAAAAAAAAAACTGCGACTTAGTCCGACAAATATGGTATTTGTGAGGTCAGAAATACTGAGGTGTTGCACCAGAATCTTAAAATGATACTCTATAGTCAAAAGTCAAACTAGTTAATATACATTTATTGATGTATTGAAGGTCTTTCGGGTTTCTTTCAGCATCCAATCCCTCCAATCATCCAATCACTCCTGCGCAAGTCATTAGTGCAGTCATTAATACCCTGTATGCAGATGCATTAAAATTTGACACTATGAACCGAAGGAACCCTAATCTTGGCAGTTTGGGAAGATCACAGTTCAACCACTTTCCGAACCTTGGAACACTCCCTGAATGCAAGAATAAGTCAATTTATATTAAATTAACTTGCTTCTGGCCTCACTTATTTAATGTAGTTTTCAGTGTTGAAGATAATCCCCTCCAATGTCCTTTCGTCCAGTGTGCAAAATAGATTAGCAAATTGGTCCAAGATGACCACATTCAGTTTTATTTGTCCAAGGGCACATCTCAAATCATCCTCATACCTTGATATTTCGGAAGGCTCAAGTTCACTATTTTTTTTCTCTACAACAGCCCTTCTTAAATGTATTATAGTATGAGAAAGTTTGGGCACCCCTGATAAGTTTCAAGATTTTTCTTTATAAACAATTGGTTATAGGGGTCAGCAAGTTCAGTTACATTTATAAAATAGCAGAAAAACATTGTAAAAATTGAAAGGTGAAATAAATGTTTTTAAACAATAGAAGCCAGATGCATAAATTTGGGCACCCCAACAGAAAAATCACATCAGTACTTTGTCGATTTTCCTTTCACAGAAATAATAGACGCTAAACAAATGGTTCTTAACTTCTTACCTATCTAAAAGTAGCAAACCCCAGAAGTTTCACATGTGTTTTCACCAAACTCTTTGCAATTAGCAAGCTAATATCTAAATGAATTCCTGTTCAAATTTCTTAAAATCTGCTATGAATAATTTTGCCTTCTCCTGTTGATTTTCACATTGGAAAATGAAATGAAACTCATTTCATTTTACACTGTTCCAGTTTTTAAACTATATACTTTATACTATTTTCGTGGCATAAAATGTGACTCAAATGTTATTATCCGTGCTGCAGGTCTGTTAGGATTCCTCGTACCGAGTGCAAATTAGCCTTCCACTGAGCAAACCAGTTTATTCTCCTATTAGTTGGGTTGTTTTTGGCAGCCCCTTTTTTTTCTTTTAGACGAAAATACTTATTAGTTTTAGTCATATTTTAGTCATTTCAAATTGTGTTTGTCTTCTAGTTTTAGTCAACGAAATCACATACAACTAGTTAGTCGACAATTACTCAAAGGTTTTTTTTTTTTGTAAAATTTAAAAGTTAGTCCTAGAACAAAGGTTTCCAACAATTTCGAATGAACATAGACGAGCAGATATTGTAGCGTCTACAAGGACAATGCCAACTTTGTGACGATAATACACACTCAGGATAAAAAGCAGTACATAAGTTTCAATTAAACACACCGAGAAGCCATGAACTGTATGTTTAAAAAAAAAAAAGTCCCAGCATTTAAGAGGATTGCTCACCATGCTAAAGATGATGCTAATGATAACGTGAATCCTATGCTAACGCGACGAGTTACATTAAGTGTGTGATGATCACAGGTACAGAACTAAAGGCTAAAGCAACATTGCATATTCTCTCTTGCCAAGATAAGAAAACAAATCTTACCGTGTGTTTCCAAACAAGCAGGATGGAGCACAGCCTAGCTTGAAACACATCCTAAACTCCGGTGAGGAGAGCGAGGGAGAGGCGCAGCATATCTCACATGAGTGACATGACACAAATACTGCTACGATGCTAGCTGACATACTCCACGTATAATATGAACATGTCACGCATTGTAGGTCGCGTTTTCGTCTTGTTTTGTCTCATCAGATGAAAACTAGCATTCGTCTCGTCATGGTCTAGTCTCCCAAGCCACGTTTTTAGCTCGTCATCGTCATGAAAAAAATTGTTCGTCGACAAAATATTTTCGTCATCGTCAATGTTGACAAAAACAACACTGATTGTATCCCACTCCTAATTTTTCACCCCTAAATAATAGTTAAATTTAGGTGAATCCCTGTTCCTACTCGTAGACTCCTCATTAAATTAGTGCCCCTTTAAATCTTATCATCATTGTTGTTTGGTTATTAGGACAACTTACTTTTGTGTATGTGTGTGCCCACAGTGAAAGTGACAAGATCAAAGTTGCTCAGGGCGTTTCAGGAGCTGTGCAGGACAAAGGCTCCATCCACAAGTTTGTTCCCTACCTACTAGCTGGCATTCAACATTCGTGTCAGGATATCGGCACCAAGAGCCTCAGTCAGCTCAGGTATACACAGGTAGTGGAGGTATACAGTATGTGCTTTGGCCTCATACTGTACTGTAGTTCACGCATATTCTTGTCACATTTCAACTGTAATTTTGGAAACCTGTTCTTCCACTTACCGATCAGCTTTCTTTGTACAAAAAGTTTAGACAATCATCGACATATTACAATTCAAGGTTGAAAGCAGTCCGCTACCCTGCTGCCGCGAGCTAACAAATTGTCTTTTCATCAGAGCCATGATGTACAGTGGAGAGCTGAGATTTGAAAAGAGAACTGCATCGGCTCAAATGGAGGGCGGCGTCCACAGTCTGCACAGGTACGCACATGCACGAAGCACCACCTCAAGTCATTTCACAAGAAGTCCTGCATTAGGCTGCTCAGGAGGCCTCTGAATGTAGCACTGGAGCCATTTTTCTTGGCAGTAAATGCCAAAGCCAGTCCTGTGATTTTTATCTTTTCTTTTCTCGACAGTTATGAGAAGCGTCTTTTTTGAAGATCCTTCAGCTGGAGATTAGCCTTCCATGCAACCATGCCAAACTGTCCAGGTGTTGTCATATTATGCTGTTACAAATATGCACACAAGCATGAGCTCAGTGCATTTCTGTACATCGTCTTCCATTTTTAGCATCTTCTATGCATCCTCGAGTAATGTGTGAACTAAGCCTTATCAGTCAGTGCACATGTGACTGTGTCCTCTATTGCCTTCCACGTTAATACGTGTCTGATGCCCAGACTTGTTTGTTTTCACAAGAATAAAAGTTCTTATTTTTCAAACAGTCCTTATTTAATTTTGTTCAGTGCAGTTTTTTTCAGTTGAAGTCTAAAGTATCTGCATAAATTACTTTTAACAATGGATTTTTATTTTGATAAGGTTTTAGTCATATCCAATATCGATAATACCAGTATTAAATAATATAATTTGAACTATTAATTAAAATAGATCAAAACATAAGGGACATAAATTATTCAGGGAAAAAAATGTTTTCCTTGATTAACCTCTTTACAAAAAACATCCAGACCCATTTTGCATTTCCATTCATTCAACAAATAAAAAGCTGAATGAATGAGTACTTTTGGTGTTTGATGATTTCTGTAGCTAGTTTATAAAAATATTTGCCAAGAAATAAAATTTTGTTTGCTCCCAGAGGATGGTTTAATGCAGAGGTTGCGCTAGACTTTTTCGTTGTCTGTCATTTTGACTGACAGTGTCATAAAACCCGGTCATAATCTATTTTTACCCATCACTTACATTTTAAAAATGATAATGACATATTCAATAGTATTTAGTTTTCATTCATTTTTAATTAATATTCTGTCCGAACAAGCTTAACAAGAGGCAAACAGACAGCGGAGTGCACCAATCAGCGACGGGCAGACGTGCCGTTAGCAAAGCGACGAGGGCAGGACGAGGGACTTGCGCGCGGAAGTAAACATACGAGGAGAACGGAGTTTATTCAACATGGCTAGCGCGAGACAGACTGTTGTCAATGTCTCGTGTCGATGTGTTTTAGCTCATTTAAAACTGAATTTACCGCGGATTGGAACATATTCTCGGCTCTCCCGCCATCCGTGTTGTTGTAGAGACGACTTTCGGTGCGCAAGAGTGACGTTGCTCGTGAAGAACACGTCACGCAAATAAACAAATCTGATTTGTCGATTGATTTTGTACCTACTCGAGAGGCTGTGTCCCAGACTTTTCTCTCAGTGTTTGAAAAATACAGGGAGAACAGTCTGGCCGTGCCAGGCAAACACTCAGTTGCCTTGACATTTTTCCGAGTAAGGCCAACGACGTCATGCATCAAGAGAGACAATAGCTAATTAATATGCTCACTCGCCACCCTGTGGTCTGGGGTGTGAATTGCAACCTGTCAAAATGACGGATGGACTTCAGTTTTTTCCGTCACCGTTTTAAAAAACCGGTCAACGACGGAAAATATTCGGTTAACGCGACCCCTGGTTTAATGTGAAAATATCCAAAAGTCCAGCACTCTGTTATGCAATCCCAAAGTTAAATTAATGATGCAGATATCAAACCAGTGTCATGCTTGTTATTTAAAAAAAAAAAAATTATATATTAAACCCTAATGTGGACAAGTAATAGATTGATTTTTAATTAAAGTAATTGTTTTAATAACACCTTTTAAATCAAAGTATAATTGTAAACAATAGCACGGTGTGCTACTACAGGCTGAAGGCTGCACTCTACTGGCTAACTCCTAACCTACAGCAATAGCAAGTCCACAATTATTTAATCAGTCCTGATACAAAAAAATGTGGATTCGAAGGTTGATTTGATACTAGCCCATGCTACATACACTGCTGGCCAAAAGTATTGCCACCCCTGCAATTCTGTCAGATAATGCTCAATTTCTCCCAGAAAATGATTGCAATTACAAATGGTTTGGTAGTAATATCTTCATTTATATTGCTTGCAATGAAAAAAAAAAAAAAAAACGCAAAAAAAAAAAAAAAAAAAAAATTAAACCATTATCATTTTACACAAAAGACCAAAGAACTGTCTGAGGACTTGAGAAGCAAAAATGTGAGGAATCATGGGCAATCTCAAGGCTACAAGTCCATCTCTAAAGACCCGAATGTCCTATATATCCTAGAATGATTTCCTGACCAATGTATCGATAATTGTTGTATCGCCATATCGTCAGATCATCGTTATCGTGAGCTTTGTATCGCAAATCGTATCGTATCATAAGGTAACAAGAGGTTCCCACTCCTAGTGCGTAGTGTCATCAATAAGTGTAAAGCCCATGGCACTGTGGCTAACCTCCCTAGATGTGGACGGAAAAGAAAAATTTATGAGAGATTTCAACGAAAGATTGTGCGGGTGGTGGATAAAGAACCTCGACTAACATCCAAACAAGTTCAAGCTGTCCTGCAGTCCGAGGGTACAACAGTGTCAACACGTACTATCCGTCAGCGTCTGAATGAAACTGAATGGACTCTATGGTAGGTTACCCAGGAAGACCCCACTTTTGACCCAGAGACATAAAAAAGCCAGACTGGAGTTTACCAAAACTTACCTGAGAAAACAAAACATTTTGGAAGAATGTTCTCTGGTCAGATGAGACAAAAGTAAAGCTTTTTGGGAAAAGGCATCAACATAGAGTTTACAGGGGGGAAAAAACGGGACCTTCAAAGAAAAGAACACGGTCCCCACAATCAAACATGGCGGAGGTTCCCTGATGTTTTGGGGTTTGCTTTGCTGCCTCTGGCACTGGACTGCTTGACCGTGTGAATGGCATTATTAAGTCTGAAGACTACCGGCAAATTTGCAGCATAATGTAGGGCCCAGTGTGAGAAAGCTGGGACTCCCTCAGAGGTAATGCGTCTTCCAGCAGGACAATGACCCATAACACACTTTAACAATTACTAGAAAATGGTTTGAGAAAGCACTGGAGACTTCTAAAGTGGCCAGCAATGACTTCAGACCTGAATCCCGTAGAACACTTGTGGAGAGATCTGAAAATGGTAGTTTGAAGAAGGCACTTTTGTCCGCGCCATTTTTGGAGTTTTGTGTAAAATGATAATGATTTAATTTTTTTACCCCATTCTCCTTTGCGTTTTTACATTGCAAGCAAAATAAATGACGATATTACTACCAAAGCATTTGTAATTGCAATCATTTTCTAGGAGAAATTGAGCGTTATCTGACAGAATTGCAGGGGTGCCAATACTTTTGACCAGCAGTGGAGCTACCAAGCTTCAAGAGGATCGGTTAATGAATGACTGGAATAGGACTTCAAGGTTAGTGCCCACAAGAAGAAAAAGCACCAAGAATGAGTGGTTGCTTGACAGGTCTTCAGCCTGTAAAAATTATAATCAAGCAATTGGTTGTCATGGAGTTTCTCCCAATGAAGGAATCGGGCTTGCTCGTGCCAAAACTGCTCACCTGTAGCTCTTCTCGAGGAAGGATCATGTGACTCCGGCACTTCCACCGGACTTTCCAGGCCTGACATGAGACAGACCTGTGGGAATTGTACTGGTCACACTCTGTTGGTCTCACCTGCCTAACGTCCTCTTCCGTTAGGGTTACTCCTAATGGACACGCATAAACAATGAAATAGCATGAAGTTTTGAATATGAGAGTCATGTTAAATAGTCTCTCCAAACAAACCCAATGTGTATTACTGCTAACAGGTGTTGGCCTTTGGCTGTACAACCACAAAAACAAATTTTATGAGTAATTAGATGTCAATCATAGCCAAGGATCTATTATCTTTGTAAAGACAATTACTGGTCTTTTGTCGACGCTTGTTTGTGTGCTGGTGAATCCAATCTTGTGGCCAATGATTAAAAATTTCTCAATTCATCTCAATTGGCATGTCATCTTTAATCAGTTACATCATTATGAAATATTTTGATAAACATTTAAATGTGTTTAAATATGCTATGACTTAATGAAAAAACATTGTTTCGTTATAACCATCTCTGCATCAAAAAATGTTTTGATCACGCAAAGAGTTGAAGTATTATGTACAACAAAATCCAACGGGGGGGAAAAAATGTTTAGAAAAAGATTTTAACTCTTTGACACCTCGTGTGGCACAGTGGGTAGCACATCTGCCTCAGATCTGCATGAGATCAGTCATTCAATCCCAGGTTTGGGCCTTACTGTGTGGAATTTGTATGTTCTCCCTGTGCCTGTGTGGGTTTCATACGGAAACTTTGGTTTTCTCCCACATCCCAGAAACATGAATGGGAGGCTGATTGGACACCCCAAAGTCTCCATAGGTGTGATAATGAGTGTGAAAGGTTGCTCGTCTATGTGTGCCTTGCGATTGGCATAATTAGATGGCACCCTCATGAGGATAAGAGGTGTGGAAAATGAATGTGTCAAAAGTTCTGAGACATTTTCTAATTCTGTTGAATAGTGAAGTGTCTTAAAACCTTTGACTACAGGTGTTCATCCATCCATCTTCAACTGGTTATCTGAAGTCGGATCACTTGGGCAGCAGCTTCAGCAGGGAGCCCCAAACTTCCCTTTCCTTAGCCACATTATCTCGCTCCGACTGGGGGATCTCGAGGCGCTCCCAGGCCAGTGTACAGTCCCTCTACCTGGTCCTGTGCCGAGGTCTCCTCCCATCTGGACGTGTCAGGAGCACCTGCCTAGGGAGGCGCCCTGGTGGCATCAGCGCCAGATGCCGAACCACAACTGAACTGAATCAACTGACACCTTTCTATGTGAAGGAGCAACGACTGGACTCTGTGCCTCTCGCAAACAGCAGCGTTTCTCACCCTGTCTCTTAGTGAGACGCCAGCTATCCGCCTGAGAAAACCCATTTCGGCCGCTTGTACCTGCGATCTCTTTTTTTTTTGGTCATGACCCATCGCTCATGACCATAGGTGAGGGTAGGTACGAAGATTGAACGGTAAATGGAGAGCTTTGCACCTCAGTTCAGCTCAGTCTTCATTGCAACAGTGTTATAAAACAGCTGCATTACCGCTCCTGCTGGCCTGATTCTCCGTCCAATCTCACGCTCCAGTGTTCCGTCACTCGAGAACAAAATCTCGAGATACTTGAACCCCTTCACTTGAAGCAGGACCTCATTTCCTACCCGGAGAAGGTAATCCACCGGTTTCCTGCAGAAAACCATGGCCTCAGATTTGGAGGTGCTGATCTTCTGGGCCTGTCGGTCACTTGCAACTGCTTCAGGAGTCCCCAGGGACAACATGCCCCTGAATAGGTAGATAGGTAGAATAGGTCTTTATTGTCATTGTCAACAACAACATTGTGAACAACAAAATTGAACGTGTCACTCCAGTATAAACATATAAGAAGGCCTCCTCCTTCAGTCGAACAGCTTCCCTGACCACTGGGGTCCACCACAGTGTTCGAGGGTTACCGCCACTTTAGGCAGCTAATACCTTAGGACCACAGTTTTCCGCTGCAGCTTCAGCAATGGAAGCTTTGAACATGGACCACTCGGGTTCAATGTCCTCAGCCTCCCCAGGGATGTTCCAGAAGCTCCTTCGGAGGTGGGAGTTGAAGGTCACGCGGATAGAATCTTCCTCCAGACGTTCCCAGTTCACTCGTACTACTCGTTTGGGCTTCCCATGTCCGTCCAGAGGCTTCCCTCACCAACGAACCCAACTCACCACCAGGTGGAGATCAGTTGACTGTTCTGTCCCTCTCTTCACCTGAGTGTCCAAAACACATGGTCTAAGGTCAGATAATACGATCACAGAATCGATCATTAACCTTTGACCTAGACTGCTTTGATACCAGGTACACTTATGAGCATGCTTGTGTTTGAACATGGTGTTAGTTATGGACAAATTACTAGCATAGAAGTCCAATAACATAACACCACTCGGGTTTAGATCAGGGAGCCCGCTCCTCCCAATCACACGCCTCCAGGTGTTTCCGTCATTGCCGACGTGTACAATGAAGTCACCGAGGAGGACAGTGGAGACCCCTTCAGGGGTCCCGTGAAGAACCCAATTCAAGTACTCCAAGAAGGCTGAATACTCTGAGCTACTTTTCGGTGCATACGCACAATCAACATTCAGAGCCCCCCCCCCCCCCCCCCAATGCTAAATCGTAGGAAGGCTACCGTCTCATCCACCGGGGTGAACTCCAACATGTCGGTGCTCAGCCAGGGGCTTGTGAGTATCCAAACGCCTGCCGGCACCTCACGCAACTCCAGAAAATAACAAGGTCCAACCACTGTCCAGGAGTTTGTTTCCAGAGGCTATGTGTGGAGGTAAGCCCCACCAGATCTAACTGGTAACGTTCAACCTCCAACACAAGCTCCGGCTCCTTCCCCGCCAGTGAGGTGACATTACACGTCCTCAAAGCCAGCTTCTGTCACCTGGGTCTGGTCCGTCGAGAGCCTCTGCCTTCACTGCCTTTGGGCTGAGCCCAGCCGGGCCTTGTGACAGACCCAGCCACCAGGCACTCGCGGACGGGCCTTTCGTCCAGGCCTGGTTCCAGACGTGGGCTTCTGGCTTCTTCCGGGCAGGATTTATTTCAACTGGGTTTAGATCAGTTGGTTTCATCATTGTAAATCAATAATTTACTTATTGGCTGCCAGTGACAACGATAGACTTCTAATCCATTTAAAGTGAGTTTTGCCTCCCTCTCAGTTCAAATGTATTGGACGTCTACTAGTGGTGATAAACTCAATTACATTCACAGCTGAAGGAAGAAAATGGTCACATGTTTAGACGTCTCGCACTGTCAATGGCAGCCAATTAGTTAATTTTTGTTTTACTGTTTAGTATTTTCTTGTTCTAATACAACAAAAACATAAGAAATAATAAAGGCACTAAAGGATGTTATTGTCCCTCTCCAGTTGGGAGTTGAAGGAGGAGTTTTGTCTTGTGGGTAGAAGTGAAAGTGAAATAAATGCAATGGGCTTATAAAAAGGAAGTCGTTTGACAAGCCACCAGTGCAGGAGGAGGACGAGGAAGAGAAACAAGACACACTGCAGTTCTGGTGAGATTCACAAGATATGTGCATACTTTCTCACAAATTCTCTGCAGTTTGTGTGTGTAGTTATGTTTCCTTTAGTACAACTTCTCTGAAGGCTAAGCTTTCATCTTCACACTGACTGTATCATTATTTGGTCCCTGTCGGCGTCTGAGTCATAAAGTGAATGTGTACCATACTCAAATGTATTTAGGACTTTATGCTTCCAACTTCAAGTCAGTCAAAGCTGCTGGTGGTGCTTGTATCCATTCAAGTCTTCCACATCCAGTTTTGACATCCCTCAACACGTTGAGTTTTACTTTCTTTTCTGATTCAACAGGTTTCTCAAGCTGGGGCCCCACCTCTATAAATTATGTCAAAGAAAGAGACTTCGGGTGAGTGGACAGCGTTGTCTTCAGGCACAGTAATTGTGTGTGTGTGAGTGTGCAAATGTGTTTTTCTACCATAACAAGTTCAAAATGAACTACGACTGCCCGGCTCCCTTTTACTGGCTGACTCGGACAAATTTCAGACAGCTCTAAATTTCATTATGATCCAGAGAAGTCTGAGAAATCTAAAATAATTTAGGCTATTTGTAGAACCAAATTCAAATACCATAGAAGCAATACATGATTTCTGTAAAATCTCAGAACAAAAAAAACGTCGCATCCAAGGGAACTTGACAAGCAATTCTACTAGAATGTTGTAATGCTGGACAGATATTTAAGCCTCTAGTTGATTCTGTTTACACTGTTAAAAATGACAGACTGCAAGCTGAATTTTTGACCCATTAAGGAGATTCCTTTATGATAATCAGCATTTGTGCATTAAGAATACACACCTTTTGTGTGAGCTTGGCTGATGAACACTTGAGGAACGAGTGGATATCACTCACAAATTTCTTCACATACAGAAAATATACCATAGAAGCAATACATGATTGGTGTAAAATCTTAGAACAAAAAAATGTAGCATCCAAGGGAACTTGACAAGCAATTCTACTAGAATGTGGTAATGCTGAACAGATATTTAAGCCTCCAGTTGATTCTGTTTACACTGTTAAAAATGACAGACTGCAAGCTGAATTTTTGAGCCATGAAGGAGATTCCTTTATGATAATCAGCATTTGTGCATTAAGAATACACATCTTTTGTGTGAGCTTGGCTGATGAACATTTGAGGAACGAGTGGATATCACTCACAAATTTCTTCACATACAGAAAATGTCACAAGCTTTGCGCAGAAGTTATAGGCTAATTAGTCACGATTAATAACAGTACGTTGCGTAGTAAATTTACATTTTAAAACTAAGCACGAAAATAAGATGTCTGCTGAGACTTTCTAAACTAGGTGATAAAGCAAAATAAAAAAAATAAAAAAAGTCAGATATTTTGCCTAGATTTTAGGTGGTCAATAGCCCTGTCCCCACTAGCAATACATCACCCCTGCACAGAACAACATCAGTACAATATCTGCATTCAGAACAAAAACAAGAGCAATCTGTACTAAACTGTCCTTGACACTGCAGGAAGAAAAGCAAATAGCTAGAATTCATGCTATTTTGTTGCTGTAAATATATATTTAAATATTGTGTCTGGGTCCATGTTTTTGCCAATGTGTCTGCTGCATGCCTTACTTGCACACTAATCGACCATTGTCTTTTTGTCGGGGATCTTCAGGCTGCGCTGTTTAAGAACAAGTAGCTGATAACCTTTTCCCAAGTCTGTAATTCTGCCCGCAATTCCTTATTCGTTGTGTATTTTAACCAAACAATTTTAGAGACGTTTTGTCAAGACACCTGGAAATGTTCTAAAATTGTTAAATGTGCCTTGCTTTTTAACAATATGTGTGTAACTATTGACTGGAAATCCAAAATGTGTGTGCTGTATACATTGCAATTACATAAGGAATGTGCATTTTTACAAATTTTTACAAGTCCTTAAGTCTGATCTTGTCTCCTTTTCAGGTGTATTATCAGGTAAAGATGCATGGACTGGGTACTTTGGCGGGTGGGATTGTAACGGAACCCATAATGCAGCTGTGATTATGACTTCCAGCTGGTTAGGGGCTCCGTTTCCACCCCACCATGCATAAAACTGCTCAACACTTGAGATGGCAACATCATCTATTTTAAAAAGGATGTTGATTGTGTATAATAGTGCAAATATGAACGTCATTGTTTTGTTTAAGGAAATTGCGCTGTTAACATGTTGGGAGAAGAAGACACAAAGGTGTTTTTCCTTAATGACACGTTTTCTCCCGGCTTGCTTAGACAACAGAACGCAACCGGGAATTCCGTGTCAGCCAAGAATAACACCAACTAAAAATGGTCACAGAGAAGCAGAATGCAAATGCCACCAAAAAATCAGGATAATTCAAAGCATTAATTAGTGTATATACAGTATATAATTTTTGAAAAATTCATATCACTATCAAATCTCATAAGACCAAGTTAACGATTTGTTAACAATTTTTCTCATGTCATTCTTCTTGGAGGAATACATTAATCAAATTAGAATTGCTATTGAAATACAATATCTACAAGAGATGATCATAAATGAATGTTACACTCAAGGGCGTAGGTTTAGTTTCAACATTGGTAGGGACGATGTAACAGCATAACTAACCTGCATGTACACTTTTTGCTGGGGATGGGACATTAATAAGACCAAACAGATTGCATGAACGGGGGTCCGGCTACATTTATCACGAGTATGAACTTAATTAATAAGAGGCTGAATGATCAATGCAAAATAAATCTGAAAACTTTTATATATATTGGTTCGGGTGATACACCGTTTGAGTCAAACCTTTGTTTTCAAAAACAACTAAGGAAACATTTTGAAAACTTTCATTAGCAAATTTAAATTGCAATATTTCAACATAAATTACAACATACAATATAAATAAAATGTGTTAATAATCTCTTAGCTATCCAGGAATGCAAAAAAAAAGTAAAAAAAAAAAAAAAAAAAAAAAAAAAACTGAAAAAAAAACGTCTTAGTCAGGGAATAACAAAAATAAATAAATATAGAGCCTTCCTTCAGGTAAAACTACTGCTTTTGTCCACAAGTACAACCAAACTCGGCAAGAAATGAAAGCTTCCTTCTGCTTTAAGACCGCATAAATAAAATAAAAATGAAAATTTGAGGAAAAGGGGGTAAACCTCGGTTCAATACATTTCTCAGTTTAACATTAACAGTAGAAAGCGCATACAGGAGTACACTTCTCTCTAAACAGATTCCTACTCGAGTTTTGCAGGTTAGCAAATTCAAAAAGTTTAATGTTATGCTTACTCTGAAGCAGGTCGGACTTTCAGTAGCAAAATTAGTGGTGGTTACCCCACCTCCACAAGATTGACGTCTTTTTACAGTGGCTGCTGCTGGCTGAAAAAAACTTCTAATATCCCTCCTCTTCAGCGGAAGCGGGGCCGTGAGTGCGTGTGTATGAGTGAGGCAGGGTTAAGTCACCAGCCAATCGAATGAGCGGTCGAAGAAAAAAAATGTACTTACACGTTCAGCAAGTGAAAAGTTAAAGGTATGAATGAAAATAATTCACTTAATGATGGGAGAGCCAATTCTAGCCTTACAACATATGGGAAGACAATCTAAATTACCTATAATGCAAATACAGTAGGTGGCTTAAAAGTTGGTGGGGACAATTACAGCATCCTGAAATTACATCCCTACCATCCCTACGCAAACCTACGCCCGTGGTTACACTATCTTTTTCATGATATGTTTGTGTATTGAAAATATTGCGTTCCTCCTGTGCTTACGTGATTTTCTCCTGCTTCCTCCAACAGTCCAAAAATATGCTTGATAGGTTCTAGAAGACTAAATTGTGCATAGTGAATGGTATTGGTTGTTTGTGCTACAGTGTATATGTTCCTTGTGATTGACAAGTTGAGTGTCGCACAAAGTCATTTGTGTACCTACGTGTGTGGTTATTGGAGAAAGAACATTGTGTAAAGACTGACATCATTTTATCTGAAGACATTTATTATTTTTGTCTTATAATCCATCCAGTGGGCTATATGTACTGCTCAAGGGTCGCTAGGGTGCCAGAGCCTATCCCAGCTGACTGCAGACAGAAGGCAGGGTGCACGGTGGCCCGCCTTCCAATCGCAAGGCACAAATAGACAAAAAAAAAACCATTCACGTTCACACCAACGGACAACGTAGGGTGTGCAATCAACCTACCAAGCATGTTTTTGTGATGCGGGAGGGAACCGGAGTAAAAGTAATTAAGTCTCTGTCAGTATGCCGCTTTGTCACGTTCTAAAATTAAAGTTGTCATTGCAATATGTAGATAAGTTAGAAAATGTGTGTTTTATGTTTCATTCTGTGTATCCTGAGTAGGTATGCTTTAATCCACTTTGTACTTAATTACAAATTCTCATACAAATTCTTCAATTCTGTATTAATAATGCCACTAGGGGTGAGAAACTCTTGGTGCCTCACGATACGGTACGATTGGCGATACAAATGGTCGATTATCGATACATTGGTCAGGAAATCATTCTAGGATATTCTACAAAACACTGATCAACAGAAAAAAACAAGCTATCTTCATCCTTCTGTGAAAAGTTTATCACTCATAGACAGCCAATCCATTTGAACTGGGAGGATGGCAGCGAAGAATCTGTAACTCTTCAAACAGGCCCCTCCCACTTCTATGGCTGTCAGTGGCAGCCAATACCAAGGCAACGAGGTAATTTTGGGCCATTTCAGGTCATTACCTGTTGATTTTCAGTCACTTCCTATTGATTTCAGGGCATTTCAGGGTGACTTCCTGTTGATTTTGGGTTACAGAACAGGAAGTGACCCAGGAATGACTAGGCAGTGACTCAAACTCAGCAGGAAGTGACCTGTAAATGCCCTAAAATGAACAGTAATTGACCTGTAAATGCCCAGAAAATCGGAAAGAATCACTCTGAATGCTCTGGTTTTGGATGAACGAATGTTCATTTGCCCTTCCCAGTCTCAATGGATTGGGCGTCGAGCGTCGTCAATGGCAGCCATAGAGTTAACTGAGACTCTACTATGGCGGAAGATTTTTAAACATTGACACCTTTTTAAAACGATTCTTGGCATGAGCGTATTATCGATAACGTTTTGGGATCCGAAATATCACGATATATCACCATTTCGATATTTTGTCACACACCGAACTGCCACTACTGCATGTACAACTATATTATGACCACATTTGATCAAACTGATGGCTTGCGTTGATCTTTTGCTTATAGTTGTTCAATAAGCAAAATAGTGAATAGCTCATTCACTACACGCTCTCAAAATGTTTTAATATTGGGGGGGGGGGGTGTCACCGATTAACCATATACATACTGGTATTAGTACTTTTCTTTATTTTTACAAGGTGGAAAAGTGTACAACTTTAATGGTGCACAATTTACAAGCCTCCGTGTTCTTTTCATTTGCATACCATGTACAACCAAGATTAACAAGACTGACACTTTTTGACCCCACTAGTTTACACTAGGCGACGGCACGCCTACAAAAGGGGCGCTGTCTTGTCGCAACCCAATAAAGGTACCGATAGAATGTGAGTCTATTAAATTGTCCTTGCATGTATGAGTTTCTGAACACTTTTCGAATAAGATAAACAATTGAGTATACACCCCTTACATTTCCGCAGGTACAGTGATGGCCAAAAGTATTAGCACCCCTGCAATTCTGTCAGACAATGCTCAATTTCTCCCAGAAAGTGATTGCAATTACAAATGCTTTGATAGTAATATTTTCATTTATTTTGCTTTCAATAAAAAAAAAAAACACAAAACAGAATGAAAAAACAAAATTCATTATCATTTTACTCAAAACGCCAATAAGGTGCCGGACAAAATTACTGGCACCCTCAGCCTAATACTTGGTAGCACAACCTTGAGACTAACTGCGAACAACCGCTTCCGGTATCCATCAATGAGTTTCTTACAATGCTCTGCTAGAATTTTAGAAAATTCTTCTTTGGCCAGCTGCTCCAGGTCTCTGAGATTTGAAAGGTGACTTCACCAAACAGCCATTTTTAGATCTCTCCACAGGTGTTCAATGGGAATCAGGTCTAGACTCATTGCTGGCCACTTTAGAAGTCTCCAGTGCTTTCTCTCAAACCATTTTGTAGTGCTTTTTGAAGTTTGTTTTGGGTCATGGTCCTGCTGGAAGACCCATGACCTCTGAAGTGGACCCAGCTTTCTCACACTGGGCCCTATATTATGCTACAAAAATTTGTTGGTGGCCTTCAGACTTCATAATGCCATGCACATGGTCAAGCAGTCCAGTGCCAGAGGCAGCAAAGCAACCCCTCCACCATGTTTGACTGTGGCGACCATGTTCTTCTCTTTGAAAGTGTCCTTTCCCTCCCTCTCTATGTTGATGCCTTTCCCAAAATGCTCTATTTGACCAGAGAGCATTCTTCCAAAACGTTTTTGGGTTTCTCAGGTAAGTTTTGGCAAACTCCAGCCTGGATGTTTTGTGTCTCCGGGTCAGAAGTGGGGTCTTCCTGGGTATCCTACCATAGAGTCCCTTTTCATTCAGACGCCGACGGATTATACGGGTTCACACTGTTGTACCCTCGGACTGCAGGACAGCTTGAACTTGTTTGGATGTTAGTCGAGGTTCTTTATCTACCATCCGCGTTGAAATCGCTAGTCAATTTTTCTTTTCCATCCACATCTAGGGAAGTTAGCCACAGTGCCATGGGCTTTACACTTTTTGATGGCACTGCGTACAGTAGACACAGGAACATTCAGGTATTTGGAGATGGACTTGTAGCCTTGAGTTTGCCCATGCTTCCTCACAATTTTGCTTCTCAAGATCTCAGACAGTTCTTTGGTCTTCTTTCTTTTCTCCATGCTCAATGTGGTACACACAAGGATGCAGGACAGAGGTTGAGTCAACTTTATTCCATTTTAACTGGCTGCAAGTGTGATTTAGTTATTGCCACCACCTGTTTTGTGCCGCAGGTAAGTAACAGGTGCTGTTAATTACACAAATTAGAGAAGCATCACATGATTTTTCAAAGGGTGGCAATACTTTTGTCCGGCCCATTTTTGGAGTTTTGGGTATAATTATAAAGATTTTAATTTTTTCCTCCCATTCTATTTTGTGTTTTTTCATTGCAAGCAAAATAAATGAAGATATTACTACCAAAGCATTTGAATTGCAATCATTTTCTGGGATAAATTGAGCATTATCCGACAGAATTGCAGGGGTGCCAATACTTTTGGCCAGCACTGAATTTAATTATATCTTTTAATGGGACCACACTGTAGATATGACTCTTACAATACAATAAAAGTAGTCAGTGTACAGCAGTGTACAGCTTATATCCCAGCGTAAATGTGTTGTTACCTCAAAATACTGTCGTTATTGTTAGTACTAGTATTATTATCAAGTATTGATAAATATATATATATATGTATATATATATTTTTAAACCTCCGAAACACCGCACA
The DNA here is from genome assembly GCF_030265065.1 of Corythoichthys intestinalis. Taxonomy (NCBI): domain Eukaryota; kingdom Metazoa; phylum Chordata; class Actinopteri; order Syngnathiformes; family Syngnathidae; genus Corythoichthys; species Corythoichthys intestinalis. The sequence continues at coordinate 37,972,838 of NC_080396.1, forward strand.
TACCCAAACTGTCGTAAAAATGTCACAAATCAACGCTTGCGCGGTTGAGAGGCGCGGTCAGTTTTTGCATGTACTACGCATGCGCCACTCACGTTCTGTCGGTACTCACATTGGGACAGGAGTCCATTGCGGAAACGGACTCGAAGGGGAACACAAATTGGAGTCAATAGTTCCGTTTAAAAAAAAAAAAAACACCCGATGCGCCCATGCCACTTGAGCCAATATTTGACATCGACGAGCACTCGGTCTTGTCTGTTCTCTTTCAACGCTTGAATGGACCGGGTAACCACTCAGCAACAACACGGATGTAATATCATGGCGCCGATGTGCTTGTAGCTGCACCCGTTTGTATTGTTATGATAACGATGGAGAACACCGAAGAGTCATCTTCACCCCTCCGTATCACTCCCACGGTCCGGGCGCTGAGCTCCGCACTGCGGGCCACGCGTTGTAATGTCCGCGACTCCGGCCGAAGAGACGGCGACAGGATTTTCCCGGAGCCGGAGAAGCTATGGTTCAAGGAGAGCAGCGCCAAAAACCTCCGAACCCGAGATTTCTTGTCACCGAGTTCCATGTTTAACACGCTCTTCGCGGATGGTCAGGTTGGTTTCTGGCTGCACACATTATCTTCCGTTTGGTACTCAGCATTGATTTAAAAAAAATAATAAAAAATCAAACAACGCAGAAGACCGATGTGAACAAAAAAAGGGAAATTTAAACCGAATAGTTAGCGGTTTTGTGTTCTACAGACAAGTTCACAGATATGTAAACATACAGTTCTAAAAAATAACCTCAATTTTATCATTTACAGTACTTGTCTTTGCTATTGATAGGTATTTGCGTATGATAGAATAAAATGGACATTTTCTTTTATTCTATAAATTTACCAAATGCCCAATGCAGTCATAGTAGCATTTGCAAAAAAGGAAACTAAAACTCCTGGATGAAATGTATCTAATGAATTTTGAAGTAACTTATTTATTACAGATGACAGTGTTGTGTATCAGTTTCCAAAACTAAAAAACGAGCTACTACACACATGGCGTTATTTACTGTACATTTCCATTATGAAAAAAATTAAACACTCACTATCAAGGTCATAGTTGTGGCAACATGATCGACTGGACAGTGTGCTTGAGGCGATGATTATGTACCCACGAGTGCCCAATCACAATATGGGTCACACAGTCATCTACAACTGCAGTTGTTTATGTACAAAAAAAAAAAAAAATACTATACAGCATCTTGGGTTGGCTGGCGTCTATTCCAGCTTACATTAAGCGAGAGTGACAAGTCCAGTGAGAGACTGGCAATTGTCCTAGCCAAACGAATTTGACGTCTTTCACCGTCGTCAACTGTACCCCACTCGATAATGACCGCAAAATTTCTCAGCGAGTAATTTTTTATTCTTATCTTCATGTATTTCAATGTACAATTGGATGGTAAAGCACCATTGGCATTTAGTTAGATAGTTGGACATCAACTCAGCGTTGGTGGCCTGCGACATCATAAAATATCAACTAGGGCTGTCCCAAACGACTGATTTCCTCCCGATTAGTCAGCCGACTATTTTTTACGATTAGTCGACTAATCTAATAAATTTTTATTTTTTTTTACTAATTTAATACTGAAATATTTGTTTAAAGCTTATTAATTCACAAAAAACATTTTGGAACACCTAAATTCTTTATCAACGTATAAATAAATAACATAAATATCAATAATAAATCACAAACAATGAGGTCAAATGCTGCTGGCATTAACTGCTGCAAAAAAAATGTAAACGGAAACATTGTGACTTCACCTTTTTAACAGGAGTCAAAACAATTCTTACTCTTATGTCATTGTCTATATTGTTCTAAATGTTAAAATGAATTGCAATGTCCCGGACAATCATTTTCAGAATACTTTGTGTGAGTTCAGATGCTCTTTCCGGTGTGCATTCCGCATTTTTTGGGGAGGGGAAAAACTGTTCAACTTTTGTTTGTTTTAACCTGAAGATAATGCAGAGGGCACACTGAAATATTACCACAATTATTTTGAATGAAAGGCACACATACCCACAGTAACAAAAAGTAAGTATATAGTATTAATTTTATAGTATACTACTATATGTAAAACTTTATAATATTAAATAACTAACATTAGTGCAGTCATGGATTACAGTAAGCAGGTCAGTGGTGTTTCCATATATATTTTTTATTATATTATGTATATACAGGATATATGTATATATTTTCCCTAAGTGGGAGCTTCCATGATCCTAATAAATTTAATAATAATTTGAAAAAAATATATAATTAGATTAATTATTTTATTAAATAAAAATGCGCGTTGATACGACGCACATAAAGGCAACTTCCATTTAAAAAATCGTTAGAGTTGTATGGATTTACAATCCGCTAGCTTGTTGTTTCTTGTTGTCTTAGAAAATTATACTTGGGTGACGGCGCTTCAAGTGTTCGTTTATAGCCGACGTGCTACCGTGGTATGCGAGCTCAGCTTAGCAAAGAGTGCACACAGTGGCACCCTCCATATTTTCCTTGATATAATTCCAGACTCTGGCTATTCTGGTCCGCTTTTTTGGCTTTATGCCGCTTTCACGTCTTACAATCTCTGCCCTTTTTGGAAATTGGCGGTGTTTTCAACTCCTCACCGGCGATTCACTTGGCTCGTTGTCGTCGGTTCGTCTGGGTTCGTCCGATTTCCTCCTCGGGAAGGCGGCGGCGTGCATAAAAACACCGAGAGGCGTCGGATGGCTCTTTAAGGATACTTTTATTGACCAAAACTAAAATGTGGGGGATGAAGTCACTCAACTTGGCGCTACCCGCTCACTTTTCCAACTCGCCGATCTCGCTCCCTCTCTCTTGCTCGCTCGCCCACTTTCTTCCTCTTTGCTCAATCTAACAACGCCGGTCACATTGAAATAACAGCGGGCCCCTTGGGGGTGCCAGTAACAACCGCTTGTATCGCGAGCGCCCGCCATTCTAAACATTATCCGCATGTAATTTTTTTTAACCTGTCATTACCCGTCGACGGTATGTTTTGCCCGTTGACGCATTTACGTCATCGATGACGTCGACAACGTCGACTAGTCGGGACAGCTCTAATATCAACATGTGTTAATGTAATTTGATGACTTGCTCTCTACATGCAAACCAAAGCATAATTCCAATGTATTCTAGTTGAAACAAATTACGGAATAATAGACCTACAAGTGCAGATAATACTGCTGTAAATACTTACTTTTTTTCCCCGATCAATGCACCAATACTGTTAAAGTGATAAACAGTTTTTATCTCCACATAGGTTCCTCTGGCGGTGATGTCCAGAATTCTCTCTGTCCAAGGCCGAGGTGTTCTCCCTGTGGCGGGTGGGGAAGTAATGGATGAAGGTCTGCGGGTGAGGGTGGACCGTGCCGCAGCCTTCAGGGCAGTCCTAGAGGGCGGCATAATGCAGTACCTGACACCACCTGCGCAGAGGGAGGGCTGCGTGGTGCTCAACTGTCCAGCCCTGCACCCCAAACCTGAACCACCGACTCCCGAGAGCCTGACTTTGGGACAACTTAGGACCATTCTATTAGCCGACCACATGGGGGCACTGTTAAGAGGGCAAGGGTGAGTACCCCTTTATCCTGTAGTGACCCCTGGCTACATCGCACTTCAATCTTTGTGCTATCGTCCATAGTTGTTTAAAATAAACAAATAAATACAGTATTTTATAGAGCTGTCCCGATCCGATCACTTAGTCTCACTCCCTCCTGCTGCTTTTCTTGGTCAGGCAGTACGCTGGAGTTGCTTATTAAAGTCAACAATGATTGACAGGAGTTAAGGTTTCATTTGCCAGAGAAGCTGGGAAGCCGAAACATCAAGGCGCCGTATGTGTCAATCATCGTTTAGCTTGTTAAACACTTGCTGTGGCAACGCATTGTGTGTAAGTGAGTGGTGTGAGCGGATTTGAGTCGACTCACTAGTAAATCACTCAATTTTCACATCAGAAATTTAATACTTGAGGAAAGCATGCAAAATCATCTGAATTTTACTCAACAAAGCAAGTTTTGAATTTTTATAGAATCACAACTTATTTAGGTTGAATTCAGATGTCACTATTGCTTCAGCACGTCCTGCCGGCTATCTGGCCCTCGTCATTTTTAGATTGAAATGTGACATAAAATAAAACATGTAAAAGCCAATTTTTTTTGTATGGACGCAGAAATGTCTAAATTACTAGTTTTTTTTTTTTAATTGTAAAAAAAACTAGCAGTTTGCTGAAAATTACCTGATTGTTTGAATGTAAAGTTACGCTATTGTGTATGGATACAAAATCCAACATGGCGGCCATCACAAAAGAGCTTTATAAGTTGAAAATTCTTGTAAATAAATGCGTAAATCTCGGAATTTTTATAGATATGAACGTAAAACAGTCTAGATTCTTGGTTAAAATAAAAAACTGGGCAGTTATCATTCATTTTACGTAAATATTTCAAGTTAAAGTTACGCAATTTTTTTCAATTCATTTCATTTTGTTTTCATGTTTCAATAGCATGGTGCTATTTTATATTATAATTACTGTGAATCCTCGACCAAATCACTCTTGAGAAACCTGACCTGCCTGCTTGGATGCACTAAAACGTTCGTCCCGTTTCCACCTAAATCCGGCGTTAGAACGCAGCGTGTGTTTGAGTTTATCGCAGTGAAAGCTGCCGCGACGCTCTGCCTGGCCCGGCTCCTTATACAGTGTATACAGTATATATTTATATGTATACTGTATATACATAAAAGTTTTTTTTATTTTATTTTTTATACGTTGGGAGAAAAAAGTGAAAAAACATGTCTTTAATGTATCTCTTTCCAATGCTAAATCTGAATAAATACCTTTCACTTATCGCCCCGGGTTCTGGTCCCCATTAACCGCAAAAAAACGAGGGATCACTGTTGTACCTCACATTTGATTGAAATTGTCAATTAAAGTCAACAGAACTTTATTCATCCCCAAGGGACTAATATAAAGCATGGGAGACAGTTATTCACTTTGTCAGTATATGCTAAAGAATAAAAACAGTGCAAAAGGCAAGATATATAGCTCAGGTCCAACAGTGAGTTGTGTGTGTGCATGTGGCTCTGAATGGGCTTAGGCAGAGTTGATTGTGGGTTCCTGTACGGGGGTATGAGTGGGTATTGAAGGTTGTGCATAAAGGAGCTGAATGGCCCCTGGGACAAAAGTCATTTTCGTCATTTCTGCAGTTTCTCAGTTCTGCAGCAAAGGTAGCATACAGTTAGGGCTGCAGCTATCAATTATTGTAGTGTTGGATTAATTGATGAACTAGTTAGTTTGACTAATCGAGTAATCGGAGAAGGAACAACCATCCATCCTTCTGCAGCTGGGGGTCGGACAGCCAAGGCCCCCGCCTTTGGCTGCCGCCCAACTCCGTACGCACCCGACCCCTTTGGCCCATCCCACAGGTGGTGAGCCCATGCGAAGGGGAACCCACGTTGCCTTTTCGGGCTGTGCCGGGCCGGGCCCCATGGGGACCAGACCACCAGACGCTTGCCTTCGAGCCCCACCTCCAGGCCTGGCTCCAGTGGGGGGCCCCGGTAACCCGCGTCCGGGCAAGGGAAACTTGAGTTCATTTGTTTTACTCATCATAGGGGTCCTTTTGAGCCATGCTTTGTCTGGCCCCTCACCTAGGACCTGTTTGCTATGGGTGACCCTGCCAGGGGCTTAAAGCCCCAGACAACATAGCTCCTAGGATCATTGGGACACGCAAACCCCTCCATCACGATAAGGTGATGACTCATGGAGGTGTGAAGGAACATATAAAAATAAAATACCGAAATCAATGAATAATAAATAATAATAATAAATGAATGAGGGTTTAAGTACAACAAAAGAACAACTGGCTAACTTGCATAGCAAAAGTCCACTAGCCTAAATGCTATAAAATGCTAACGTTTTTTTCTACAATGCGCTTAAGAAATAATTCAAACACATATTCCCATATAAAACAGCTAAATATACCAATAAACTAAATTACGAATGCATTAAAAACACATTAGCTTAAACAAAAGCTTAGCTTATGTTGGTCTTAACATGGAACAGCTGGATTCAGCCATGTGAAATGAGTTATGTCATATTCACTGTCGTCACTTGAGGGTAGTGTATCCACCCAAATCAATAAAACCAAATGGAAACACTTTCAAAACAAACCATTACAACGCCACTTTAATTGAATGAATACTCGAAGCAGCAAAATTTAATTTGAGTATTTTTTTTTTAAATCGAATTACTCGAGTTAATAGATTAATCGTTGCAGCACTACATACAGTCATCGCCACCCTGAGAGGAGCCACTCAAACTCTGGGAACAGAATGTGTAAGGAGTCCCGTAGAATCTTACGCACTGTGCGGCGGGTCCTTTATTCAATGTTGATGTTTTTTGTTGTTGTAAATTATAGTTATTGGTTCATGAAACACTTCTCATTTTAGAATATTGTCCCATGAAAACTATCTTTTAAATTTTGTTTTGAGAAGTACACCAAATGTGATATGTGTTCCATTTTGGCCTCTATCTCAGGTTTACAGTATCCATGTGCCCTCTGCTGCCTGAAGAAAGTGTCATTGTCAATTTCCTTCGCACTCTGGGAATCGACTGGCCTATATTCCCTGCCAATTGGACCAACGAGGAAAGAGAGGAGAAGATTCAGGAAGCGCTGGAAAAGTCGGCATACCGAGAGAGGGAAATTGAGAGGGACAGGAGGACGAACGGCGGGCCAGGCAAGAAGAAACCAGACAAGGTCGAGAATGAAGGAGCAATCAAGATAAACGTAAAACGAGTGATTCAGGACGAGGGCTTACAAGGATACGATCCCAGCCTCGGAACATGCACAGGTGAGGTACTGTATGGCCAGGTAACCAGGGAAGGTCTTCCAAATGAAGCCGGCACAATATAAAGCATTATGACTGGACTCAATTTTATTACCACTTTACAAAGCAATTAAGGAAAACTTTTGTCAAAATGTTAAAAAAAAAAAAAAGAAAGAAAGAAAGAAAAACAACATGTAAGGGAAGTATAAATTAGTCCAAAATATACTGTATTTTTCGGACTATAAGTCGCAGTTTTTTTTCATAGTTTGGCAGAGGGTGCGTCTTATACTCTGGAGCGACTTATGTGTGATTATTTACGGTCGGGTCGGGCCGACTTCTCTCTTGCTAACTTTTTAAAAAATAAATATATGTTTATATATGTATACTAAAACAATTTATGGATGTTAAATAAAATAAATATTTCGGATAAAACAGAGAAGGCGCTGTGCATGCCTGCGCACGTGAACGCAGTTGTCCCGCTCTCTTTTCAGTATTCCCCTCCGCGAGCATCCTGGTATTTCCTTTTCGATATGGAGCAGCTATAGGAGTGAAAAACAAGCTAAAGACAGGGGAATTGAAAAGCAAACATGCAACTTCGGTAGGAGTGGGATATGGAAAGGATTCAAATTGATTGTTGAAAACGCTATACGGAAACTTGTGTCGGCTTCGCTGAATGTAAACGAATGTGGCGCTTTGGTCTCATACGAGAAATATATTTAACAAACCTTTCCAGCGTTATTTTATGTAGACTATTTAAACATTGAGAAAACTTGCGCTTTTTTCCTGCAAACTCGAGGAGATTAAAATAAATGTCAACTCCACTATCCGCCTGTTAGAACAGACAGGCAAATATAAAAGATGTAAATGTTTATTGAATATCCATCTTACTGTCGTGTTAAATTGGGAGAATTCGTTACAAAAGACAGACTTTAATTTGTTATCATTGTGCATGTATGCACCGGCATCGTCACAAACGTGATCACACAAAACGCAACCACGCATCGCATCCCCGCATTTCCTCCTTCTCCTGAGTCCTCACAAATAAAACATTAAATTTCGTTTTTTTTTTTTTCGGGCTCGTGCCTACAAATAAAACATAAAATTTTGGGGGTTTTCGGGCTCGGGCTGCGTCGGGCTTTAATACCCGCGCGTCGGGCTGGGCTGGATTTTTTAGGCCCGATCTAACTTCTAGCGTCATGTAATGTTAGCATACCGTACACCTATTCAGACTGTTGTTCTCTATTGTATTTTAAATTGCCTTTCAAGATGACATGTCTGTTCTTGGTGCTGGATTTTATCAAATAAATTTCCCCCCAAAAATGCAACTTATACTCCGGTGCGACTTATATACCGGTATGTTTTTTTCCTTTTCATTGCGCATTGTTTGGCTGGTGTGACTTATACTCAGGTGTGAAGTAGTCTGAAAAATACGGTAATCATGAGATAATGATTCAGAGGGAACTGAATAGTGAGATTGATGAATTACTTAAGAAGTGTGTGCAATGAAACCTGTATTTCATTGGTGCGTATGTGTTCAGTCCACAGAGACAGCGTTTCCCATCTGGCACAACTGGACCTCGCCACAGCTGACTGCACCGTAAGACTCCACACATGCACGCTTATGAAATGCAAGGGTCTCCAACAGAGTGATATACCATTGATATCTACACATGTGGAAACATTTTTTAGTTTGCAACGGCAACAGCCTTGCACGTGACTTCCTGTCAGGATGAGTTCCGCCAGCAGCAGATAGCGATGCTGTGGAGAGCCAGTGGGGCGACGCACATTCAGGTAACCGCACACGCACTGACAGACGCGCTCACTTGCTTGTGTTACTATTTTTACCTGCTCATCTCGGGTGTATGCAGAGACATCTGGTGTGTGGGCCTGTCAAGACTCCTGCTTCTCAACTCTCTTCTGCGCAGTACCTGCAGTAAGACAAAGCATCATCATCAACAGTTTTCCTCTTACTCCTTCTCATTCCGAATTCAACTGTTATTATATGTCACTTTGTACTTCACAAGGTAAAATGCACCTTCTGGTAAACTCATTTCCTATATTAAAACTCATTCACTGCCATTGAAGGCAGTAGATGTCTAATCCATTTTGACTTGAGAGTGATGAATCACTGCTAGGCCGTCTCTTACTGTCAATGACAGTAATGAGTTAAAGTTCCCATTTTTTTTGTTGTCTTTTCAACAGGCTTAGAAGAGGTCAAATGAAAGAGGCCTCAGAGATGAAGTACGGGGATCAAGTAGAAGGTGCATGCATGCATGTGTGTGTGTCAACAGGCATCAATAACCTTAGCTGAAGTAAATGAACTGCAGTTTCCCCTCACATTTTGTAGGTCAGACATGGGATGATATCATCAGGGTAATGAGCTCTGCTACAATCAGATTTGAACTTCTCTCAACAGTCCACACCAGTCCGGTAAGTATGCAACACGAGGCCGTCCTTCATACAGTTACGGATATATTATAATTGTTTAATGGACATTGGGAAAATGGGCCAATAAGTGGCTCATATAATTAATTAATGAACCTTGAGATTACATTGTCCAATAACGTAATCTTATTATTTTGCTTAAAGCCCGTCATCAATATAAGATCATGGTGAAAAATTAGTAGAATCTTATGGAAACATTATCACAGCGAATGTGCAGCGTAATTAAAGCTGAAGGTGGTCCAACGAAGTATTAGAGTGTACTAAGATATGATATATATATATATATATACATACAGTGCCTTGCAAAAGTATTCGGCCCCCTTGAATCTTGCAACCTTTCGCCACATTTCAGGCTTCAAACATAAAGATATGAAATTTAATTTTTTTGTCAAGAATCAACAACAAGTGGGACACAATCGTGAAGTGGAACAACATTTATTGGATGATTTAAACTTTTTTAACAAATAAAAAACTGAAAAGTGGGGCGTGCAATATTATTCGGCCCCTTTACTTTCAGTGCAGCAAACTCACTCCAGAAGTTCAGTGAGGATCTCTGAATGATCCAATGTTGTCCTAAATGACCGATGATGATAAATAGAATCCACCTGTGTGTAATCAAGTCTCCGTATAAATGCACCTGCTCTGTGATAGTCTCAGGGTTCTGTTTAAAATTGCAGAGAGCATTATGAAAACCAAGGAACACACCAGGCAGGTCCGAGATACTGTTGTGGAGAAGTTTAAAGCCGGATTTGGATACAAAAAGATTTCCCAAGCTTTAAACATCTCAAGGAGCACTGTGCAAGCCATCATATTGAAATGGAAGGAGCATCAGACCACTGCAAATCTACCAAGACCCGGCCGTCCTTCCAAACTTTCTTCTCAAACAAGGAGAAAACTGATCAGAGATGCAGCCAAGAGGCCCATGATCACTCTGGATGAACTGCAGAGATCTACAGCTGAGGTGGGAGAGTCTGTCCATAGGACAACAATCAGTCGTACACTGCACAAATCTGGCCTTTATGGAAGAGTGGCAAGAAGAAAGCCATTTCTCAAAGATATCCATAAAAAGTCTCGTTTAAAGTTTGCCACAAGCCACCTGGGAGACACACCAAACATGTGGAAGAAGGTACTCTGGTCAGATGAAACCAAAATTGAACTTTTTGGCCACAATGCAAAACGATATGTTTGGCGTAAAAGCAACACAGCTCATCACCCTGAACACACCATCCCCACTGTCAAACATGGTGGTGGCGGCATCATGGTTTGGGCCTGCTTTTCTTCAGCAGGGACAGGGAAGATGGTTAAAATTGATGGGAAGATGGATGCAGCCAAATACAGGAACATTCTGGAAGAAAACCTGTTGGTATCTGCACAAGACCTGAGACTGGGACGGAGATTTATCTTCCAAAAGGACAATGATCCAAAACATAAAGCCAAATCTACAATGGAATGGTTCAAAAATAAACGTATCCAGGTGTTAGAATGGCCAAGTCAAAGTCCAGACCTGAATCCAATCGAGAATCTGTGGAAAGAGCTGAAGACTGCTGTTCACAAACACACTCCATCCAACCTCACTGAGCTCGAGCTGTTTTGCAAGGAAGAATGGGCAAGAATGTCAGTCTCTCGATGTGCAAAACTGATAGAAACATAGCCCAAGCGACTTGCAGCTGTAATTGGAGCAAAAGGTGGCGCTACAAAGTATTAACGCAAGGGGGCCGAATAATATTGCACGCCCCACTTTTCAGTTTTTCATTTGTTAAAAAAGTTTAAATTATCCAATAAATTTTGTTCCACTTCACGATTGTGTCCCACTTGTTGTTGATTCTTGACAAAAAATTAAAATTTTATATCTTTATGTTTGAAGCCTGAAATGTGGCGAAAGGTTGCAAGGTTCAAGGGGGCCGAATACATTTGCAAGGCACTGTGTATGTATGTATATATATATATATATATATATATATATATATATATATATATATATATATATATGTACACACAGTACTGTATATATATATTTTTTAATTATTAAATTTATTAGGATCATGGAAGCTTCCACTTAGGGAAAATATATACATACAGTATATCCTGTATATGCATAATATAGTAAAAATATACAGTACTGTGCAAAAGTTTTAGGCAGGTGTCCTGCCTAAAACTTTTGCACAGTACTGTATATATATGTATATATATATATATATATATATATACTAGGGGTGAAACGGTACACAAAAATTTCAGTACGTACCTCGGTTTTGAGGTCACGGTTCGGATCATTTTCGGTACAGTAAAAAAACAAAATGCAAAATATAAATGTGCTAGTTGTTTATTACACACTTTTGTGCTTTCAACAATAGGAACATTAGCCTATACAAAGCTAGAATTCTGCTCAAAAAGTAGCGGGTATTTAAAGATAATCCAACAACAATTTGCCTTTCAGACCCTGCGTATTGGTCAGCTTTCTTTGTGAAAGAAAGAAAAAAGAAGTCCTGTGCTAAAGAGAAAAGCAATCCCAATGACAAAGATTTTAACATGTATTTTACAAATGAAATGCCTCAATGAAACATTTTTTTTTCTTATGAACGGTTTTCAAAAGCTTTATTGGTGGATTTTCTCAAGTTAAAGCGCCACACAGAAATGAATAATTTTAATTGTGTAAGCAGGATGTGTGTATTATTCTTACTATTTAATTACAGGTGTTTTAGCTCATTTCAATTTATTTTATTTAAATGGGCTATTATTTATTTTGTTATGTGTTTATATTTTACAAATGTGATGTAGTATTCATTTATATTGTATATTTTATGTTGTATAACTTCAGTTCCTATGTGAATATTAGTTCCTACTTGTTTTGTTGTGGTAGGAGGGCTTTGTATTGAACACGGGGCCGTGTTGGTTATTGTTATAGCAGAGAAGACAGCCGTAAATCAACAAAGACAAGTCAACTGTACCCCGATCTACCAGTGAAGAGATCTGATGGACTCAAAAAGTAGGTTACGACTGCATATTAGTTTAAAAATCGACCGGATCCACCATATTATTACACGAGTGACTTCCGGCCCGATCCTAGCTAGTAGTATTGATGCAGCAGGACCGCGTCTCGCGTCAAATAATAAACTCTGCCGTTCTTTTCGCGTGCGTCGCGTTGAGCCGCTTCGGGGACGCATCTATCGCGTGGCCGCACTGCGACTGGTGTGCATTGGCTGATTGACTTTAACGCCCGCGTTTCACTGCGTTCTCGCGGCGGCCACGTTGTCGCGCCGTTGACGTTTCTAGACTGTCCTGTCGTGTTGGTCCTCATTATAGTAGAGAAGACGGAGTAAATATAATCTACACAAAGAAATTGTTACCCGATCGACTCACAGCCTCGAAAAGTAAGGGTTATATTACGTCAGAAACTCGTTCGGTACGCATCCGTTCCGAACCGACTACCACGTACCGAAACGGTTCAATACTATTACATGTACCGTTACACCCTTTATATATATATATATATATATATATTTTTTTTTTTTTTTTGGTGACTTCTTTCGTTGGACCGGGCAGAGTATTTATATCTTAATAGGCAGTTCTTGAAAATGAAGTGCAAATTGATTAATCTTAAAAGTTTTACATTACTGACGTGTAAGTGAACCTTCCGGATAACACTATGTGGAGCCAATGTATCATAGATTCATTAGTGCTTCACTTTGAGCATCACAGATGCAGATAAATAAAAATAGGACACTTGAAAGATGGAAAAGGTAAATAAAAAAGTAGATTGATAGGAGTTACATAATAAATAAAATATAGGTTGTCACGTATATAGATGAAAGGTAAAAAATTAATCAATCAATCTTAAATTTAATAGCACCCTCTTCTGGTTGCTACCAAGTAGTGTAATCATTTTGCTGCTATTGCTGATAATGTTTTGTGAAGAAGGGATTAAACTACATATCATTATTATAGCAAATGTTGATCAACTGCATCGTTTTGTACTAATTGAAATGCTACCCCAAAAAATAAGACCCATTTACTGTACTCAACTCAATGACTGCCTTTGACAGCTAATGACCTAAAATATCCACACACTGGCATTTTTAAAGGTATTGCTTTTTGAGTGAGTCCACATTTTTCTGTTAAGGTCACGCTGGATGTCCAAACAGAAGGAGGCGTATCCACCAAAGGGCCGAGAGGCGGCGTGTTTGTCATGTACAACTGCGCCAGACTGCACACACTATTCGATAGCTACGACCGAGGGGTGGAGAAAGGTGAGAATCAAGACCTTGAATTAACAAAACCATTCAATCAATGCTGAAACACAGAGCAGAAGCTCTGTGGAAACATAGTAAGAGATACAACAATACAGTAAGGTTTCGGCCACTGGCCATGTCTCATTATAGAATGTGAGCAAAAGAATATAGTTTTATGATGACGGGAAAGATCATGAGAGGATAACTTAAGTTGTTATCATCAGATAGTAATTGATTATGATATTTTTCGGACTATAAGGCGCACTTAAAATCCTTAATTTGTCCCAAAAATTAACAGTGCACCTCATGATCCAGTGATCCCTAAGCATGAAATCTGGTTGTGCTTGATTACCTCGACCCTATTTGTAGTAGCATGACTTTATACTTATACTACTCAAGAATTCCATTCCTCATTCAGGAAACCCATAAATAAGACACAAAAAGAAATAATGAATAAATAAAACAATAATTACAATGTTACAAGATAAAGAAAAAAATGACTGCATGTCATACATTGATGCACTAGTGCGCCTTATAATGACGTGCGTTTTATGTATGAAAATAACCTCATTCATTGATAGTGCGCCTTATAGTCTGAAAAATATGGATGGAATATCTGATGAATATACTATGAATCTGCTACAACTACTACCCTGCTACTGCAATGGGCTGGCGACATATTTAGGGTGTACCCCGCCTACTGCCTGTAGTTGGTTGGGATTGGTTCCAGCACCCTTGTGAGTGGCATGGAAAATTGATTAATATGAATCTCTTTTCATTCATTTTATATTTAACATTAGTTAATAGAACTTTAACTATCAGGCATGAAAATCTCTCACCTTTCGGCGAAATTCGACGGTTTGAAGTCAAAAAGGGTGACCTACGTGAATTGTGTAGATCCGAGGAGAAATATTTAAGGGGGGGGGGGGGGGGGGTCGGGAGATTTTTTTTTAGTGTCGGATGCTTTGTATTCAAGTGGGGAAAGCGGCACAAAGGCCAAAAAGCATACCAGAGTGCCAAAACCTTGACTTATTTCAACGAAACAAAGGAGGGTACACTTTTGTGTCCTGCCTCTTCAATGCCAAGCTTGGTTGCACGTCGGCCATGAATGAAAACCTAAAGCGCCGTCACCCAGTTGTAATTTTGGAAGACGACAGGAGACAATTACAAGTCGGCAGATCGTAAGTCCATCTAACTAACTAACGACATGTTTTATTGAAGTTGCTAAGCCTGTCACGATATGCAATGAGTCCATTTATCGCACGGTAAATAAAAATGAGGGCGGTAATTTTCACGGCTGCGTTTTATCGCCGCCCGCGCGCGAGCATACATTTGTGCGTGCGTGCTGATGGCATATAAGACAACAGTTCCTCTCACAGATGTTTATTGGTCATCAACACGCTGTAGAATTAAAGTTCAGACATACAAAATAAGGAACTACATCTATATTAAACACTGTAAACGTTAGCATTGCTCCATTGAGGCTAATGGAGAAAAAAGACAACCGACTTAAGCCTGCTATAAAACATTGGCAGTTTTCTCCGAAATACAAACTTGCGGTTAAAAGGTGATACTTCAAAAATGAAAAATCACTGGTTAACAGCATTTGCAAATGGAAAAAAAAAAAAGATTACTGACACCACATGCAGTGAAAAAAAAAAGAGTTTTTTTGCGGAGTGTAAAGCTTACATTTAGCAATTTAGTGAACGTACTTTCGGTGAACATTTCAAAATAAAAGCACGTCATGTTCGTCATATATATAACAATTTCTGGAGTTCATCCCACATACTTCAGAATTCAGATTCTATACTAACAATAGCTTTAAAATGACACCCTTTATGAAAAATGATTGCCAATGAATAATTATTATACTACTATTATATATAGTGGTATACTATAATATTAATGCTAGATATTTTTTGTAAGAATTGTTTTGAATCATGTTGGAAAGGCGAAGTCAGTGTTCTGAATCTGTTTACATTCCATTCTTTTGTTAGTTAATGCTATCATCTCATTGTTTATTTGTAATTTATTGTTGTTATGTACGTGTTTATTTGTTCTTTGATAAAGAATTTAAGTGTTACAAAATGTTTTTGTGAATTAATATATACATATGAGTATATATAAAATTTCATTGCTAAATTTGTAAAAAGAAAAGGCAAAAAAATTATTAGATTAGTCGACAAATCCTAAAAATAGTTGGCTGACTAACTGGGAGAAAATTTATCGTTTGGGACAGCCCTAGTTGTACAGTGTACCGGAAAATATTTCCTCCACACCCTTCTCGCCTTTTTAACCTCTGACCCATTTTCAAACCTGAACTATAAGTGACTGGTTTTATAAACTGCACCAACAAGTTATTTGAAAAAAGGGGGGCAATTTAAAATCTTTCCCAGGTGACAATACATGCTTAATGTCAAGCTACCCCCAAAATCGAGAATTACAGTACAATTTTCGCAATTTGTTGTCTTGCTGTGAGCGACTGCAAGTGTGAGATGGCAGATTTTGTTACTATGACGACTGTAGGTGGAACAGCTTCTACTACAGGAGCAGAGCCCAGAGTTGGGAGAAAAAAAGCGAGCATCCGTTATCACAGTAAAACATTTCAACATGTTGAAGCTGTAGTTTATACACTACATGACACTGTGTATTGTAACCAACAAAAATCTCCCGCCGCTGCATAAACAACTTCACTAGACAAACAAAAATTATGCCGCTGGTAGCAAATGCTAATCAGTGCACACAACAAAACTAAACATAGCCCAGTTTACCTTCTGAATTTTACATGACAGCATGAGTGCCACATGAAAGTGTAGCGCTACATGGGTGTACAGAATCACTCGCTCACAGATTTTATTCAAAAAATCTGCATAAAACAAAAGTTTTACCTGGTTATTCCAAATGTGATGATTTTGCCTTTTTTGCAGGTTTGTACCCAGAAATCCCTGATAGCTCAGATCTGGACTTTTCTGCCCTCAAAGAAGAGGTATACTGTATTAAATTATTTTTATATTGAAGTGAAAAGTTTTTCCCATTTCACCATTCATTTGACGCTACGGAACCAACTCGCAGCATGTGTTTGTTTTGACAGGGAGAGTGGCTCCTCCTCTTCAATTACCTCATTCCCTTCTCTGAGCTGCTGGACCAATCAGGACAAGCATTAGCCTGTGAAGGGGTA
Organism: Corythoichthys intestinalis; assembly: GCF_030265065.1. Taxonomy (NCBI): domain Eukaryota; kingdom Metazoa; phylum Chordata; class Actinopteri; order Syngnathiformes; family Syngnathidae; genus Corythoichthys; species Corythoichthys intestinalis. Next base: position 37,989,553 of record NC_080396.1, read on the forward strand.
GGGGCTCGAGTCAGCCTGAAAACGGAACAGGTCAGAAAATAACCAGTGAGGGCATTTCACGTTCAATGTCGAACCTTTTATTGAATCTCCGTTTATCTGTCCCCATGCTCAGATCTGCAAGTTTTTGGTGTCTCTCAGTAAAGACTTCAGCTCATATTATAACAGAGTCCACGTCCTGGGGGTGAGGCCACGTTTGGAGTTCCTTGTAGAAAAATCATCAGAAACGAGTACAGAGAGTGTCACCAATAACTGTGGAATCTTTAAGGCCATATATGCTCCCTTCCCTTATGTATTCCTATTTACAATGTCACTTCGCCAATTGCAAATAATGGATATAGGAATAATTAATTGCAGAGTCAAACTTTCTGCATATTTTAGTGGTATTTTAACATTCAGAGCCGTCATAAAAGTGTACGTAAAAAAGAAAGTCACCATACGATTATACTTGGACAATACCCCCAAAAAATCTAGTTAGGATGTACAGTGGTACCTCGACATACGATCAATCGACACACGATCTTTTCGATGTCTAAAGTAAATGTTGTCTGTTGTGCAACACAACATGCCTACTGTCCGCCGCAGCTGACGCCATCGACAGAACATAAAAAAGGAAAGTAAAAAATCCTCTCTCCCTCTGTCAAGTCAGCCACGCGGTGTGTTCAGGTACACAACACAAAACACATCTGCCACATTAGAACCATATTTGCTACATTATTACAAGAGTTATTACTACTATTATTATTCAGTAATTAGGTTTTGTATTTTTATGCTCTTTCTGTAATGCGCTACGCTACTTATAGATGGTGCCAAAACCCTGGACAATCGCATAGAAGTACCGTATTGGCCGAATATAAGACAGTGTTTTTTTACATTGAAATAAGACTGAAAAAGAGGGGGTCGTCTTATATTTGCGGTCTAGACATTGTACCCGTTCACGACGCTAGATGGCGCGAGATATCATTGAAGGGATGTTCTGTCATGACAGCTCTCAGCTACTCTTCCCATTCACGACGCTAGATGGCGCCAGATACCATTGAAGCGATGTTCTGTCATGACAGATCTCAGCTACTGTCATGTTTAACCAGATTGCATTGTTTTATTGCAATGTGTTTCCTTATTCAGATTTGTTTCAAGACTACAGTAAGTTAGACTTCACTTTGATGGTTAATGCAGTTATTGCAATTTTGTTGTTTTATCACAATAGATTGGTTTATTTACATTTCAAAAACCAGAAGCCATTCATTTACGGATGTGATTGCACTTTAGTTTACATATTGAAATGTTCAGATATTAAGATTTGAATGAGGCAAAATAACATGCTTTTCTCTCAAATATATTGTTAGAATCGTTTGTTTCGGATGTACTATAATTATTTTCTGTATAAAAATTAATTTGGTGTTCAAAAAGTCGTTTTTTTCAAACTTGAGTCTTGAAAAAGAGTCGTCTTATAATCAGGGCCGTCTTATATTCGGGCCAATACGGTAATTCATCTGAAGGAAATAGTGTAATTCGAAGTGATTCTTTGTAATTAAGAGATTGCGGTAAGATTTAATGCTGAGAATGAGCTAAATTTAGCCTGGGTCGTTAGGGGAAGTTGCAGTGAGTCATTTGTATGTATGTTTTGCTTCGAGTGCATTTTTCCAAAATTATAATTGTGAGTCATTTATTTGATTTGAATACATCTAATGTTGTAAGATTAGTTTAAAATGACAGTGTGTCACTGCTAGCCTTCCAAGTTAAAATTCATGTAACATCTATTACCAAAACTGTGAATATCACTGTCCGCATACTGTAGTTGGTTCCACTGTATATAAAATTTGTATTCTTCTTGAGTCATGTTTGACATATTTTCCTGTCTTTCCTCCCAGGAGCCATTGCCTCATCTCTTCAACCAGATGTTCTGCCGCCTGTATCTTTTGAGAGCTTTGCGAGAGCTCTACCACAGCGCCCTGGAAACCCTCAACCTTCCCCCCATACGGCAACTATAGCCTCCATGTTGTGTGTATCGCTCGGCCTCGTCTGCCACTCGCCTGTAGCATCGTATTCCAACAGGACACTTGACTGCATCTGTTTTTAAATCTCAAATGAACATGTTGTGGTTAACTGCTTCAGTTGAGATGTTCTCCTGAGGCCAATAGGTTGTGCACCTAAACACACCTTACAGTAGTTTGAATCTCTTTTTAATGTGATGCCAAATTTCATTTTCAAACCCTTGTCCTTGTGCCAAGTATATGATCATTTCATTGTCTCAGCGGTACAACAACAAAATCTGCTTTTAATGAGCTGTATTCCCGAATTCATGTGATTTAGCTACCTTCTATTTATGAATGCCAGATGAATATTTATTACAAGTTAAAACAAGCGTGTACAGAAAGCTATTCAACATGTAGGATGAATCTTCTAAATAACAGTTTTCATATGATTTAGCCTAGTCAGGCCATCAAACGAATGCACGAAACCGCATGAACATATTGTATATGAAGATTTTTCTTTTTTGAAATAATTATTTATAAATGTATGGGAGGGGAACGTCATGATTCATTATTACTTTATATGTTACCAAGTGATCGTGTTGCAATTTCACTTTGCCTTTTAAGCACCGTCCTTATTTTTAAAACAGAAATGCATGAAATTCAAATGTTGATTTTCCTAACCTGTTCACTCCATATTTTTTTAAACGACCTTTTCTCGTTTACATGGCAAGGGTAATTTAGAGAGGAATATACCAACAATATGATGATGCATTCACTGTACTATTATATGCCTGTATGACTATGCTCACAGTATTAAAACAAAAGAAGGATGTTTGGTTTGATTTTTACTCTCATTTCTCAAAACCGATTATTTTGTGTTTTTAAATGCTGTCATTTTGGTGACTATTCTCCTCTCTGTTTAACTTGGGAGTAGATTTAACGTTGCAGTGTAGCAGTTTCAACACAGGGGGGCGATATGTTTTTAGATAGATTGCACCAAAACCTTGATGCAAACACACTGCATGTTGCTTTATGCGTCCTGGAATGGACTGGCTGACCCAAAGAAGGTAGGCAGTTGATATACAGAATAGAAAATGAATGTCCCAGTATAGCTTTATTGTACTCATTCCTTTGGTCCAACACTTTGTATTGCAAAAACTCATATATATTTAATGGCATGTCATTAAATATGCATGTAAAACTTCAAACTGCTGTAGAATACTTGCATTTGCTTTGCCTCCCAGCAGTTTTCAATAAGGTGAATTTTGTTTCCCTCCTATTTACATCAGTGGTTCCGAAATGGTTTTTAGCCTCAGGTTGTAATTCAACTAATATGGCATTAAAAAGGAAATTATGTGAATATGTACTCCATGCAAATTACCTTGGTTCTGGGTCTGAAAGGTTTAGCTGTCAGAGAAGGAAGATTTCAAAATGAGTGACACAGGAAGTTCAATCAAGAAAGAGGAAGTGGGGAAGGGATAAATAAGTAATACGTATAGGAAAAGAAGTGGAAAGAGCAACTTGATAAAAATTAATTAAATCATTCTTATAATATTAGCAGCTTGGACAACTCATATGTGAAGCATTCTGGGAAGAACCTATTTATCTTTTGACTTGCTCGGTGGATTTTACGTGCATGGGATGAAAAAAAAATAGGTAAGTGCTAGCACTTGTCCAAAAATCTACTTAGACTTCCTGATTTATACTCCTGACCTAAAACAATTCTCCCATGAAGTTGGTTTCTGATGACCCAGTCGTAGTATTACTGTATATACAAGAGCAGTCTGTTGAATTCAGGGGTGTCAAACTCATTTTGTTTCTCAGGCCACATTCATGGCAATTAAAGCTGAACGTTGGACCAGTCTAGTTTAGCTCTAATAAGCTATAAATTAAAATTAATTTCTCCACCAAGTTTCCAAATAAAGTAAATACAAATTTACATTATTCACATGAATACCCAAAAGAAATCAATCAACTATGAGTGCAATTTTAACACTACGAATCAGTGTTTCCTTTTACATATTAGCAAATCGATCAAATCATCGATAAACAAATATTCAAGTCCATATACAGTTGTGTTCAAAATTATTCAACCCCCACAAGGGATAAGTGTTTTTGCAAGATTGACATTCATTTTTCATCTTGTTTATAATCACATCAAATAATGACATGTCAAATAGACACAACTGAAATAACAAAAAATATTTTTGGGAATATTCCAATTAACGGCCTATGTGATTACCTCGTTGAGAAAATTATTCAACCCCCCAAGTCCACCACTCTTAAGAACAAAGTTTTCCATCAGGTGTGTCAAACAGCTGATGAAAACATCTGTAGATGTGAACGGAACCCTAATGAGCAGCAATTAAGTAGATTTAAAAAGACTGTGACACATGGCTCTTCTTGGCATCTTTACGTGAGAGGAGGTAATTTCACTTCATAAGCAAGGATATGGATATAAAAAGATAGCAAAAAGACTACAAAAGGACAAAAAATTTCAAGAGACACAATCGGGAGCATAGTCCCGCAAGTTTAAACGCTACCTGGGCGTGGTAGAAAGACGTTACTATCTGTTACTGTGCGATACCTGAAGCGAAAGGTGGAGAAAAATTCCCGGGTGACAGCTAGGGAACTATGACAGGACATGTCATAGGAAGGTATTCAGTTATCATCCTAGACAATAAGCTGCACACTGCGAAATGATGGCTTCCATGCAAGAACTCCCAGGCGCACCCCCCTGCTGACTCCAAAGCACAAGAAGTATGCCAAAAACCACGTGGACAAACCACAAAGGTTTTGGGATACTGTTCTCTGGAGTGATGACACCAAACTGGAACTTTTTGGGCTAATAGATCAACGGTACTTGTGGAGAAGAAAGAATGATGCCTTTAAAGGAAAGAACACCCTGTCTACTGTGAAGCACGGTGTTGGATCAGTCATGCTCCTGGGTTGTTTTGCTTCTTCAGGTACAGGGAATCTTCAGCGTGTGCAAGGTATTATGAATTCAGTTCAATACCAGGAGATCTTTGATGCAAATGTAATGCAGTCATTGACAAAACTGAGGCTTGTGTGGGGCTGGACCTTCCAACAGGACAGGACATGTCATTATTTAATGTGATTATAAACAAGATGAAAAATAGATGTCAATCTTGCAAAAACACTTATCTACTGTTGGGCTTGAATAATTTTGAGCACAACTGTATTATGTATTACCATTATCAGTCCATCAGACATCATGAAACAAAGTATGATGTAAACATGATTTTTAAATGTACATGTATTTCTATGTCTTTTTTATTCAGTTGTCATAATGAAAGTGCACTTGTCCCCCAGGCTTGCGAAAAAAACGGCACCGGCCCACAAGGCGTAGGTTTGACACGGCTGGTCTAAATTTTTATCTTGTGTGAATATGTAGTACACAAAGAAACATCAAATTAATTGAAAAAGCATTATTTAAATCATGGTTAGCTAGATTAAGATTTCCTTCCAATGTGTGTCTGAGGCTTCAAGCATATGATGCTCAACTACCTGAAATCGGTACAGGTGATCTTAACCACTCTGTGCATTCTTCCCCATAACTAGTTTTTAACATCCCTGGTAGTTGGAGCAGAACAGGCCTTACACTGCGTGGCGTGTCAAGCACAAATTCTGTTTCGAGAAACTTGACGTAAAGTGTGAAAATTCTACCCCGGGTAGGAAAAGTCTCGGAAATATATAGTGTATCATGCTGATTTTTTGACATCTTACATGTGTGTATCCACTGCCTAATATAGTGGGTCTCCGATTGTGGTATGCATACTACTGATGCTATGCTGGGTCCCTCTAGTGCAGTTGTTTTTAACTTGGGTTCGATCGAAGGGGTTCGGTGCAGGTTAAGAAATACAGAGCCCTAATTTGTACGCTGACTAAATCCAGGCAAAGTGGTGTTTTAGACCAGGTTTTGGACTGGTTTGCCCTTAATTTGTAGGCTTTATTTCATTTCTTTCAAATGCTAGCCCACTATCTAATGGGAGGAGAAACTGGTTTGCTCAGTGGAAGGTTGACTAGCACTTGATATGAGGAAGTATAACAGACCTACAGACAGTGTGAACTGCGTAGATAATAAAAAAAAATTGCTTCATTTTACACCATGAAAATAGTATGTGATGCAAAAATAATTTGTAATAAATTAGAAATCTGGAAGAATTTAAACAGGAATTCACTTAGATGCTAGCTTGATATGGTTTTGAATTTGTAAAAAAAATGGCTTTATTATGAAATTCTGAAGGTTTCGGTGAATGCACCTGTGAATATTGTGGGGTTCGGTACCTTTAGCAAGGTAAAGAACCACTGCTCTATTGGTACATAAAAGATTGACTGAATGAAATATTTAAACCTTTTTCAATCAAGTAAAAAAGATTCATATTTAAGAGCTGTTTCTTTTCAGATATTTAGGGACAACTTCTGGATTTAATACTTTTTAACTCGATCCTTAAGTACATTACCATTTCATTTATTTCCTCTAAAGTCTATGGGCAGTGTTAAAGGTGCATTGACGTGAATGATTTTAACATGTTTTTTTCCATAACATTTGATCCCATTTTACCAAGTTTGAACGACAACTTGCGTCGCCAGAATGTCATTTTCTAAGCCATTATAGGGGTTCACCATGGAGACGCGGAATACAATCTTCTGAAAAATTACACCATATTTCGCCATTTCACAATTACACAAAAAATAAATATTCACTCACGTTAAACTCCTGGCTTTGAGTTCTCTGGGTGTGTAATTGCTGAGAAGTGTATTTTAATCAGGAAGCAAGCTCTCGCGATGATTTCTTAAGGCTGAATTATGCTTCTGCGGCAGACCTACGCTGTCAAGGCAGACCCGATTTACGACCCTCCGCCGTAGCCTGATGTGCTCCTCCACGGATTCCTGACTGAGCGTCACGTCAACACGTGGTGACGTGACGAAAACGGACTGTGATTGGTCCGCTCAGACTGTTGTTCCCGGTTCAGCGCGAAATCAACGCCATTTTCAAGCATTGTTGTGCTACATGCAAAAATGAACCAAACCGACAAGCGAATCATTGAAGAGGTTTGCAAGTATGACAACCTCCACAATGTCTCGTCGAGACATTATAAAGATTGCCAAACTGCAAGCAATTTGTGGAAGGAGATTGCTGAAAATACAGGGCTGGAGGTCAGCAATTGCATAAAAAAAATGGAAGAACAAGTATGTATGTGTTCAGAAGCGAATGGCCAAAGGAAGCGGTGACACAGTTGGCCAAAAACTGCCAGCTTTTTATCATTTTGTCATATTTTTGGTTGGTGCTCTTTATAATTTATTGTGTACATATGTCTGCTGTAAGCCTGTGAATTATTTACACTTTACACTTCAAGTAAATGAAGAATAAAGCACATGTTTGGTGTCAAAAGAGTTGTTTTGATGTTTGATTTTCCACAAAAGACCGTTCACACACTTGATACATCATCACTGGTGCTTTTATGATGACGTGTTTACCATCAAGGCTACCAACGCAGTTTGGGAAGTTCTATCGCTGCCAGAAATCTGCTATGGCTTCCCACTGGCTGGTTGGAGGACATGGCAAAAAATCAGGCTGGAGGGCTGACCACAATGCTTTGCAGATCTCAGACAAAATGCTGGACACATTGCTCGACACTAGCTTGAAGCTATGCCGCCACAGCTTGCTGGCTTCCACCCGAGGCTAGAACTCCTAATGTGACTCCCAGTTTCTGTGCGGCATCAACAGTCGGACAGACACCCTCCGCAACAGTCTTCTGCGTCGCCTGCGCGTCAATATTTGTATGAACAACATTTGTTGTTCAATGTTGATGAGCTGAAGATCCACATTCAGGCGTTCCATCTCCATTGGCATTGTTGTGTAACAGGAAGAAAATTAGAGGAAGTCGACTAGAGTTCCCCAAAACCATTACAAACACAAAGCCACACCCCTCTAGTGGCTTGGCGGTGAATTACAGAGCAACGCGTTCCCTTGCTGCAGAACTATCGAATGCTCATTGATGCCCTAGGTTCTACATCGTCACTATGCCGTCACCGCAACGCAGGAGCATAACTCAGGCTTTAGTTTCAGCTTCCTTATTTCTACTTAAATAAAAAATTCACATCATGCCAACACACTTACACGGTGTGTGAAATTCATTCTCGTCTTGCAAGGGTCAAGAGGCAACGCATAGGAGATAAGGGGTTAAAGTCATTCAAACAAGGACAGCGACTTTTGGTGATGAACAAGCCAGCGGAAGTGCCTCCTGGCCAGCTAGAAAGTGAGGGGCATTGTGGAGTCAAAATCATCTAGAAGGATTTAACTTCCAAACGTGAATGCAACAAAATAAACACTTGGATAACACACTCCAACCAAGGGCATTTATCGTTTCGAACTATTTTTTTTTTTTTTTTGCATGAAACAGCTCAAAACTGAGTAGAGTGCCTCTTTAATGCTAAAAATGCAGTTTATAAAAATAACTAAAGCCTTTGCTTTTTTCTGAACATTTTAACCTACTGCACTGATTGATTTTAATTCACTGCATACTATTGGCGGTGATAAAATCTACTTCAGTTGAATAAAGAGGACTTGTAGTTAGGGGTGCAAGTTATCCATTTCTTGAAACCGATACCGATATCAATAACTTCCTGTTCCTCAAAGCCGATACCGATAACGGATAATAAATATAAAATTTTAAATATATAACAAAACGAAGACAAGAACAGTCTCGACTTCAAATAAAAGTGCTAATACTTATTTTTTCAAACAAATATAATTTGAGTGAATCACATTCAATTAGTCAATGTCATTGAAGAGGTGTTCCCTGAACAATGAGCACTGAACTAAAACATAAACCCAACAGCTATTGTGCTTTGTCATCAAATGAAAACATTTGGTGCTACAGAAGAGGAGACTGTTGTGGTCTTGGTCCATGAAACAACTTTCTAAACCTGGCAATTATAGGACAGCAAGCCTGTCAATAAGCAAAAGGCCTCTCAAGAACGTACTAACTTATAACTAACACTGTAAAATGCAAACATCATAGAGTAAGGTTCATCACTTATTCCTCATTATCAAAAATATGGTACAACAAAAAGGATTATTGGCTTGCCTTATAATAATCAATATAAACGGCAGTGAGTGAACCCATTTTCAATAAAGCATGAGGTTTCTTCTCTGCACATCCATATATCCGTGGTGAAACTTAAGTGCTGTGCATGGTTGCCGATCGAAATATGGAAGCGTGTGGGAATCTCATCATCGGTAAACATTCATCTGAAAAGTGGTGGCGGCTTGGAATGATGAACCAAATGACGAAGTAGCCGCCTGAATCCTATGTCTTCGACGAGTGAAAAGGGTTAGAGGTCTAGCGCCATCAATTCTGTGATCATGTTTGTGATCGCTATAGCCCTCGGTAATTATTGTGAAACTTTTCAAAGGTCTAATTAAATGGTACAACCCCGTTTTTTTTAGCTGACTTTAGAATTGAATGGGCAGCTTCATTCGCAGCTTGCGTGTCCTCGTACTATTTTAAAACACCATCGAAGCGATTGTGATCTTTTAAGTGGCTTATTAAGATGTGTTGTAGCTCGACACTTTCTTCCCTCCTCGTGGAACTTCGGCTTTGCATTTGTTAGAAGCGTTTTTCACTGACAACTTGAAAAAATCCCGCACTCCCGACGCCATGCTTTTTGCATGCTGCTGTCGTTTGAGCGTTACGTCACAGAAGGGAGCGCTTGATTTGTGGCACAGCTCCCTCTTCCTACACTACACACAGTCACTGATACATTGTACTGGCAAAACAGGAGTGGAAACGAACGCACACATCCCAATCCACCGACACCGTGCCCAAAATATTATACTGTATATTATCGGGCCTCTTACTAATATTATTGTATTTATTGGGATGACGTCATAATTCCTATTATCGGAAAGATGATTGTCGGACCAATAATTACTGTATCGTGTATCTATACTAGTAGTCGATGCCTATGTTTTAGGGGAACGGTCGCTGACAGCCCTCCCAGTCAAAATGGACTGGACTGTCAATGACAGCTAATGAGTCATTGTTGGCCCCGTATACTGATACTTGCTGTAAAATGTACTGTGTGTTGAGTAAATATAGTGAAATTATAGGGTGACACACACACACACACACACACACACACACACACACACACACAAAAAAAACCCAAAAAAAAAACGGTCATCACCTTAACTTGAATAACTTTTGAAAGAATTAATCAATTTGTTTTATTTTTCTAATTGACCAATAAGAATTAATGTTCTGAGAGTCTACCAAAATTGACAACTGAGATGCCATGGATTACTGAAGAAAAGACATTTATAGTTGAGACATATTGTTGAGAAATCTACGCAGCTCAATTGCAATTCAAAGAACGGTTCGGATGTCCTGAATTATTGTCCACTCAATGATCTATAGATGGGTCAACAAGTAGTAGCAGTATTGTATTGGTTGTAGTTTATTAATACAAAATGCACATTATGTGTGATACTAAAGTATAATATATATGGCGGAAAACCCTCAGGTGACTTGGAGTTCCGCTCTGAGACCCCCAATTTGGCCAAATTTCAAAATTGTCCGATATGCACGTGTGATATGCTTTGGAAAGCTTAAAATCTCAGTTTTCTGGAGGAAGAAAAATTTGAGCAGGAGGGCATTTAAAAAAAAAATTAAATTAAACAGCGAAACCCTATCTGGAGGTGAGAGCATGAAAGAGCAGAATTAAAGACGCCATGACTTTAACGAGATATTATCGCATACTTACCTTGTTTCGATCCAAAAACTCCATGTAGCATGTATCACTGAGTGTCAAGACACAGCTGTGAATGGCCACAGCTGGATTTTTTGGGGATTTTATGGGTGAAAGATGGTAATGTAACAAGTGTCGCAAAGCAGAAATCGCAGACATCAAGGAGTGGTTGAGATGTTCTTTTTCATATATTTACCCTTTTAAATGTTGTTTTTTTTCAATTTTCTTTCTTTGGATCGATTATTTATCATTTAACATATCGTAGAAAATGTGACAGTAACAAAAAAAAAAAAAATACAATTAAGTGATAGTTATGAGGTAGATATCCGTGACTTGTTTACAGACAAAATTTTTTTCATTGTGACGTAATTTGTTTAAAAGTTTAAAATATGGTAGTGAATAATTTTTTTGTCGTTTTTTTTTTTTTTTTGAAGCGAAATATTAGACCTCAATTAATGATTCTAAGCTAAAAATGACAGACATTTTGAATAATAAATATAATTAATTACCTTGGTTTTATGGTTTGGTTGAAACAAAAGCGGTTGCGCGACGTCTGTAAAAAAAAGGGTGTTTCCAGGGTAAAACGGACAAATTAAAAATTGTTCGGGGGCTTAATGTGCCATGAATCTGCTATGGCAGTATATAGACATATTCTTCTATCAAACGCAACAGTTGTTTTGGCTTAAAATACAGCAGTTGATTTCAAAGAGGAGTGCAAGAGCAGAAACTGCTTTTTTAGACTTGTCTGTGTTTTCCGCCATATATATAATATATATATGTGTATGTATGTACTGTATATAACAGATTACTGTGTATACTGCATAACACGTGTGTAGGTACGGTATCACCATCTGCAGCAAACACCAATCAAAAGGGCCCATTTTACAAGCTTTCCACTTGCTTGTCAATCACTACCCTCAGGCGATAGGTTAGAGCGAGACAAAGCAGAAGGGGAACAAGTGAAAAGGAGTACAAAATGAGGAGGAGAAAGATGTAGAGTGGCGCTCGTGGGGGTCCTTGAAAGTGTAAGGAATAAAGAATGGGAAAAAAACGAGAGAGTGGAGCATGTAGCGTAATAGCTTCCCAAGTGTCGTGAAGGAAGATGAATGAATGAGGTCATGGACGCCCCTGAGAATAAAAGCGAGGTGGGGGGGTGTAGTCGGAAAAGTGAAAAAAGGATGAGTAAAAATGGAAAAGGCAAAAGGTGTAAGGAGGAGTGGCAGTGTTTATTTTGGAGTCTAATATTTTCGTTCTCTGCTTATTATTAAATTTATTCATGTGTTTGGGTCACAACAGACATGCTTTCTGATTTATATGCCAATCTTATTTTGAACAGTGTGAAGATCAAATTACAAAGCAAGTTCTAATTGAATTGCAACCGCACAGCTTGCTCTACTGGATAACTCTGCAACTACAGGCAACAATAAGTCCGCAATTAATTAATGTAATTAATCCTGTCCATGGATCGAGGCAGATACATAACTAGAATATATCTACCAAATTTCATCGTGAGCCGTCCATGGATAACAGAGATTAAGCAATTTTAATTCTAACAATTAACATAGTTAATCAACCATGACACACACACACACATAAAAAAATGAAAAATCAGGCTCTGAGGATCAATGCGCATGCATCCCTAGAATATACCTACCAAATTTAATTCTGATCTGTTCACAAATAATCAGAGGAGTAGCAATTTTATTTAGTGTCTTCCTCAAGAACAACAACAAAAAGAACAATTTAAGTGAAATTTTGAGATCTCCCTCCAGGCAGTCTAAAAATTGTAGATGAGGAGTTGAGGATTGGTAGCCTGGATTGTTCGATCGCTGCCAGCCCCCCAGTCAAATTTGATTGGACATCTATGGCTGTCAATGGCAGTGAAACATGATTAATCAATGCTAGCATACCCAGTTGAAATGGGTATGCAAAAAAGTCAAGAAAATCACAACAAAGAATACTCAATTTGTCACATTGGTCACATTTAATAGGTTTGTTTATTGAAGAGAATAGTTACCTTTCTCGCACACACCATATAACTGTTTGCATTACTCTAACACACATAATATAATCAATCAGGGAATAGTATCATTTCTCATATTTACTGTAGAACTGGTTGTATTACTTTATCATACATAAGATAAAATGAATAGCAGTTATACAATAGTTTAATGAAAAGAAGCAGAATACAGGGCATAAAAGATACACAACGCCATCTTATCACAGAAGCCCAACGTGTGCGTCACGAGCGAGATTGACGCACCAACTCTCGCAATCAGTTCTCCCGGGCACTTCAGGACAAAGAGCAGGGCGCTCTGTCCTAAAACAAGTAGCATCTCGACCAACCAGGATAACAAGTTGATAGCGAGCGCCTGGGACGTCAAGACCGGCGTCGGTCGCTGTGGCAAACACGTCTCAGCCACGAAGGATGACTCACAAACCTAACTGCCCAAAACCTACCACAGAGGGATGATCCCAAGACAACCTTAACCCTAAACCCAGCCACACCTTCGGCCTGGCCCACTCCACCGCAGCTTTCAAAAAGAACTGAACACCTAGATAACAACGGTAGCTGCTCAGGAACATTTCGATGTAGCCTTGTTTGGCGACCCTGGATCCAGCAGGGTACCTCCGTCATCTGTATTTGCCTCGTTTTTGACCATTGTCGACGAATAAATTGTCAACCTGTTTTCGGTGAGCCTTCTTCAAAGTTTTGGAACATGGAGTCAGTACAAAGGGTTAACATGGGAGTGAACGCGCGGAATTTTGGCCCCCACCGGTTGACTCCGGGGAGCGTTCTCAGCGGAGCACCGTTTCCGTTCGGCTGTCGCCATTGCCGCGGCTTGGCCCGGGGGGAGACAGACGGATTCCTCCATTATGTAGAACAAAATATTTAAACATAATTTGTTTGTAACTTTACTTCGGGCTGCAAAACTGATTTGCAAATAAATGGGGGGATTTGAAATATTTTTTACTTCGTTTAAAACACTTTTTTTGTGTATAATATTTGGCTAGATTTGTTCAAATTGGGGGGAAAAAGACATTGGATGGGCTTTTGTTTCCTCAACACATTTTCGAGGTATTATATGGGGTCAAAATCATGTGTCTCGGACTCACAAGCAAAAATATGTGACCGTGACATCCCTAGACACGACAATGCACCACGTACTCTCAGATTTTTCCAACAAAAAACACATTTGTCGTGACTGGGTGCCATGATTGTTTGAAGACTACGAACGACTCACTCGATTTGCTTCATATTCGTGATTCTGTGATTGGTTCTTTCAGATTCAGTCGGTGCTTTTAGCTGCACCCATAGCATCGATTTTGAAATCAAGCCCAAATCACAGAGTAGCAGGTTGACTTGCCGTTTATTTTCTACATGGCAAAAGTCATTGTGGCTTGTCAGGCTGGATTGGCTGAGGTGTGGTGCCTTTGGGCAGCTGAAGCAAAGTCAGTGTTACCCATTAATGGAATAAATTAGAATTGAATGAAATGATTTTAAATTGAGATTCCATGTCTTCCTAATTGCCGTGGACTACAGTGGTGTGCTCAAGGCCAGACTGCTTGTTTTGAACCCTGATGCTATTTTCTCTGCCCTTGGGAGGAATTAGCTTGCCATTATTAAGTAGTTCTCTTATGAAAACCTATTTATTTATTTATTTAACATGAAATTTGACCTCTGGAAAAAAAGAATGTTTTAAAATGTTCTGATCATCTCATAGGTCTGGCAGTCTGTTTGGTTTTTCATAAAGGCACTAACGCGCTCTGGCCTAATCTGCAGCAGATGTTCTGCTGTACACACACACTAGTTTCATCAGCCAAATGTAACAGACCACTCATAACTGCATCCGTGGTCTAAGATCAAAAACAGATACAGGATGTACCTACTAGTTCAACTTTGAACCTTGATGACCCTAAATGACCATATTGTAGTTGGAATTGAGTCAGAACTATAGTTGAACTCCTTGTGTGTCACATGTCAGACCGCAGTTTGGACTGGAAGCCAGTCAGTGGCCGGGCATATTGAGACAAACTAGCATTTACACTGCGACTGAGAAAAAGCCATACCAAAGTCAGGCCAATGTACCACTGCCACAATGTCCATGATTGTTTAATTCGGCCTTCGAAACTATATTTTCCATTTAACGCAATGAGATTTTACTGTGGAAACGTTTTAGATTCTTTCCGGAAAAAGACAAAATTTATCGGCTCCATTTGTCTAAGTAGAAAAAAAAATACAAAGTGTGTGTGTGTGTGTGTGTGTGTACATGTATTGCCTTTTGGGGATAGTGGCAGTGATGGTTACATTGCATTTCATCTAAAATCTACTTTATGCCACAGCTGTCACCCAACTCATCATTTAAGCCCCCCTCTGTCAGCCCCTAGCCCGCTTGTCCCTCTATCACAGCATTTCCCTCCAGCAGACTTCTTTGCGGATTGTTACATGTGTCTTTCCTACAAAATGACATTTCTTTAGTTTTACAAGTTGCAAGAGCGTTGTTGTTTTCAACCTGCTGTCTTATTGAACTTTCGGGGAAGATCTGCTGTGCTTTGTAAGTTTAGTAGTGTCAGGGTTGCTGTCATGATATTTATTTTTACACACATTATACTGGAGATATGACTAAAACAACATTGGGGGATGGAGAAAATGCAGAATACAGGACTTTTTGAGAAGCCTAAAAACAGATTAAGGAAATGCAGGGACACGTCAAGCTGAAAAGCTAAAATGTGCTTCCATAGATTTTCCTTGGGTACACTGCCTTCCTCGTACATTCTAATAATGTGAATGTTTGCCTCACTGAATACTCGAAATTGTTAAAAAGGTGTGAATGTATTGCAAGTTTAAATTACAGCAATCGTGATTCAGCTACGATTTGATTTGTACCTCAATTTCTGCCAACCATTTGACATTGAAAAAAACAATTAAACTCATTATACTTTTTAAAATAGAACTATACAGTTGTTATATCTAGGGTTGTTCCGATCATGTTTTTTGCTTCCGATCCGATCCCGATCGTTTTAGTTTGAGTATCTGCCGTTCCCGATATTTCCCGATCCGATTGCTTTTTTTCGCTCCCGATTCAATTCCAATCATTCCCGATAATTTTTCCCGATCATATACATTTTGGCAATGCATTTAGAAAAAAATGAATGAAACTCGGACGAATATATACATTCAACATACAGTACATAAGTACTGCATTTGTTTATTATGACAATAAATCCTCAAGATGGCATTTACATTATTAACATTCTTTCTGTGAGAGGGATCCACGGATAGAAAGAATTGTGACTTTGTATATTGTGACTAAATACTGCCATCAAGTGTATTTGTTGAGCTTTCAGTAAATGATACTGTAGCCATGGCCAAATGCATGATGAGAAGTGGAACCATGACTGTGTGTAGTGCTACCAATTGATATATCTTCTCTGCGTTTGGAAATAACATAAGGTGTTAAGAAAAAGATCATTTGCTACCTTGCTTTCCCACATTGCTTCCCATGATATTTCTATTCATAGGGCGAGGGATTGCAAAGCTTTAGCCAATTAAAAAAAGGCTCCAAAGGCTGCCAAAATTCACTACTCATTTTACGCTGCCTTTTATCTCTCTATATAGGTTAAACGGTTAGTGACGGGATCTGTCGTTCACTTGAGTAAACGAAGCCATTCCGGTTCGTTCAGTAAAAAGATTCGTTCAAACAAATCGTTCAACGAATCGTTCGCCCCCCTCATATCCCTCCCCGCCCAAATGAATCGTTCGGTTAGTGAACGGGAAGTGACGTTGCCGAACGAATCACCAAAGACCGCTTCGCAGTATAACTGAACGGGAAGTGACATTGCTTGGTCCCTCCCTCTCTTGCACACATTGACCACTCGTCGTAGTTTCAGAAATGAGTGACAGGCGATATCATTCTGCTTTCACAAACAGCCTCGTCTCCCTCCTGCTGCTGCAAAAGCGAGGGAGAACTTCCGCGTCGTCTGTCCTAGTTCAATGGGATCAAAGTCATGGCTCGTGCTTGCATTTCGATTTAGGACACGGTTAAACATTTTCCTTTTGTAGGGGGGAGTGGGGGTTTGGGGTCGGGGGCGCATGGACTTTCTTTAGCATGATCTTGATCACATATACAATGCTGCTGCTACCAGCCAACGCGGCATGCTTGCTGTCACGAAAATAAAAATAAATTGAAAGTTTAATTTCTAAATATGGAATGACCAACACATCATATTTACCTCTCGCTCTGTTGTATTTTAGTTTTTATGCTCATCACTATTATTTTTGGTCACTATTGTTAAAACTAAAGTGTAAATAGCTAGTTGTCAAATGTTGCTGCACTGAAATAAAAACAATACTACATTTTGATATTTGACAGTTTAATTGCAAATCAGTATTAAGATGATCGTATTGAATTTTTGCACTGGTATTAACAAATAAAATAATCCGGTCAGCTCCCCTGTTGTCCCCTCATCTCAGATCGTCAAATGCTGACGAGAAATAATTGTTTACTCTTTACGAAGTTGCCTTTCTACTCTCATTAGTCTGTTAAGAAAAATGTAGACATATTTCGACATCTCCCGTGTCCGCGTGCGTTGTTTTTGGGCGCTTGAGTAGCACATGATGGACGGATGGACATAATTTGTCAAACCAACTAACACCCGACACGCTCTGACACGAAAGCAAATAAAACAGTCGGAAAAAATTGACATGTATATACAGTTTCATTGCGAATCAGTATTATGGTGATCATACGACATATTCTTTTTTTCTGTGCACATATGAGGTAAATATTGCTCACATGAAGCCTCCATAAAATGAGTTTTCTCCCCCCGCACTGTCGTCACGCGACCGCAGCTCAGCTTTTGCTTGCCTCGTAGCTACCCGCGAAAGTCTTTACTACTGTAAATTTGATAGTATGTCATTACATGTAGTCCCGAGTCTGTTGAGAAAAGTAGTACACTAAACAATGCTCGCTATGTTTGTGTGGTGTTTTTGTCTGTTTGAGCAGCATTTGATAGGCTCCACATTAACAAATATGTGACAAAGTCATTTCCTTTCATTTTTTGACTCGTTCACCGCATTACTGCAAAGTCAAGTTAGCAGCAAGCTAGGTCAGGAACCGGAGCCGCCGGAGGACCGAGTCACTGAACGGGAAGTGACATAACTCAGTCTTGCCCTCCTGCCTGCACGCTGGCTGCTTATTGGCCACACGTGGAAGTGAGTGACAGACGCCCTGATTCTTTTTCCGCTCCCTCCCCTGCCCGCGATGAGGCTGGCGTCTGATTGGTCGTGTGCGATGTCAGAAGACGCTGCCGCTTGCTCAACGCCCTCCCACGCAGCGAACAAGCACCAACCTCATAGAACGAATCAGTGCAGATGGTGATTAGTTCGGTCTCGTTCACCCAAACAATTCGTTCAAAAAGAACGAATCATTCGCGACCGATACAACACTATAAACGGTGCCATTATAGATTGAGCGTGACAATGCGTGAGTGGGTTGTGCACCGCATAATTGCGTTAAATATTTTAACGTGATACATTAAAAAAAAAAAAAAAATTATCGCCGATATTGGGATAAATTTGATAACCCTACCTTAAGCCTAAACTAAAGACTCTGGAAGAGTGTAACATATTATGTCTGTAACGTTAAATACAATTAGAAAACAATTTAATTTAAAAAATAAAAAAATAAAATTTAAAAAGGCATGGCCGATATTTTTTTGCCGATTCCGATACTTTGAAAATGACGTGATCGGACCCAATTGATCGGGATGCCGATCGATCGGGACATCTCTAGTTATAACCATTCAAAATATAATAATATAATTAATATACAGTGGTACCTTGACATACAATCGCTTTGACACATGCTGTTATCGACATCCGACATAAAATTTGACTCACCATTTGTTTCTACATCTGACGTCATGCTCGAAATACGACAACTTATAACTGCGCCACAGTTTCTTTGTTTTCCCGTAAGACAGACGCACGGCGCATTTTCTTGTGAGAGAAATCCACATGGGCTCCAAGAATGTTAGTGCAGGGTCGCAAAAAAAGGAAAAAGGTGAGGCTTACCATTGAAATGAAGATGGACATGATCGAAATATATAAGTGTGTTGTGCGTGTCCGTGAACTGGCTCGACAATATGGCAGTAGAAGTTCTACTATCTTGACGGTCCTCTTACGACCTCCGTTTGCCAGTCTTTATAAGTTAAGGTGACAATTGTTATTATTTTAACTTCGCCCCAAAAATCGCCAGCTTCACCAGGTTTTTAATCATTTATTTCATATTTTGTGGAACACAACATGCCTACTGTCCGCCACAGCTGAACATGAATAAGTAAAAAGTCCTCTCTTTCACGTCAGCCACACGGCGCGTTCATCTACACCACGCAAAATACAGCCGCCACATTAGAACCCGATTTGTTTCATTATTACCTGCGTTTTATATTATTATTCCGATTTTTAATCATGATGTATTTGTTTTGCTCTGTGTAATTGCTATTTGAAAGAGTACCAGCAGTATTTATTTGGGATTAGTGTAGGTTGTCGGGCTGTGGAACAAATTAATGGATTTATAATGTATTCTTATGGGAAGAACCTGCCGACATACGACCATTTCAACTTACAAACAAGGTCCTGGAACGAATTCACTTCGTATGTGAAGGTACCACTGTATTCATATAATAAAATGCTTCTCAAAGTGAGTTGTAAGTGTAATATTTTTTTTTTTTGAAACCTTATAAACTTATTGTGAAAAAATTCATGCTTATAAAAACGCAAACATTAACTGCTGTGAAACTATATGGGTTTTTTATGCTTTCATGTGAGACTGTATACATGTGCATGTGCTGCATGTACAGTGCCTTGCAAAAGTATTCGCCCCCCTTGAACCTTGCCACATTTCAGGCTTCAAACATAAAGATATGAAATTTTATTTTTTTGTCAAGAATCAACAACAAGTGGGACACCATCGTGAAGTGGAACAAAATTTATTGGATAATTTAAACTTTTTTAACAAATAAAAAACTGAAAAGTGGGGCGTGCAATATTATTCGGCCCCCTTGCGTTAATACTTTGTAGCGCCACCTTTTGCTCCAATTACAGCTGCAAGTCGCTTGGGGTATGTTTCTATCAGTTTTGCACATCGAGAGACTGACATTCTTGCCCATTCTTCCTTGCTAAACAGCTCGAGCTCGGTGAGGTTGGATGGAGAGTGTTTGTGAACAGCAGTCTTCAGCTCTTTCCACAGATTCTCGATTGGATTCAGGTCTGGACTTTGACTTGGCCATTCTAACACCTGGATACGTTTATTTTTGAACCATTCCATTGTAGATTTGGCTTTATGTTTTGGATCATTGTCCTGTTGGAAGATAAATCTCCGTCCCAGTCTCAGGTCTTGTGCAGATACCAGCAGGTTTTCTTCCAGAATGTTCCTGTATTTGGGTGCATCCATCTTCCCGTCAATTTTAACCATCTTCCCTGTCCCTGCTGAAGAAAAGCAGGCCCAAACCATGATGCTGCCACCACCATGTTTGACAGTGGGGATGGTGTGTTCAGGGTGATGAGCTGTGTTGCTTTTACGCCAAACATATCGTTTTGCATTGTGGCCAAAAAGTTCAATTTTGGTTTCATCTGACCAGAGCACCTTCTTCCACATGTTTGGTGTGTCTCCCAGGTGGCTTGTGGCAAACTTTAAAAGAGACTTTTTATGGATATCTTTGAGAAATGGCTTTCTTCTTGCCACTCTTCCATAAAGGCCAGATTTGTGCAGTGTACGACTGATTGTTGTCCTATGGACACACTCTCCCACCTCAGCTGTAGATCTCTGCAGTTCATCCAGAGTGATCATGGGCCTCTTGGCTCCATCTCTGATCAGTTTTCTCCTTGTTTGACAAGAAAGTTTGGAAGGACGGCCGGGTCTTGGTAGATTTGCAGTGGTCTGATGCTCCTTCCATTTCAATATGATGGCTTGCACAGTGCCCCTTGAGATGTTTAAAGCTTGGGAAATCTTTTTGTATACAAATCCGGCTTTAAACTTCTCCACAACAGTATCTCGGACCTGCCTGGTGTGTTCCTTGGTTTTCATAATGCTCTCTGCACTTTAAACAGAACCCTGAGACTATCACAGAGCAGGTGCATTTATACGGAGACTTGATTACACACAGGTGGATTCTATTTATCATCATCGGTCATTTAGGACAACATTGGATCATTCAGAGATCCTCACTGAACTTCTGGAGTGAGTTTGCTGCACTGAAAGTAAAGGGGCCGAATAATATTGCACGCCCCACTTTTCAGTTTTTTATTTGTTAAAAAAGTTTAAATTATCCAATAAATGTTGTTCCACTTCACGATTGTGTCTCACTTGTTGTTGATTCTTGACAAAAAAATTAAATTTCATATCTTTATGTTTGAAACCTGAAATGTGGCGAAAGGTTGCAAGATTCAAGGGGGCCGAATACTTTTGCAAGGCACTGTATTCCTTTGAACATTTTACAATGGGTATCTGTGGACTGCCTTATCTGATTTGACTCCCTCTTGTACCAGCCAGAGCTAGTTTCCAAGGTCATAACTCAGGATGTTTTTCTGTGGAAACTCACCAGAGATGGGCTGTAATAAGGTTAACTTTCGTTTTCGTAGAAGGTATCGTTTCAGAGTAAGCAACGCCCTTTCAACAAGCATATAGACCCTTGACTTGTATTATCACCTCGTACTTCTGCGTGGTCAAAGCTCCTGGCTGGATCACACCATTTGTACCCTTGATGTATATCTTGTTTATAAAGTCTTCGAAGCAGGCAATCCTTGGGTTGGTCTGATTCCTTTCTCTTATTTGAGCTATTGATTGCTACTTGTCTTGGCGTTCAAAATTGAACTTCCCTGACACTTATTTAAGTATGTACAGTTTATCTCCCTTTATACAAGTGCATTGTTTTTTAATCAAAATCTATTTTTCACAATAGTAGTGCATTGGTTTCCAGTTTAAAAAAAAACACAAAAATGGAATGAAAAATGGGACTGACATCCAACACACACACACAATAGAAAATAATAATAAAAAAAGAAAAAAGAAAAAAACAAAATAAACCAAAAATAAACCATAAGATTAATCCCCGTCACTGCCAGTGAGCTTCATGACCATTGCACATTGAGTTTTAGTAATGGTTTTTGGATAATAAGTGTCAATACAATAAATTAAATGTCAAATTGTGGAATGCCAAGGGCTTAAGAGAACTGACACATGTTTAAAAAAGGTCCCCAGGCACGTAAGAATCTCCCACTAGAATAATGGAGAGAGTATCTGATCTTTTCAATTTTCAAACATGTCATTAAGGCCGTCAGCCATTCGGTGTGTGTGTGGGAGGGAGGGGGTCCACCCACCTGAGGGGGACAGACCTACGGGCCAGGAGGGAGGCAAACGCTAGAGTGCGGGGCTGATCAGAAGATAGCCGAGAGTTCTCTGTAACTCCGAATAAGCCAATAGGAGGGTTCGGTTCCACCCTCACTGTCAAGATCTGTGAGAGGGAATGAAAAACCTCTGTCCAGAATTTGCTAAGTTTAGGACAAGTCCAAAACATATGAAAGAGTGAGCCGTCTGAGATGTTGCATTTGGAACAGAGTGGGCTGATGTCAGGGTAAAAAGTGGCCAGTTTGGTTTTGGAGATGTGAGCTCTGTGGACCACTTTGAATTAGGTGTGTCAAACGATTAAAATTTTTAATCGAGTTAATTACAGCTTAAAAATTAATTAATCGTAATTAATCGCAATTAATCGCAATTCAAACCATCTCTAAAATATGCCATATTTTTCTGTAAATTATTGTTGGAATGGAAAGATAAGACACAAGATGGATATATACATTCAACATACGGTACATAAGTACTGTATTTCTTTATTATAACAATAAATCAACAAGATGGCATTACCATTATTAACATTCTGTTAAAGTGATCCATGGATAGAAAGACTTGTAGTTCATAAAAGATAAATATTTGTACAAGTTATAGAAATTTTATATTAAAACCCCTCTTCATGTTTTCGTTTTAATAAAAGTTGTAAAATTTTCAATCAAAAAATAAAATAGTAGCCCGCCATTGTTGATGTCAATAATTACTTACACAATGCTCATGGGTGCTGAAGCCTGCAAAATCAGTCGCACCGAAGCGCCAGCAGAGGTCGGCAAAACTCCGAAAAACACAACAAGTACACCTTTCACTGTGCTGTCATTTTAATCTGTTTGAGCGGGGCATTTGTGCGTTAATTGCGTCAAATATTTTAAGGGGATTAATTAAAAAAATTAATTACCGCTCGTTAACGCGATAATTTTGACAGCCCTACTTTGAATTGGATTAAATTATGGCAAGCGCACAGAGATGAGGAATTGACTCGTTTTAAGATGGATGGATAGCAATGTGCATTGTTAATGGTCAAAGTGTGACTTATGCTAATATTAAGTAAAAGCCCTGCTTTATATTTTATGATGATACGTAAGCTTACTGCACAACTGCGTTTTAAAGGTGATGAGTGGTATGTGAAGAGCAAAGTGATTGTTTAAGTGGTACTTGGTGAAAAATATTTGCGAAACACTAGTATACTGTACATGCATGTTCCAAGTGGACACAAGTCATTCAACCATGGTGTCTGTCAAGGTACATTGATATTTTCAATGTGACTTGAGGATGATCTTTTGTGGCTTGTCGACCGTGTAATTTTCATCTCTGTTCTCAAATGAATAGACAAAATGCTAGCAGACTTCTGACCAAAGATAAATCGGCGACTGTATGAAATACTCATCATTAAACACGGATGAGGAAAATAATTAAAAACAAACAAACAAAAAAATAACATGGTCACTTAGTCAGTGCCTGGGTAACAATTGCCCCTAGCCATCTTCGAAGCATAGTATTTGTAGCAAAAACTAGTCGACCATTTTCCCAAATACAGGACAGTTATCAAGAGTTCAAGCAAGGGTAAACTTCAGATAGCACAGGTGAAAATCTAATGGTTTTATGTGAAGTTATACAATTAAAGCAATATCAGTGGGTCTCGCGGGTAAATAATCAAGACAAACATTTCCAGCAACTCGAAATACTTGAGGTAAATAGCTCAGACATGCTAGTTGAAAGGTGGCAAATGGGCTCTAATTGAGGCTTCCTCTTATCCTCTCTGTATTTGAGGAAATAATCACCTTTCTTAAAAAGCTTTTTACAATAACGCGTTCATCTTTTTTGGGCGTTCACCAATCCCACTCACTGCACTTATGATAAGTGCTGCCGAGCCCAAATGTAAATGTAGATATGTAAATGTGGAAGAAAGCTGGGCTGTCTGAAGATACCCATAAGGAATACAAGATGGGAATGTTCCTAATGTTGTGCGCTAATGCACGTCTCGAAGCCATGCTCACTATGTGAGCGATTACGTTCGGAGGTCTCGTTCGTCATAGAGAGACTGCTGGGATTAACTCCAATTACAATGTCAAGCCAGTGCTTGCCTTGACTTGTGCACTAGTTTAACTGACTGCTTGAAGTGCTTTAATAGGCTGAGGTTTGCATTAATCGCATGTGCTTTATCCCCAAGAAAGGAGCCGAAGGTCACAGTTCCTTAGTGTGACAATGATGTTATAATCCAACCCAGTAGACACTTATATTTTACTCTTAACCTCATGATACTGCTTCTTCTATAGCTAAATACAGCAATTTTTTTGGGTGTGAAAAATACTGCTATTGTAACGCATTGCAAATTAAACATTGAACCGGAATAATAAGACAATTTTCCCTTCTGCTGGCTTCAATATTGATCCAATTTCTGTGAAGGTGTCAATTGGGATTTGTGCTGTGCCAACCAGACAGACTGTGTGACAGCCGAGGCAGTCTTCAAACAAAGATGTGCTTTTCCAATATGGGTGCAGTTTCACTGAAGTCCAGACTGAGCAAGACATTTCAACTGGATCCAGTCATGACTGTTGTCAAATCATAGATGAGAGCAGTGGTTCTTAACCTTGCCAAAGGTACCGAACCCCACAAGTTTCACAGGTGCATTCACCGAACCCTTTGGGAATTTAAGAATAAAGCCATTTTATACAAATTCAAAACCTAGCAAGCTAACAAGTAAGGGAATTCCTGTTCAAAATTCTTACAGATTTCTAATTTACTACAAATAATTTTGCCTTTTAGTATTGATTTTCACGTCGGTAAATGAAATGAAGCTCATTTAATTTCACACTGTTCCTTTTGTTTTCATGTCTACATTCTCATTTTATCATCACATCCTTGCATCAAATACTATTTTCAGTATTTTTTAAATAGTTTTTATTATCTACGCAGTTCACGATGCCTGTAGGTCTGTTATACTTCTTCATACCGAGTGCAAGTCAACCTTCCACCGAGCAAACCAATTTCTTCTCCTATTAGATCAGTGGTTCCCAAACCGGTCCTCAAGGACCCTTGTGGGTCCTGGTTGTTGTTCCTACCAATCGAGCACAGACCGTTTAACCAATGAGGTTTTTGCTAAAACAAGCAGCACCTGACTACAATCAACTGATTACACTTGTAAAACACCAGATTGGTACACATGTGTCGTCCTGTTTTGTTGGAAAGAAATCCAGCACCCACATCGGCTCGATGTGGAATAGTTTGGGAACCCCTGTATTAGATAGAGGGCTAGCAGTTGAAAGAAATGGAATTAGTGCTGCAAAGATTAACGATTAACTCGAGTAATTTGTAGAAAAAAGCCTCGAATCAAATTTTGCTGCTTCGAGGCTTCGTTTAATTAAAGTGGCGTTGTAATGGTTTGTTTTGATAGGGTTTGCATTGAGTTTATTGATTTGGGTGAACACAATCCCCTCTAGTGGCGACAGTGAATATGACATAACTCATCTAACATGGCTGAATCTTGGTGCTCCCTGTTAAGACCAACTTAAGGTATGTTTTTGTTTGAGCTAATATGTTTGTTGATGCATTTGGCATTTAGTTTAAAAGTATAGTTAGCTGTTTTTTGTGGGAATATGTGTTTGAAGGATTTGTTAAGAGCTATGTAAAAAAAAAAAAAAAAAAAAAAAAAGTTAGCATGTGATAGCATTTAAGCTAGCGAACTTTTGCAATGCAAGTTAGCCAATTGTTCTTTTGTTGTACTTAGATCCTCATTACTATTATTATTATCCTCAGCCTCATAGAGCTTCATTTTTTATTTGTTTAAACCTAAACTCAGGTTTTTTTTTTTTTTTTTTTTATGAAATTGTAATTCTGCGTATTGTGAGGCAACACTCAAGAATTTTATTTAGTATTTGCATTTAATGCTCTTTTGAAAGTGCAATCTTAGCAAGCCAAAATAGATATTATTGCAAGCATAAACACTTGTTTCTTTACTTTTACATGTCCTAAAATTTATTCAGCAAGGCATTAAATGTTTGTAATCCGATTACTCGATTATTTGAACAAACTAATGAATCGATTAATCGATTACATAAATCAACGATAGCTGCATCTCTAAATGGAATAAAGCCTATTCAATTGAACCCCAGTTAAGAACCACTGGATTAGAGCATGGCCGCCGGTTTTAGTTTTTTGTTTTCAAATCTGCTTGTGTCATGATATAAAACTTTTATTTACTGTATGTCATTTTGCAGCACAATCATTAAGAATGGCATACAAAAATGTGTTACATATTTCTACTAAATTTCCAATTACATTACAAATTTCTCCTCGTTTTCATCATAACTCCTGTTATCTCATGCAAGGCTATAATTTTATTGCACAGTTTGATTTATGCACATTGAAATTACGAGACTAAATATGCCATTCACATTTTTCTCATGCACATTTTAACATATGAACGAAAGCTTTGAAAGTGTTGAGTTTTTGAGCACTTTTGCTACATTATCCATTGTTATTGTTGTAGGTAGTGATTTTAATTGATTGATTGTAAATTCATCATTTTTTGCGCCTGAAAATCTGACGACTGTTCTAGTCTGTGAATCTTAAGACCAACGTGCTATAATGAAAACTAAAATATATACTGTATATTTCTAGTTTAATGTGCAGAATGAATACAAAGTGCAAAATGAACGCCCGCCTCACAGTTCTGAGATCAAGGGTTCAACCCCTGGGCTCCAACCTTCCTGTATAGAGTTTGCTTTTTTTCCTTCGTGCCTGCGTAGGTTTTCCCAGGGTACTCAAGTATTCTCTCACGAAACTCAAAAATATGCATGGTAGGCTGACTGAACATTCAAATTGGAGCCTGGATATGTGTGTGTACATGAATGGTTGTTTGTCTCCTTGTGCAACGTGATTGGCTGGCAAACTATTCAGGTTGTACCCCGCCTACTGCCAATAGTTATCTGGGATAGGCTAGAACAGTGGTTCTTAACCTTGCTAAAGGTACCGAACCCCAGAGTTTCAAACGTGCATTAATCGAACCCTTTGGAATTAAAAATAACTTTTTTTTTCGAATTCAAAATCGATATATCTAAGCTAGCAAGCTAAAACCTAAATGAATTTCCATTCAAATTTCTTCTCATTTAGACAGCGTGTTTTTAAACATACCAAAATGTATGTTTTTATCTTTAGGCTTGCAGCATCATCAGACCACTAAACCAAAACTGGCCCAATGCGCAAAATCTAAAAATTTTTCATCCAAATTTGGAGGAATATATCTTATATTGTTCAACATTAAACCTGCTTGGTTCCATACACCTTGACCATGCAGTTTCTGTCATGTTGACATCTCAAATGATAACAAATTTAATGAAACACCCTCACAAAATGATCACCAAATTTGTCCACAAAGTCATTATGTTTAAAAAAAAATAATAATAAAAGGATCTTCTCACAAATCTAATAAATAGTGTTTGATTCCACAACGAATAATTTTTCCTTTTGATTGTTTTTTCACATTGGAAAATGAAATGAAATTCGATTCATTTTATGCTTTCTATTTTTTTTTTATGTCGACATTCTCATTCTATCACATTCTTGCCTCATATACTCTTTTCATGGCGTAAAATGTAACGTACATTTTGTTTTTTTATGTCAGTGCAGTGCCACCCAAAGGTCTGTTGTACTTCGTCATACCAAGTGAGAGTCAACCTTCCACTGAGCAAACCAGTTCTCCTCCCATCTTATAGTGGAATAGAAGATTCAGAGTAATGCCTGTAAATTGGGGACTAACCAGTCCAAAACCTGGTCTAAGACGTGACGTCTGTTTGCATAGATGTCGTCAGCGTCCAAAAAATAAAGTCGTGAGTGTCATAACCTTCACCGAACCCCTAAGATTGACTCACTGAACCCCTGTGGTTCGATTGAACCCAGGTTAAGAACCACTGGGCTAGAATGACCCTTTTAAGGCTAAGCGGCTTGGAAGATGACTGAATAAATGTGCAAAATGACTTCAATATTGTTTATTTTGTTACTTTAAGTAAATATTCTTATGTATTTGGGTCATTTTAATTTTAGTATTCTGGAATATTCCAAATATTGCAATTAAATCCTCCCTGGTTGAAATGCCCACCAATACCTTGAAATAGGACAATAATGTTTGTGTGGTGGAGTGAAGTTTCAGTGAGAATGTAAAAGAGGCAAAGACTAACAAGCTCAGATATTTATATCGCAGTAGCTGCATAATTTCTGCACGACTAATATCATCCACCCGCTTCATCTCTTACCTCGCCGACTTTTTAAATTATTTTTTTATTCTTTTCTTCAGTCTTGCCACCCCCCCATTACGGTCTTACCCCAGAGTTGATCTGCTCAGCCCATTTTCCTCCCTTTCACACTCTGGCTTTTTCTAACCTCTCGGTCTTTTTATTCTGTGATTTAGGTCAGCTACTGTGTAAAAGAAGACACACATCTGGCCTACAAAGCACACTGCCCCCCACCCCTCCCTCATTTGCAGCAGTCAGTCTGGGCAGTGTTTGCTTTGGACCATGGTATGTGTCTTTGTGTGTGTGTGTGTGTGTGTGCACTGGGTGAAAAAACACAACTCTCCAATGATGCTGACATCTTTATTTTCCTGCCTGCTCGTATCTTTATGTCTGAAGTCCTCATGACAAAAAACTACATTAAGTTACTACAGTGTAAAAAGTGGAACATGAATCTGTTCCAGGACGGTGGTTGACTTTTGAAACTATTTTGTCCAGTCAATACTATATTTCATTTGATTAAGCCAGAGTTGGTGGCCCAGTGGGGCATTTGGGTTAGTACATCTGCCTCACGTGGGCAATGATTATTTCAGATTTTTTTCAACATTAGTTTTGAAAATAGTGACAACTTACTGTTAAGTACACACCAGTTGTTCAGTTAAATAAGGAATTTGTTCATATACTGAACTCTTTAAATGCATGTAGTTCTCGTTTTGGTTCAGATTCCGAGCAAAATTTAAGATATTTTACATTCATTTCACTTTTTATGTATACGGTATTTTTTCTCACCTAACCTATAAATTTCCCGGCCCATCTGTAAATAGTAGTTTGTTTGCTGCAAGAATTGCCACCTACAGCCATAAAGTAAACCCTTTTTTAGAAGTCCATTTGTTGCATAGGCCTGCATTGTGGCATTCTTGTTGCATAGGCCTGCATTGTGGCATTTACGATTTGCAATATACGGTAAGTATGCCCACACCTGCTCGGCCTCTCTCACCGTGGGCAACTCCAGTGTAGAAGTATGTCAAACCCCTCTCGAGAGGAGTGGTACCAGATAAGCCTGAACGATATATCGTTTAAACATCGCCATCGCGATGTGCGTGTGCGCAATAGTCCCATCGCAAGCACGTGCGATAGTTTTTCTTTTTTTTTATCCACATACGCCTCACTTTCTGGTCTGCGCACAGCCTCCTACCCTCCCTCTCCCAGCCTTTTGATCCTCTCAGTCACTGCGGCACAACAATGGCTTTGATCTGGCCAAAGAAGCAGACTTCACACGGGCATCTGTCAATCATCGTTTAACTTGTTAAACAGTTGTAAGGAAGCCGCGCTGGAATGAATGTGTGTACTGTAGGGACGTTGGAGACATTTAAATGCCAGAAGTGATCATGAGGAGTTTGAAATTTCTATATGTCACTTCAACGGTCACAGCTAAAGTAGATAAACAGAAGCATTTAATAAAGCCAAGCATTTATCTGCTACAGTACTTTATTCTTGTTCAAAAATGATTTGGTTGGACAGTTATGTTTAAAACTTATCATAATTATGAAATTTGAAGTGCTTAAAAACCATTTATTTATATACATTTTTTTAATCACTTTGGGGGGGGGGGTTGAGAAAAAAACATGTCTTATACATGGTTACCCCAAAAAAAGTTTACACTGCCATAATACAACTTAAATGCCATGTTTATTCATCTTAGAATTAGAACTGAATCACAAATTATACATTATTGTAAAGAACATGTACAGTACACTGTATTTTTCAATGTGTCCTCCCTTAAGTGTCACAACAGCCTCCAGGCGCCTGCGGAACGCTTCTTTATGTAGGATGCTGTCATCTTTTCCCAAGATCTAACAATGGACCTCTCCAAGGCTGCCACAGAAGTTTGTGGCTTCTTACAGGCACTGTCCTCCACAGTTGCCCATATGCTATAATCCAGGGGATTGAGATCTGGAATCTGGGGTGGCCACATATCACCTTGTCAATCAACTTTTTGGTCCGCACAGATCGGCACTTCCAGACCCAGGTTTTCGTGAGGCTGTTCCAATATCTTTCAGCTTCTTTTTAACTTTGTAGACTGCACATCTGGATATTCTGAGATTTGCTGCAATCTCAGTAGGTGTCAGACCGGCACGCAGCAATTCAGGTACAGCTAAAGTTTTCTTCATTTTCAGCAGAAGCACAGGAATTGTAGAGACGAGAGATTACCAGCTGCACTGAGTGACCTTAATGAATCACTTAAGCATGACAACCTATTTAGATATGTTTTAATTAATGGCTTTTAAACAAGCAGTCAACTGAGTGTAAACTTTTTTTTGGGTCAACCTGTATGTATCTCTTTCCAATGCTAAATCTGAATAAATACATTGGGCACAAAAAACACACCCAAAAAAAAAAATTTTAAATGGGGGGGTAGGCTACTTCGCGGTTTTTCACTTATCGCGGCGGGTTCTGGTCCCCATTAACCGCGAAAAACAAGGGATGACTGTACACTGTGGTGATCTAAAGTCTTTTCAAACAGCTATTTAAGTCATCTTGTGAAAATATCTTGAAAAAAATATATGTAAATTTTTTTTAATATCGCAATATAATATCGCAATATATCGTAAACCCAAAAAAAATCGCAGCAATAGTTTTCCCCAATATCGTTCAGGCCTAGTACCAGAGCCCGAGATGAGCCCAAATATATCAAGTTGGAACTTCTCAACCTCACCCACCAGCTCGTGCTCCTTCCTTCTCTACCAGAGAGGTCACAAGAGCCAGCTTCTATAGCCGGACATCATTCAACAAGGTCCTTGCATTCTGCCACTGCTCGCTACTCTTTGTACCTGACCCCCTTTGCCCCTCCAACAGCTGGTGAGCTCATGAGAAGGGGAAACACATTGGTTCTTTGGGCTGTGCCCTACCTGGCCCCATGAAAGAAGGCCTGGCCAACAGGCGCTTGCCAACATGCCCCTCCTCCAGGCCTGGCTCCGGGGGGGTGGCTGTGACACGCATCTTGGATAAGGAAATGCAACACTTGATCCCTGTACATTGGAAAGAAAAGCCTGGGAACTCTGAGGCAGGCTCTCTTATCTCTGGGGTTAAAGTCACTGAAGTAGTTAAAAAGCTCGATTATTACTAATTACTATTAGTACTATTATTACTAATAGAAGAGAGCACATCACCCCTGTGCTCCAGGCCCTTCACTGGCTTCCAGTCGAGTTTAGAATTAAATTTAAAATCTTCCTTCTTACATTTAAGACCATTAATGGGCTGGGGCCATCTTATCTCACCGATTCTCTGGTTCCATACCGCCCCAACAGAACACTTCGCTCTCAGAATGCAGGTCTACTGGTAGTTCCCAGGGTTTCTAAAAGTACTGTCGGAGCTAGAGCCTTTAGCCACCAAGCCCTTGTTTTATGGAATCAGTTTCCAGCTAATATTAAAGAAGCCGAGACAGTCTGCACATTTAAAATGAGATTAAAATCATTCCTATTCGACAAAGTTTATAGTCAGGCTAGTTGCAGTCGGATTAGACTCACAGTTCAGTCTAAGCTGCACTAGAAGCTATCATGCTGTGGGAAGTAGAGCCACTGAACTCTATCTTCTGTTTCTCACTCTACTTACCACTTGTCTTACTTTATTTCTATTTTCTAATGTTAATATCTAGTTAACTAGTTTCTTCATCACTAGTCAGGGACTATTTTTCAGCTGCAGCCTCCTGACTATCTGGACCCCTGCCTGGATGGACGTTCTTGTTGCCACCCCCGTCTCATCTGGCTAGATGGACCTCTTCTTGTTCCTTTACTCTACTGCATCTTTACAGACTGTAACCCCGTCTGCTAATTCCCATTAGCAGTCCTGGTGCATCCTGTCTATCCGTCCTGGGAGTGGATCTCTCCTGACTGTGGTACTCCCCAAGGTTTCTCATTTTCTCCCAAAGAGCTTGGAGTTTTTTGAGTTTTTCCTTGCCAACATGGAGGGTCCAAGGATGGGGGATGCCCAGGACTTGAACTGGCCGCAAGAGTAGATGAGATCCTCCCTGAGTTTTTAAAGGCTCTGGATGTTGACACAACTCTACAACATCGCTTTGACATCAGGGACAGAGCACCACTGGATTGGCTGACCGGGATGGTGGTTCCCCTTTTTTAAAGGGAATCACAGTGTGTGTTCTAAATACAGGGATATCACACTCCCCAGCCTCCCTGGTAAGGTCTATTTAGGGTTACTGGAGAGGAGGGTCCAATGGGAAGTTGAATCTCGAATTCAGGAACAGTGGACTATTTCTATATCTCAGCAGGGTTCTTGAAGGGGCATGGGAGTTCGCTCAATCTTTTTACATGTGTTTTGTGGCCTTGGAGAAGGTGTTCGACTGTGTTATTGAAGAGTCCTGTGGATAGTGGTCGTGGAGTATGAGGTACTAGATCCCTTTTACGAGTGGTTCGGTCCCTGTATGACCGGTGTCAGTTTGGTCTGCATTGCAGCAGTAAGTAGGATTCATTTTCATTGAGGGTTGGACTGCAGCAATGTTCCCATATTACCAATGTTACTTTTGTCACCAATACCGGTCAGTCTCGGGACAGCCGAGGCTTTGAGGGTATCTGATTTGGTTGTCTTAGTATTGCATCTCTGGTTTTTGCAGATGATGTGGTTCTGTTGACTTCATCCAAACGCGATGATCAACTCTTACTGGAGTGGTTCATAGCCGAGTGTGAAGTGGTTGGGATGAATATCAGCACCTCCAAATCTGAGACCATGGTTCTCAACTGGAAAAAAATGGATTGCCCTCAGGGATGAGGTCCTTCCCCAATTGGAGGACTTAAGTATCATGGAGTCTTGCTTACAAGTGTAGAAAAATGGGGCAGAAAATCGACAGGAGGATCTGTGTAGTGTCTGCAGTGATGCGGACTCTGCATTGGTCCACTGTGGTAAAGCCCTCTATTTACTGGTTGATCTATGTTCCTACCCTAACCTATGGTAATGAGCTGTGGGTTGTGACCAAAAGAACAAGATCCCTGACACAAGCAACCAAAAGGAGTTTCTTCTGCAGGTTGTCCGGAATTGCCTTGGACATAGGGTGAGAAGTTCGGTTATCCGGGTGAGGCTAGGAGTAGAACAACCGCTGCTCGTCCATATCAAGAGGAGCCAGATGAGGTGGCTCAAGCAATTAATTAGGATGCCCCCTGCACGCTTCCCTAGTGAGGTGTTTCTGGCATGTCCAATTGAGAGGAGGCTCTGGGGTCATCTCGGGATCCCACTAGAAGACCTGGGCGAAGTCGTTGAAGAGGTGGAGGTCTCGAGTTCCCTGCTCAAGCTGCTGCTCAAATGACCTGATCTTGTATAAAGGGGGAGAAGGTGGATGTATGGAGGTTTGTGATATTTGTTAAAACTCTCATTATGCTGTGAAATAGTGCAAAATAAGTCAGTGATGCATTTCATATGATATGTAAGAAACCACTAGGACAGCAGAGACAGAAAGGGGGGCACACGAGGTGTCGATCATTTGTGTTTCACTTTCTCCTATGATCATCGCTGGCAAACGCTTCAAGAAGCAGCTTAATTGTGTTACTGTGTACATTTTCAAAGTTGGGTAATTATTGTGCTAACAAAGAAACACAGCTAAACATATTTCCTTTTGCATCAGGGAGAATATTTGCAAAACATAATTCCCTTTAATTTTGTTTGCAGGCATGCCCCACAATCTAAATCTAATCAAGTAGCCACAAGGAAGAGCACAGAATAACACAGTGACATGTTCTACAGGGCAAGTTTAATCACATAATCTCAAATCTCCCGAATAATTAATGACATCATTTTGGCTGAAGCTGCTACGATGCAAGCCAATTGGGCGCCAGTAATAACAAGCAAGAGTGGGAGAGATGCTGAATAAAGTAGCACGTCTGTTAAAAAAATGATAGAAAAACACGAATTGGAGGGATAGGAAAAGCAGTCAAATGTTATATAGAACCAAAACATGTTCATTTTTAAGGACCATCTTTCCTTGTCACTAATGTATATACATTATAGTTTTCCTTGAGATAGAATATTTTAAAAAAAGAGCCATAGAAAAAAATAATGCATTGTACTCATACAATAACATGAATAAAGGAGGTCTAGACAAAGAGTGACATATTGAACTGACTTCGTAGGTCAAAGAAACACTTCATAGGTCAGACAGATTTCTTACTTCACTTATTGTCTTCTGCTTCCTATTTGGAAGGTGCAGCGAAGCCCCCCCCCCCTCTCATGTTGCCAATTCCAACTATCACGGCACGTGCCGTCCTGCTGCTGACGCCATATGTCCCCCTCACACTGAGTGGTGGCGTGGTGAGAGTGGTCGAGGTCGGGAGGGGTGGGTGCAGGGGGGCTTTTTCTTGCAAGTGCGTCTTCTGTCATTGACTGCTCATCTGAATGAAAAGGGAAGGTTTTCCCCCTTACCCCCACATACTGTGTTTGAATATGCATCATTTAAAAGTGGACAGATGAGCAGCAAGGCAGTGACCACCTGCTGGCCTGCCGCTCATCTCCCCAGGCTTTTCGGGAGGGGATGTGGGGTGTTGCCAGGAGGGGGTATAACGTTTACAGACAGCCTGTAGCAGCATGTCCCTTCAAATCCTCACCCCCATCTCTATCACTCAGATCTTCCCCCAAAACCCCACCCGTCACCC
The DNA here is from genome assembly GCF_030265065.1 of Corythoichthys intestinalis. Taxonomy (NCBI): domain Eukaryota; kingdom Metazoa; phylum Chordata; class Actinopteri; order Syngnathiformes; family Syngnathidae; genus Corythoichthys; species Corythoichthys intestinalis. The sequence continues at coordinate 38,024,592 of NC_080396.1, forward strand.
TGTAGAATCGAGCAACAGAGGGGCAATTATAGGGGGCTACTTTATGCTTGCACAAAGGATACACTATGATGATGTGTGTGCGTGTGTTTTTTCTCCTCTGTCAGCACCCTGACAACACACAGGAGTGGTCATAATCCACCAGCCCTGGTGTACCTCCTTAGACCCCCACAACACACATACATTCGCTTTTTGTGTTACTATGGAAACCAACACTGACAGAATGCACACAGTCTCCTGCGAGGCTCAAAACGGAGAGGAGACTTCCCGTATCACTTGTTGGGCAGTTATTGATCTCCTTAGTCCAGATGAGTAGACAGATACACAACCAGATGTGCGCGCGCACACAAATGCCACTCACAAGGTGAAAGCATCCTTTACGTCAAGAAAGGCATCCACTGCTTTCCTTTGCTCTCTTTTCATCAATCACGGGCCTTTTCACATAGTGGCAGAGAATGAATTTGTTATGTCACTGGAGGGCCCTTGAGTTCAATTCCCGCAACCATAATGGCACATGCAGAATACCACTAACGCAGCCAAAACCCCCCTAATAATTGGATATTCCTGATAAATCCTACCCAAATGAGGCGATTCACCTTTTTGATTCTGGTCTGTGGCCAATAATACTTCAGTTTTCCATCTTGGATTAATAACTTAAAAAAAAAAAAAAAAAAAAAGATTTTCGATGTGTCGAAAATAAACTTTCTCTGTTTCTATGGGTCTGTCTTCAGTTTTTCTGTCGTGGACATTTTTTCCCCTTCCACACACTGGCCTATTCAATGCAGTGAAAAAGTGAATGAACGGGCCCATGTTTACCTGCCATTGAGTGTCATGTAGTCATCTGCACAGCTGTGATAGGGTACTTTATGGCTGTGTGTTCGCTTGTCAGAGGAAGCAATTAGGGGTTCCAGGATTGACCCCAGGTCATTGCTCTTTGGTCTGAGGAACTGTTCTCAATTTCGACAAAATCTATTGGCCCAAGCCTCAGAATTTCACATAAGAACAATCTCACCACAAACCAGTGAAAAAATAAAATCAACAAAAGGGATATTTGGTGTAATTCCTGTAATTTGTGGATTATGTCTCGCACCTGACTATTCGGCACAGTGGTGGTCTGTTACAACAAAGTTTATGTTCCATCCATTCCAGAAAAACATTGATGTCATGAAAGAACGAATAACAGCTGCAATCAACCTGGCTGTAGGCTGTAGCATACTGAGGCCTCTTTGTGTGGAATTCACATATCGGTTTGATGTTGTCCGTTGTACCGGTGGTGGACACATTGGGCATTTCTAAAAGATGAAATAAAAGCTAGTGTTGTGCAATTTATCGCTTTAACTGGCGGTAATTAATTTTTTAGATTAATCACGTTAATGCGTTGCCTCAAACAGTTTACAATGACGCCGTTTTAGCACATTGAAAGTGAAAAGGCAGAGAAATGCGAGTAGACACAGGCGTTCATTGGACCGCGCCTTTTATAGGCTTAAGCTTTGGCAACTCTTTCACAATAAATATAAGTATTGTGGCGAATGACGTGGGGAAGAATGACAAGAGACGATCTTTTTCTTAACACGCTTAATTGAACACAACTCAGAACATACTGTATACCATTTGCAGCCACCAATGACAGTCATGGTTGCTCAACTCCCCATCATGCATTTGGGCGGAACAGTTAAGTCGCTAGAGTATCATTTAGTGAAAGCACATCAAAAATAATATTCCTATCCCTCACAGGACACAATCTTTTTCTTAACACGCTTAATTGAACACAACGCAGAACATACTGTATACCATTTGCAGCCACCACTGACAGTCATGGTTGCCCAACTTCCCATCATGCATTTGGGCGGAACAGTTAAGCCGCTACCGTATCATTTAGTGAAAGCACAAAAAAAAAAAAAAAAAAATTCCTCTCTCTCAAAAAAAGTAATGTTCACAAAAAGAAAAGCGCTCATTCGATCAAAATAGCTATGCAAAATACACATATAACTTACTCAGACTTTGCCTCGGCTAGATCTCTAATTAATTTAAAACTCGCCATTGACACCTTGTGTGAATAATCACTACCTTACGTAGTTAAAGACACTGTGGAAGAACGGCAGGGAGCCCATGTGACGCCCTGCTCGGCGACGTCAACAATGGCGAGATATTAGTTTATTTTTTGATTTAAAATTTTACAAATGTTATTAAAACGAAAACATTAAGAGGGGTTTTAATATAAAATTACTATAACTTGTACTCGAATTATCTTTTCAGAACTACAAGTCTTTCTATACTTAGATCCCTTTAACAGGAAGAATGTTAATAATGTTAATGCGATCTTGTGGATTTATTGTTATAATAAACACAGTACTTATGTACAGTATGTTGAACGTTTATGTCAGTCTTGTGTCTTATATTTCCATTCCAACAATAATTTACAGAAAAATATGGCATATTTCAGAGATGGTTTGAATTGCGATTAATTACGATTAATTAATTTTAAGCTGTGATTAACTCGATTAAAAATTTTAATCGTTTCACAGCCCTAAATAAAACCTTAAGTTATGTTCAACACATGTGTCCAAACTACAGTTTTGGACATGTCGCGTGATGAATTTGGCACATTCTTTTTTGAAACACCTTTTATTATGGGATGTTTATCACAAATGACCAGAGGTGGGTAGCCAAACATTTTACTCAAGTAAGAGTAGCGTCACTTCAAAATAATATTACTCAAGTAAAATTAAAAGTAGTTATCCACTAAATGTACTAAAGTACAAGTACAAAAAAAATATTTGCTGAAAAGAATACTCAAGTAATGAGTAACTTGGTTAGTAACTGCTTTTGAAGTTGGAATTTTTTTCATACAGTGGTATTTGTTTTCCTCAGCACAAAGTTATTTATATGAACAGTTATTATTGTACTGTACTATAACCTATCACATAACCACATTAACTACTTCAGATGTGAGCATGCTGCTGAAGGACACGACGCGTTCGCGTCTCTGAATCAATAAATACACAGAATTTAGATGCTACTGCCACTTATGGGAGATGATTGGACCATCGGAATAAAATCATGAGGTTTAGCACGCCCTGTTTGCTATTTTTGGCTCTTTTTAGACAAAACTCAACTTCAAAAGGGCAAATGTAACTGCTCATTTCTCATCAAAAACAAAGTATCATCAACATTAAAAATAACCAATAAAAGCATGAAATATCCCTGACCAGAAAAATTGCACGTTGTTCTGGTATTTGAATAGAGTAAAAATCAGTGAAGATTAATTTTTTTGCGCAGCAGAAAAAATGCAGGTCTGAAGTGATTAAACCAAAGAAATAAAAAAAAAAAATAATAACAAAAAAATATTATTGGCGAGAGAAAGAAAAAACTACAGAAATCAAGCATCATTTGAACAACGAGCATGAGTGCCCTGCAGTGGAGAAAACATATTTCCTATTGTGACATTAAAAGGATCATATCTCTGGTTTACCACGGTCAATTGGTGCCAAATAAAAACTAGGAGAAAGGTTAAAATCCGCTTCTTCAAGTCATGTTGACAGCTGCGCTCTATGTCAAATACTTAATTTTTTACTGATTTAAAAAGACGCCACATGATTGAACAAGCTGGCGTGATCATCGAACAGCAAGCTTGAGTCCGATTGGTATAATGGAGGCATGTGATTATTGTTGTGGAACTGTTGGAGCCTTTGTTGGCTTTTTTCTTCACAAATCTTCTCAAGTAAAAGTAAAAAAGTATGACTTACTAAAACTACCCTTAGAAGTACATTTTTCTCAAAAAGTTACTCAAGTAAATGTAATGCATAACTACCCACCTCTGCGAATCACATACACCTCATTAGCCTACTGCTCTGACATCCCCAATTTGGCCAGATTTCAAAATTGTCCTATATGCATGTGTGATACATCATTGGAAAGCTTAAAATCTCTATTCTCTTGGGGAAGAACATTTTTCAACAGGAGGGCATTTTTTGACACTTAAATGTAGGTCAAATCAGGTGAGTGAAAAATAGACATTTTTGAGACACTTTGGAAACGGTACAGAAGAAAGCCCGCAGTTTGCTGAAGACATGTCAACAAAGCACATGAATTACTGGAACCATGTCCTATGGTCTGATGAGACGGGCGGGCTTTTCTTGAGTACCGTCTTCAGAAGAGGCTTCCCCCTGGGGTGACAGCACAGCAATTTGATGTAGAGTGCGGGGTATGGTCTGAGCACCAACAGGCTGACCCCCCACCTCTTCAGTCTCTGCAGCAATGCTGACAGCAGTCCTGTAATGAGTCACATGACATTTTGGAGGGAAAATGACAAGCAGAACTCAATTTGGACATTTAGGGATGTACGTTTTTCATAGGTTCAACAGTTCGATATGCCCTTCAAAAGTTTTGTGAGATTCCCACTTTATTCGTAATCGTTGAAGAGCATTTTAGGGTCAAATAAAGTTTCACCAGAAATCCAAATATCCATCTGTTTTTGTGAGAAGTCCAGGTAAAAGGAAATAAGAGTATAAGAATAGATTTTGGACCAGTTTAATAAAATTAAACTACCGTAATTTTCAGACCATAAGCCGCTACTTTTTTCCCTCATTTTGAATCCTGTGGCTTATAGTCCGGTGCGGTTTATTTGTTGATTTATTTGGGCCAATAGGTAACACTTTATTTGACAGTGGCGTCCTAAGACTGCCATAAGACAGTCATAATTATAAAATGACATTATCATGGGCATTAATGAATCCTTATGACAGATGTCATTAAGTGTCATCCGGCAAATTATGCCACTAACTCCATTTATGTCAAGCTCGGATCTTTTACATCCATTCAAAAGGGAGATAATTTGCAGGAGGACACAAAATGACATCTGTCATATGCATTCATTAATGCTCATGCAAGTGTCATGTCATAATTATGATGGTCTTGCAAGTCTTATGGCACCACTGTCAAATAAAGTGTTACCAAATTCCATAACTAGCAATTAATGAAACAACTAGAACAGTAACTGAAGAAATAATTAGCACAGAACACTAATTTTGATTTGTTATGTACATCTTTAGCGCTGCAATGCATGCTAGGAGGACTGTTGGATGACAACAGTGTTAACAGCAGGTGGCAGCAGAGGTTGACTGTCTCCCCTAAGAGATCAGTGATGGCCAAATTGAGGCTTCTTGAAGCAATGAATTGGGTTTGTGGTCAACCAATTGGCTGCAAAGCTTTATAGTGGTTCATTTGGTCTTATGACAGTCTTATGATGCCGCTGTCAAATAAAGTGTTACCGGTAGATATCTTTTGGTGTAAATATCTCATAACACTGAGGACAGCTGTGGTTTATAGTCCACTGTGGCTTATCTATGAACAAATGCCATTTTCATGTCAAATTTGGTGGGTGGCGGCTTATAGTCAGGTGCTCCTTATAGTGCAAAAATTACAGTAAACTTCTGTCACATAGTGTTTGAGAATCACTGCTGTGTAGTTAGACAACACCATCTAATCTCCCTGGTAAAGTTATGACAACTTCTTCATTTAAGGACTCCGCATCTTTCCATGTTTTACACTCACATTAAACAAATCCATGCATGAGAAGCAGATACTGTAAGAAGCAAACAGCTCCCCCTGAAAAAGAAAGGAGAAATCTCAGAGTTGAGCACACGCAAGGCAGAATCCAGGCATATGTCTTCTTGCTGTCTGTTGTCACCATGCTTCCACACCCGTCTTTCTTAAACACAATTCACAGGAGATGTCCACGTAATGTAGAAGAAAAGCGGTAAAAAGAGTATGATAACAGAAACTTGAGGTATTCTAGGTGAATTTCATTCACCACGTCCCCCTGTCACTGAGACTTTTTCTAACTACCTGAGTGCAGCTCCAGCTCTTGTGCCTTCACATACTACTTGTCAGATCATCAGTCATTAAAAGATAAACGTTTCCCATTTAAGTAATCTCGGCTTCGAAAATGTACCAATAAAACGACTGGAATGGAAGGCAGGTTCCAGACACCACAAACTACCTTGGTAAGAATACAATTTTCTCTAGAATTAGACTGCTCTTTGAATGAAGTTAAAAAGTAGCAGAGGAGAGCAATTCTGAAAAGACTTCATAGCAGTTTTATTAGGACCCCAAAAATGTAATAGATTAATTTTGAAGTTAACTTTGTTTCATTTTCAGTCCTTGGTCACCACCCACTTCTTCGCTCTTCTCCAATTATGGAGTTCCTCTCTGATGTCAAAGCCCCACGGGATCGTCTCCTGATTGTCAGTCAGTCACTTCCGTTTAGTGTTTGTAGTCCGTGGAGTCTCTCTGATCCATAATAAATAGGTCTAAGTGGCACAACACAGTCTCAGTGCTGTCACTCAACACCTCCGATTAGATTCTCCTACTTGTTATCCTGACCAGGTTCTCAAAGCAGAAATGAAGACTGACATGAAGCATTTTTCCCGTGTAATATACACTTTTTTAGTTTGGCGTACCAGAATCAAAATGAGCCTGTTGTCACCAATCTATGCAGGTGATTTCCAAGTAAATGTGGGGTGAAAAAAAGAATGTCCCAAATCTGTATTTTTAAAGACCAAGCATGGCAAAGTGAACATTTTACAAGTGTTATTCTTCGTCAAAAATAATTTACAAGAGCTTCCTTATGCTAAAAAACTGTAGAGTTAGTAGAATGTTAATGCTAGTGAAAACTTATATTCGAGAGGTTGTGCTTACGTCATCTCTATCTGGTCATTCAAAAATATAATGCGTAAATTGGATATAGTAGAAACAGGCTACAGAATGGATATATTTTCATGGTTAAAATGATCATATTAGTCTTTCATTGGTTTTATTGGTATCTGAGGGATTACTAAAGCAGAATTTTCCTTTTTTGAAAATTACGCTTCCCTTTCAGTTAATTAAACATATTCCAGAATAGTAGTAAAATGACTTTATGTCACAAACGTTCTGGTGATGGAATATTATTCATGTTAATAGACCAGTAACTAAGACTTTCAAGGGCAAACATGGATTAGGCAGTTCAGTTTCTATAATGTGAGAGAGAGACTTTCATATGAAGCGTGATAATCATTTACCTTAAACCAGCTAGATATTTCATCTAGTGTATATTTAAAAATGTTCGACTTTGATTTGTGAACACGGTAAGTATCCTGCTTTTACAGTAGGTGATATTTTTTTTTGGTTCATTTGTTGTGAAAAATAGTACACTCGTGATGTTAGATATGAGCACCTCAACTTAGTCGTTTCAAGATATGATTCCTTGCTAGGGCAATTTCTTGCTTATGAGTTACAAGCAAAAAAACAAAAGATTTTAGAATTTAGACGCCCACCTCGAGACTGCAGCGGCTAACTTCACAACGTCATACCAATGTCAATTCACACTGGTTTCATTGCAGTGTAGACAATAGCAGTTGGTAGCGGCTAAGCACCATTAGCTTGTTTTCAAACTACCACTGAAGGAAAAGTTTTCAGGTTACAGTGGTATGAAAAAGTATCTGAAGGTTTTGGAATTTCTCACATTTCTGAATGAAATCACCATCATATGTGATCTGATCTTTACCAAAATCACACAAATGAAAAAACAGTGCCTGCTTTAACTAAAACCACCCAAACATTTATAAGTTTTCATATTGTAATGAGGATAGCATGCAAACAATGACAGAAGGGGGAAAAATGAGTAAGTGAACCCTCTGCCGAAGGAGACTAAAACGGCAATTGAAACCAATTTTTACCAAACAATTTAAGTCAGGTGTGTGCCCAACCACTGTTGAGTGGTTTAAAGCTGCTCTGCCCACTGTAAGAGTTACTATAAGTTACACCTGGTAAGAAATGTCTCGACGAGAAGCATTGTCTGATGTGCATCATGGCACGGTCAAAAGAGCTGTCTGAAGACCTGCGATCAAGGATTGTTGATTTGTCTAAAGCTGGGAAAGGATACAAAACTATCTCCAAAAGTCTGGATGTTAGTCAATCAACAGTCAGAGAAGTTGTCTACAAATGGTTTGGCACTGTTGCTTCTCTCCCAAGGAATGGCCATCCACCAAGGATGACGCCAAGAGTTAAGCGCAGAATACTCAGAGAGGTAAAAAAGAACCCTCGAGTGTCTGCTAAAGATTTACAGAAATCACCGGAACAGTCCAATATCTCTGTGCACACATCAACTATACGTAGAACTGTGGACAAGAATGGTGTTCATGGGAGGACTCCACGGACGAAGCCACTGCTGTCTAAAAAAAAAAAAACAAAAAACATTGTTGCTTGTTACTGTTTGCATAGAGGCACTTGGACACTCCACAGAAGTTTTGGCAAAATATTTTGTGGACCGATGAAAAAAAGTTGAACTGTTTGGGATTAACACACAACATCATGTATGGAGGAAAAAATGAAGAGCTCACCAACATCAACACCTCCTCCCCACCGTAAAGCATGGTGGAGGGAGCATACAAAATTTTGGGCTGTTTTGCTACCTCAGGGCCTGGACAACTTGCAATCATTAATGGAAGAATGAATTTAAAAGTTTATCAGGATGTTTTGCAGGAAAATCTGAGGTAGTCTGTCAGACAGTTGAAGCTAAAAAGAGGATGGATGCTGCATCAAGACAATGATCCAAAACACAGAAGTAAATCAACTTCAGAATTGTTTCAGAAGAACAAAATACACGTTCTGCAGTGGCCAAGTCAAAGTCCAGATTTGAACCCCATTTATATGCTGTTGCATGACCTAAAGACAGCGATTCATGCCAGGCATCCCAGAAATCTGAATAAACTACAGCAGTTTTGTAGAGAAGAATGGGCCAAGATTAGTCCTGATCGATGTGCCACACTGATCTGCAGCTACAGCAAGCGTCTAGTTGAAGTTTATTGCTGCCGGGGGGCAAAAAATATTAAATATGAAGGTCCACTTATTCCCCCCCTTTTTGTTATTGTTTGCATCTATCCTTATCAAAATATGAAAACCTATAAATGTTTGGGTGGTTTTAGTTAAAGCGGACACTGTTTTTTCATCTGTGTGATTTTGACAAAGATTAGCTCACATTTGATGGTGGTTTTATGCAGAAATGTGAGAAATTCCAAAAGGTTCAGATACTTTTTCATACCACTGTATGTGCAGAACAAATGTTAATACTAATGTGGTTTTATACGTTATGATAGAGAACAAGATTGTTGAGCATAATTTCTCATTGGGGATATTAAATTGTGGTGTTTGGGAGTTTGGCTGGGATGAATGAATTAGTTTACTATTCATTTCAAAGGGGGATAAATTAATTAAAGTACAAGAATATTGAAATACGAGCATGTTCCAGGAATAATATTAACTTGTATCTCAAGGTACAATGTATTGCAAGCATTTCCAAATTTTAGTAGTTCATTTTCCATGTTTTATTTTGCAGACATTTACCCCCACACACTTTAACACGTGCATGACCACTCAGATCTCATTTAAACATGGAACAAGGTGGTGACAGTTTGACTCTGGAACAGATGAATTCCCTTTGTGTTATTGCCTACGGAAAACATGTTTTAGAATTAGGACAGCATCACAGCCTATAAGAATTTTGTTTCACTATGAAAGAAAGCCTTTTCAGATTTTTTTTTAATAAGTTCTGCTGACATAGAAATTATACTGAACTCTTTGCATAAGTCTCACTGAGCTTGTCTGAAAGTTAATGAGGACGCTAATTAGGGGAACTTTAATGACTAATTCATCACCTACACAAAAAAACCCCGAGACAGTAGGAGTGTTCATTTTCCATTTTTCATGCAAGTTTTGGTGATGTTTTGGTTAGCATGACTGCTTTACACTTTTGAGATGGATTTTCAAATCCTGGCCCAGCTCTTACCATGTAAAATTTGTAGGTTCTCTCTGTGCTTGTGTGAATTTTCATGCTATTGTGTGTTTTCTACGGGTACTCCAACTTACTCCGATGTGAAGGTAAACTAAAGAAGTATTTTTCTTTACAGTATGTGCCCTGTGATGACCAGGATTTCACGTAGTGTCAGCTGGGATGTGTTTAGATCACCCTGAACCATATTATGCACAAGCAGCACCCAAAATAGATCGTTGGAAGTTACCTACGAAGACACACCTTCATTGCACATGGTGAAATTGAGGTCTGTTCAGTCGCACCACATCAACAGTCAGCCGTGATGAAATGACCTCATGCGTGACATTGAATGATGGCAGAGGAAAAGAGGACAATTTGCCCTCTGACCTTGCACACCTTGGGTGGCAGTGTTAAGGAACGACTGCTTCCTCTGCATATCATAGCTTCTGAAAATGTAACTCTTTCCTTTACTCTTCAAACCAGCAGTACACATTGTTTCAGTATATGATCTTTATATTGTAGATTTTTAATTCTTTTGTTCTGCATGTTCAAAATAAGATCAATCAGTCGATTAATCATTCCATCTCTGCTTTAATTCGTATATATTTGTGTGTCAAGAGAACACTGCCACACTGTGTTTCACGTGCCGCCTTGTCACCCAACTTGACTAGACATCCTCCGACGTGTTCCCCGGACACGCAGTCATTCCAAATCCTATTAAGGGCACCAGCCAGTGCCAAGTAACCTACATTTTGCTGTAATCACACTGTGTGACTAAGGCGTGCAATGGTGTTGCATCCACATTGGGGAAAATGACAACAAATCCTGTTGGCAAAAGGAAAGGCTGGAGGAATGGCTACAGGCATCCAGAGGCCGAGCTAGGGGAAAAATGATCTTTTGTGCATTTAAATCGTCTTTAGAAATGCAATATGTGCTTTCGGGAGAACCGTGTCATTGTGGATTTGCTCCAAGTTTCCATGAGCACTGGCATAGGAAAAAAAGCAGGCAGAGGAGTGGGCCTAAACATCAAATAAAGGGCGTAGGTTTGGTCTTAACATTGGTAGGGATGCTGTAACAGCATAACATGCATGTACACTTTTTGCTTGGGATGGGATATTAATAAGACCAAACAGATAGGGTGAACAGGGGTCAGGGCTGATATGCGGATATATATGCTGATATGTTTATTACGTAAAGATGAAAAATGTTAAAATTGTTATTTTCATGGGAGACAGTCATTTTTTTAGAAATGGGAGAATTTCTCCATGTTTCATATAAAGGAAATTTGCAGTGGTTGTTTTTTTTGTGTTTTTTTTTGGGGGGGGGGGGGGGGCAACTGGGGGGCAGTATTACTTAACCTATACATAAAACTACATATAAACCGACATAGTCCATCATCACAAGAGTAATATATTGCTTTCATTGGTTGTTTCGTTCATCTTCTTCTCCCTTATTTTCATCTCCAAAGTGCATCAGTGGGTTGAACAATTATGGAAAAAAATAAATGGGGATTAAATAAACTTTTTACCTCAATTACACTTAATGTATGATTATCTGAAAAAAATGCCTGCATAGGCTGCTTTTTAAAGAAATAAGGTAGAAAATAAATCAATACATTATACAGTAATTAATGAATAAATGCACTAATAGGTATTTGGTTTCAAAAGTGGAGTCCCAAGATGCTTCACCCTTCTTTCCTTTTAAACCAGGCCATTTACAAGAAGAGTAGCAACAGCATTTAGACTGTCAATACTTTCCTGTGAAACACGGAATGGGACCGCTCTCTCTAAACAGCTTCTTGCTCACGTTTTGCTGCTTTTATAGTTTCCAGCAGAGTTCACGACATTTTTCACTGTTTAAATAACGTTAACAGTAGAAACATACAGGAGGATCCTTGTCTCTAAGCAGCTTCCTACTCAAGATTTGCAGGTTAGCATAAAATTAAACTGTGTGAACTTGCTAACTTTGATGCAGGTCGGACTTTAGCTAAATTAATGGTGTGTTCCCCACCTCCACAACATTGACATCTTTTTATATTACCTACAATGGCTACCACTGCTGCTGGCAGAAAAAAAAAACTTCTAAAATCCCTCTTCTTTGAACGGGACGGAAGAGGCAGCATGTTAACGAGCATTTCTGGTGGTTTTGTGAGCATGTGTGTTTCTTGGGGGTCTCGTCATCTTCAGCCAATCAAATGTGCGTTTTAGGGAGAAAAATGGACATGCACATTCAGCAAGTGAAAGGGGGAAAATGTACCGTAAGTCTGAACATTATAAAAATAATTAACTTAACAATGGTAGGGTCAATTCTATCCTTACAACATATGAGAAGATAATCTAAATTACCTATATAACTGAACTCATTATATAATGGAAATAAGGTTGCTTAAAAGTTGGTGGGGAGGGACAATTTGATAATCCTAAAATGTTGGTAGTCTTATGTCCTTACCGTCCCTATGCAAACCTACGCCTTTGGATAGAACACACTTAACTGTTGGTAAACATTTATCTTTCCAATACATAAAAATTGGTTACTCCTCAATAGAAAGCAAAAAATAATAATTGATCGATTTAGACAGACTTTGTCATAGACCCGTTCATGCTAAAAAAATACTGTTTATCATTATGCTGTAATTATACAGTGTGTCATAAGAGTTTTAAATTTTTGAATAATGTGCCACTCTCATGTAACTCTTTTTGACACGTGAGCATATACTCGAGATGCAAAGCCTCTCAATTCAATTTACTTAGGTGTGGTAAAGTGTAAGAAATTGAAAACAGTACATCATTTGTCTTGCTGACTGTATTGCGGTATTGCTTTCAGGTGGCCAAGGTGGTCATTCCAGAAGACGCAGCACTATATATTGAATGCTGCATTACATCACAATGCACCGACTGTTTACTGCTTCAAATTCAATTTATTTATGTTCCTACTTAGTTTTTATTAACTACAACATACAGTGCTTTTTACTCAATTCAATTTGAGAGACAAAATGTTTTACTGTGTGTTTTGAGTTAATTATTCATGTAACAAAAACGGTATCTTATGGCACCACCGTACACTGCACTGTGCATGTTTTTGGGATACAAGAGGAAGTACCTGTAGAAAACCCACACATACATTAAGAGAACATGCCAACTCTCACACTAAGGCTGGAGCAATGATTAGAAAACTAAAACCTCAGAACGCGGAGGCAGACGTGCTAATCACTCATGTAATGTAATATCTACTGCAAGTTACAGTCACCACATTAAACATTTATCCAACATCTTTTCAACTTCGTAAAAAATCAGCAATTGAAAAAGTGGGATTTTCAGCATACATTTTTTTTGGGTGTCTAGCTTTTAAAGACCTAATATTAATTTTAATGTTGAAATACACCTTTTTGATGCTGAATCCTTAAAAAAATTATTACCATATTTTTCAGAATATAAGTCACACCAGCCCAAAAATGCACAATGATGAGGAAAAAAATATAAGTCGCACCTGAGTATAAGTCGCATTTTTGGGGGAAATTTACTGGATAAAATCCAAACACATAGAACAGATATGTCATGTTGAAAGGCAATTTAAAATAAAAATAAAATAGAGAACAACATGCTGAATAAGTGTACAATATGATAATGTTACATGATGCATGAACAACGAAATGCGAACATGGCCAGTATGTTAACGTGGCCATAGCTATTAAGAGTTATTCAGATAACTATAGCATAAAGAACATGCCAACAAGTTTATCAAACCATCAGTGTCACTCCAAAACACCAAAATAACATATGAAATGATACAATAATGTGTTAATAATTTCACACATAAGTCGCTCCAGAGTATAAGTCGCACCTCCAGCCAAACTATGAAAAAAAAAAAACTGCGACTTATAGTCCGAAAAATACGGTAAATGTCTATCTTCTCGTGGCAGACACTCCTTGTGTTTTTGCTCCCGTCATGCACATCAAGAAATCTCACACAGACCCGCCCAAGTCACATAAAGAAAAAAAAAAAACTGCCCACGCAGCCGGATAGGAAAAAGTCAATTGAGAGTGAGGTTGTAAACGATTTCCTGCAGAAAATATGCAGTCTATGTAATTTGCATAATGCGATTTAATTCTCCTTCTTCAACACAATCTAGACCAGAATCTGCCCATTTAGCCATGCACAAATTGCTATTAAATTTGCACCTGCACAAGCGTTAAACCTTGACTGTAATGAATGCTGCCAATTACATATCAAATCTATGCCATATATTTACGTATAATAAATTCTTTATATTACTCATCAGTGACAAAACAGACGATGACATCACTCTTGAGTCAGCCTAATATCTCAGAGGTTACGTCACCCGACTGAATTTGCAATGTGGGTTTCCTGATTAAAAAGAAAAATTGCATTTATTTTAGCAAATCGTGGATAAATGAAAACAGATAATCAAGTAACTGTGCAAACCCTACTTTTGGCCCACCTTGTACATTAATATACAGTAGTTGCAGTAGGTACTATGGTGCTTAACGGGATTTGTTCACGTTTGTAATATTACTATCACTTTTACCACTACTACTAAAATTATTTAAATTTCATTTCCAATTTACTTCGTTCACTGCCACTGAAAGAAACAGACACCAAATCTATTTAAATTGGATTTGGTGTCAGCCAGGGGTGAGAGTGGGCCAGAACAGTCAGGTACGCAGTTCCGGTATAAGATTCAGGGCCAAAACACAGTTCCGGTATAAGATTCAGGGCCGGAATGTTGTTCCGGTACACAGTGCTTTGATTCCGAAAATATGACAGCAACTGTCAAAATGCTATGTAAAAAAAAAAAAAAAAGCTAAGCTGCCACACATGCATTTCAGCTCCAAGAAGAAAACAATCTACCAACATCAGATTTACATATACAAGTGTTAACAACAAGCATAATAAAGTGCATGTGTAGTGTAATCTGTTTCCACCAATATTTATTATTGATTTTATTCCACTTACGGCATGGAGGTTTCCCCAGCTGCTGCAGTTATCTGAGTCTAACAATGATGAGTCACGTCAATGTGCGAATGCACGCAGCAAAGCAAGACTCCTAGACTCATTCATCTGTTCAATTGGCTGACATATTGACATGTGATCAGCAGGGATGGTTAGCTCTGATCGTGCATGTTTTCTGGAACAGCAAAAAAAAAGCTTGTTGAATTGATGCGACAAAAAAAGGGCAATGTAACATAAAATGGATCAAATCTTTAAGAGCAACAAAAGAGTTGAGGAGGCTTATTTATCATATTTAGTTTATTTGCTCTGATGGGGAGGTTCAGAACATCTTAGCTGTCAATTTGCACGTTGGATTTATATTTGTTCATTTATGTTAGGCTACTTATTCATTTCCTTGTGATTTAAAAAATGTGTAATATGTTACTTATATCTTTATTATTGAAAAAAAAAGGAAATGTTTACATTAACTTCAATTTTAATATATATCCTGTTCTTAAGTAGTTAAAATTGAGATTTGGGATTTACTGTAGTATGTGAGGAAATGAGGGGAAATAAAAATTAGGAGATGGAAGTGGGGGTTATTGCTGTCTTTATAACTTTTATTTTGCAAATCAGTGAAAAAATACAATTTTCAATGAAAAGCAGTTTTTCTATGTGTTATAGAAATAACTGTGCTAAAACAGTTTTGTTTGCATTTCAGTAGTTTAAGAGGTTTTAGCTTTATGCAATACTGTACAATCAGTCCATTTCTATTTCACCATATACCATCTTGAGGAAATCGTGCAGGTATAGTTACAAGTTTAAACGTAGATGGCTACACGTTCCTCAGTTCTGTTGAGTTTTAGGAGGTAGATGTTTGTCATAAGGGGAGGCAAATGAAAGGGAAAGAGGAGGAGAGTCTGATTATATGTGCGTGTGTGTATGATAATATGTGTGGATGCTGGAGGCGTGCACTGACGCCACGGATGTGTGTGTGTGTGTGAGGCAACCAGTGAGCGTGTGAGCCATGTTGGATGTGAGTGAAGGTGTGGAGAGATGATGCTGCTGCTGCTGCTGCTGCCGCCACCGTCGCGCAGCTCCTGACGCACACAGCCTCAGCATCACGCTCCACAGCGGGTAGATGCCAACTCTCCAGGCTGAGGAAGAGACGGGGGAGCCTGGGGAAAGGGTTCGGGCGGCGCCGGCGCTCCTGGAAGTGGAGTGGAGGAGAGAGAAGTGACCGGGAAGGAAGGGAAGCCAGTCGCTATAGGTGGAGCGGAGAAAAAGGAGGGGAGCGACCGTGAAAGGAATAGACTAAATGGCTACACGGCTACCGGGCTTCACCCCGCTCTCGCCTCTGGGTCTTCACCTGCTTCTCCTCCTTGGCTCTTTGTTCGCCCTCGCCCCGCGGACGGTCAATGCAGCGGGACCTTCCGAACTGGGCAGCTCGGCCCCCTGCCATCGGGATGCCAGTAAATCCAGCGAGCGGTGTGAGCGAGAATGGGAGCTGCCGGGGGGCAGCGGGACGCCGCCGAAGGCAGGAGAACGAGGAGCAGCGGCTGGGGCCCCGAGGGCACCAAAAAAGGCAAGGGAAGGAGCCAGGACGTTTTGGAGGAGCGGGGACGACCCCCCGATATTACGTCCTCCTCATCCGCTGCCTGATATGACACGCGCTGGATACGGGGCGGAGAAGGGCGTTGTTCCGTCTTTCAGCTACACGCCGGTTCAGAGTGGTAAAAAACGGACAGTACAAAGGACTACCGGAGCGTGCGCGCTGCCACGGCCACACCTAACTCAACGTGGCGCAGCAAGAGCCTTTGTGCGAGCGTTTGGCCTGCGCGACGTACCCGGAAGTGGGAGAAGGTGCGGCGGAGGCGTGTGGAAGAGTGCTCGTGAGGTGACGAGACTCGGACCGCGTCACAAAACATCACCCGACCTCCTGCCTCTCTTTGGATACAATTCAACGTGGGAGAAAAAAGCTGTTAAAAACACATTTGAATCAAAATATTGTTTTAACAACAATTCAATTTGGATTCCAGCATCAAAATTGGGTGACGTTTTACATTTTCCTCGATTTAATGTCTACACGAATTCAAGTTATAAGCACCGACAGGCAGATGATGATGACGATGTTGATGATGACGATAGTGGTGGCGGTTGCATGTTCTGGAGAAAAGCTGGTAATTGTTCTCTTTTGGGCAGGCAAGGGGTTATCGACCCAAGCAGTATCCGAGTGGGGGCTGAGGGAGGCTGTTGGACAGAGCGCGTTTGGGGGGAGAGGAAAGACTGGTTGGAGGGGGTGGAAGAGCACAGATGTAGTGCACCGGCAACGTTTAGGTGCCGAGATAAGGGTGAGAAGAGGACCGTAACAGGAGGAGGGGTGAGCCTTGGCAACAACCACATTAACTTATCTAATTATGCGGATAATGATTTGGCTTTTGCGAGTGTGACGTGTTGCTGCAGGGCTCATAATGAGGAGAAAGCTGCAGCTTCAATCGGGAGACTGAGCACTGAGGTCCGTGTAGAGAAGAGGGAGGCTTCTAGAGGTTTCTTTGGCTATTTAAAGAGCCGAGGAACAAGGTGTGGATTGTTGGATGAGTTTAAGAGTCTCTGTGTAGGGATAATTTTGGGTAATCCCATCCTCCAGTTTATGCTAGTCATCATCAAAGAGGTGCCGAGTCAGTGTTTTATTTGTGACAATACGCATCAAAGCTCACAAAAAGGCTATGATGCAGAAATTGAACCCACTGAACTTTTCCATTTGTCTCATGAAAAAGTTGGAGCCACTTCAGAGGCAGCTATTTCAGCATTTTCTATGCAAAAGAAATGTCCTGTTCATACAGCCAATTTAAGTCCTATTCTGAAAAATCATGATATATTAGCAGAGCAACCACCTTTCTCATCACCAACCAATCTGACCAATCCATCAAATGAATCTTATATTTTGCCCCTCTTTATTGAGGAAAAGGGTAATTCAGCACTTAGGACAGCTCCCCTAAATGACGGCATGTTTTTATGGAGTGGGTTCAATACGAATAGTAATAACAACAATGGTGAAAAGGAAAAGGCAATGCGTGGTTTTGGTGTATCAGAAATAATGATGTCCAGTGAGCAAGTGTCGTTAGATGATGTCAGACCATCAGAAAGTGGACAGATGGGGGTTGAGGGAGAGAAGAGGAGGGAGGACGAGAGGGACTGGCTGGAGGGCTCTGCAAGGGGAGGAAAATTACAGGTGGGGGAGGGCAAGTTAATAGGGGGGAGAGGACCGTGGGGAAAAGAGGAGGATGAGAGGCAGAGCAATTCGAGGACAACAAAGCCAGGCCAAGCTGAGAAGAGAGATGCAGAGAGAGGGAAGGGTCAGGATAGGAGCAGTAGCACTGCCACCACCATACATCCAGATATGAAAAGATGGAAGAGCGAGAGCCAGATTGATGAAAGCAACGAAGGTGAGAGGAAGCCAGAGGGGGAAGCCGAAGAGAAGCACAGCTCAAGGGGAGAGAGGAGCCTGGAAAGTCTGATAATAGAGGCAGATGATAAAACCTCACAGGAAGAAAAGGCGGGCAAGGTTTTGATGCCTTGGCCTCGCTCTCGACGGGCAGCCAACAGACATCCTCATTTCGCCCTGTATAACTACCAAGTACAAGTAGCTGAGAACCAGCCACCTGGGACATCTGTTATTGTGATGACTGCCACAGACCCTGATGCAGGGGATGCCGGCAGGGTGAGCTATAGCATGGCTCCACTGATGAATAGCCGGTCATCTGACTATTTCCACATCCACCCCGATACTGGCCTGATCACTTCTACTCAGATTTTAGATCGAGAACACATGGATCTTCATTATTTTCGAATCACGGGAACTGATCATGGGTCCCCTCGCCTCTCCGGCACCACAATGGTTGCCATTACTGTTGCAGATCGCAATGATCACTCTCCTATTTTTGAGCAGACAGAGTACAGGGAGACCATCAGGGAGAATGTAGAGGAAGGGTACCCCATCCTTCAACTAAGAGCGACAGATTTAGATTCCCCATCCAATGCCAATATTCGTTACCGTTTTGTTGGCGACACTGCCACGATTGGGAGAGCTGCTTTTGAGATAGACCCACGTTCAGGGCTTATAACAACCCGTGGAGTTGTTGACCGAGAAATAAACGAGCACTACACGCTTCAAGTGGAGGCGAGTGACCAGGGCAAAGAACCGGGTGCACGTTCAGCCACAGTTAAAGTTTTCATCACAGTATTGGATGAAAACGACAACGTACCACAGTTCAGTGAGAAACGTTATGTGGTGGCGGTGAAGGAGGACGTCAGACCTCACTCGGAAATCCTCCGAGTGAGTGCAACAGACCATGACAAGGACAGTAACGCTGCAGTTCACTATAACATTATCAGCGGGAACAGCCGTGGCCAGTTTTCCATTGACAGCGTTACAGGGGAGATTCAGGTCGTGGCACCGCTGGATTATGAGGCCGAACGGGAGTACACTCTTCGTGTCCGTGCGCAGGACAACGGCCGCCCACCACTCTCCAACAACACTGGCATTGTTAGTGTGCAAGTGACTGACGTCAACGACAACCCGCCCATCTTTGTGTCCACACCATTCCAAGCTTCTGTACTTGAGAGTGCACCCGTCGGAAGTTCTATCCTCCACATACAGGCAATTGATACCGATGCTGGTGACAATGCACGTCTGGAATACAGATTAACGGGCACAAGTTCAGACACACCGTTCATCATCAATTCTGCTACGGGCTGGGTCACCGTCAAATCCATTCTTGACAGAGAATCTGTTGAACACTATTTCTTTGGTGTGGAGGCTCGGGATTATGGCATGCCGCCTCTTTCTGCCACAGCGAGTGTTACGATAACAGTTATGGATGTGAACGATAACCGGCCAGAGTTCATACAAAAAGAATATTATGCCCGCCTAAATGAGGACGCTGTCGTTGGAACTAGTGTAGTAACTGTCACCGCTGTGGATCGGGATGTCAACAGTGCTGTGACTTATCAGATAACAGGAGGCAATACCAGGAACCGCTTTGCTATCAGCACAGCAGGGGGTGCCGGCCTGTTGTCCTTAGCCCTCCCACTGGACTACAAACAAGAGCGGCGCTATGTTTTAACTGTCACTGCCTCAGACCGCACACTCCATGACACCTGTCAGGTGCACATCAACATCACTGATGCAAACACTCACAGGCCTGTTTTCCAGAGTGCACACTACTCTGTCAGTGTAAATGAGGACCGGCCAACTGGGAGCACTGTGGTTGTCATCAGTGCAACAGATGATGACGTTGGTGAAAATGCCCGTATCACATACTTTCTGGAGGACAATATCCCTCAGTTTCGTATTGACCCTGCATCAGGGGCTATCACGCTGCAGACAGAGCTCGATTATGAGGATCAGATGACCTACACTTTGGCCATAACAGCCAAAGACAATGGAATACCACAAAAATCAGACACTACGTACGTGGAGGTGAATGTCAATGATGTGAACGACAATGCTCCCCAGTTTCTCAGCCCCAGGTACCAGGGAACTGTGAGCGAAGACGCACCTCCCTTCACCAGTGTCCTCCAAATCTCAGCCACTGATCGGGACGCACACGCGAACGGTCGTGTCCAGTACACCTTTCAAAACGGCGAGGACGGAGATGGAGATTTTACCATTGAGCCAACATCTGGTATAGTCCGAACCGTTCGGCGGTTAGATCGTGAGAGTGTGCCATTTTACGAACTCACAGCATACGCAGTTGATCGAGGCGTACCACCTCAGCGATCGCCTGTCCACATCCAAGTGACGATTCTTGACGTTAATGACAATGCCCCTGTCTTCCCTGCTGATGACTTTGAGGTTTTGGTGAGGGAAAACAGTGCAGTGGGCTCTGTGGTCGCCCAGATCACTGCCACAGACCCAGACGAGGGTTCAAATGCCCAAATTATGTACCAAATTGTAGAGGGCAATATCCCTGAGATCTTCCAGATGGACATCTTCTCAGGGGAGCTGACATCACTTATTGATCTTGACTATGAGGCTCGCAACGAATACGTCATTGTAGTCCAGGCCACCTCGGCCCCTCTCGTCAGCCGGGCTACAGTACGGATCAAATTGGTTGACCAAAATGACAATAAACCCACTTTGCAGGATTTCCAAATTATTTTCAACAACTTTGTATCAAACCGTTCGAACAGTTTCCCCAATGGAGTAATTGGCAGAGTCCCCGCCAACGATCCTGATGTTTCAGACCGGTTGTACTACACAATTGACAGGGGCAACGAGCTACACCTGCTGCTGCTCAATCACTCCAGCGGGGAGATCCGACTAAGCCGTAAACTGGATAATAACAGGCCGCTGGTGGCTCCCATGCTGATCACTGTCACAGGTAAGAGAGCATGAAGGGGGACATGAGAGTGAAGTGTGGGTAGGAGGGGTAATCTTTCACTGTGGAAAATACCATGAAGATAAGACAAGACTCCTCAGCATTTATAGCCTGGGGTGATAAACTTAGAAGGTTCTTTATTGTGTCCTTGTGTTGAATGCTGGAATGGTATTTGAACAAACAAATCACAATTTTGCTATAAATGAAACAATTTCACTGGTTAAAGTTTTAAATGCCATTATTCATGAAATGATAGAGCTTTCAGGCATTTTGCCTCAAAAGTAGATCACACAAGATAAAGTGAAAAAAAGGGATGCTTTGAGATGCGTTTTGTGTATTTGTATGTGAGCGGCTCATCCAATTTTATTGCTTTTGTGAAAACATTAGTTGTGGTACCATCCGTACTGTGGCTTGAAGTTTACGACAGCTGAGAACTGAGTTGAAAATCAAATGAGGCGGCGAGTAAATTAATAACTGCAGGTCAATTCAAGTCGCAAAGGTGTTAAGTAAATTTTATATAGAGTAGATTGTCCGATTTATTATAACCAAAAAGTCTCTTATGCCCCTTTCCCACTGAAACTAGTGGGTCAACGTGCGTTTTTTTCCATGCCGATGAAACCCACTGGCAATTGGCATTTGGCACCTTTCCCATTGACAAAAAAAAGCCATGTCTTTTTTTTTTTTTTCCACCCGTCTAGCCCCCCACCCCTCCTCAGCCATGCGTAAGGTTACGTGACGTCACCACGTTAAAATGCGCGTCGACAAGAGCGACCGAATTCATTCAGTTCAAGGAAGTAAACAATGCAGAGCAACATGGAAGCCTCCTTTGTTTGCGTTCTCTATTTTCATGCTTTTTACTGCCCTAAAAATGATCGAAATGCAGCAAAAGATCAACACTCTGCTTGTCCTGAGGCAACGTAGGCGACGTGAATTCTTCTTCTACTAACTTTGTTATGAGCATCAACGTAACTACGGTTGTGGGGCGTGTTAAATGGGAGGCGACTGGCACGTTGTTATGACGCATCACGTAAGAGCCTACGTCACCACATAGATTAGGGTGTTGACTGTTGACCCGGGGTTTTGCTTTCACACTGCATGACGATCAGAGCCGAGGTGATTTTAACGCAGGTCGCTTGGCGGGTTGATTGACATGGGTCGAGGCGGGTCGCTGCACCTTTCCCACCGCCACCAAAAGCCGATTGTTAGTGGGTTGACATGGGTTTTTTGGCCAGTGGGAAGGGGGTATTATTGATGTCAACAATGGAAAGTTGATCTTGACCTGTTATTGACTAATTGACACTGAAACGTATTCACTAACTCGAGTGGACGTTCTAATTGAGCACACTTTCAGAATTGGTATATACTATTTATATATTTACTGCTCATCCTCATTTGGGTAATGGTTGAGCTTCAGCCTATTTCAGCAGACTTGGAGTGAAAGCTGGGGTACACCCTGAGAACACAAATAGTGCCGCAGCATTACAATCAATCTTTAGTTTCTTGTTTTTACTTCATTGACATGCATCTTGTGTTAAAGCAACACTAGGTAACTTTTCAACCTTTATAAAATATTTTCGTTTTTGAAGATATGTTGACTGACAACTATTTGACTGACATCTCTTCTACGTATATTTTGAGGGGGTCTGTATCACTTTCACCGGCCCTAATTAACTTTGAGGAGGTTTGCAGGAACCCTGCAACACAAAAATACAAATGTGCTGACTGCTTTACGGCATATGTCACTTCCCCCTTTCTCCATTGGTTATAAAGACGGAAGTTGATGCGAAACGCTTTCATGCGAAATCTGCAAAAATGGCAGGGCAACAAAAGAGACAAAAAGTTTTGTCTGAGGAGACTTAGAAATAAGAAAAAGGGCGGCTACCAGGACACTCAAGAATAAACATTGGCTTTCTTTTGCTGGCGTGACCCCCCCTCAATCAAACTCGGGTGGGGGGGATACGGTACAAAATCAAACATTTCTTATTTTCAAAATCGTCATATGGCGGGAAACACTCAAGTGACTTGAAGTTCCCCTCTGAGATCCCCAATTTGGCCAAATTTCAAAATTGTCCAATATGCATGTGTGATACATCATTGGAAAGCTTAAAATCTCAATTTTGTCGGGGAATTTTTTTTTAATAGGAGGGCATTTAAAAAAACAACATTTTTTAAACAGCAAAACCCTAACTGGAGGCGAGAGCAGAATTAAAGACGCCATGATTTTATCGCGTACTTACCTTGTTTCGATCCAAAAATCGAAATGAAAGAATGTTATCACTGAGTGTCAAGACACAGCTGTGAATGGCCACTGCTGGTTTTTTGGTGGATTTTATGGGTGAAACATGGTGATATAACAAGGGTCACGATGCAGAAATCGTAGAAAACAAGGAGTGGTGGAGACTTTCTTTTTCATATACAGTGGGGAGAACAAGTATTTGATACACTGTCAATGGGGTTTCCCATTGGCAGTGTATCAAATACTTGTTCTCCCCACTGTATTTACCCTGTTAAACGTTATTTTTCAATTTTTATGTGTTTGGATCAATTATTTATCATATAACATATTGGGGAAAAGGCGACAGTAACAAAAGTAATTTGTTTAAAAGTTTAAAATATGCGAGTGAATAATTTTTAAAAGTCTTTCTTTTTTTTTTAAACTAAATATCAGACAACAATTAATGATTCTAAGCTAAAAATGACAGACATTTTGAATAGTAAATATAATTACTTACCTTCTTTTTATGGTAAGAAACAAAAGCAGTTGCGCGACGTCTGTAAACGGGGGTTTCGAGGGTAAAACGGACAAATTAAAAATAGTTCGGAGGCTTAGTGCGCCATGAATCTGCTATGGCAGCATATAGACATATTGTTCTATCAAACACAACAGTTCTTTTGGCTTAAAATACAGCAGTTTGTTTTAAAGAGGGGTGCAAGAGCAGAAACTGCTTTTTCAGTCTTGTCTGTGTTTTCCGCCATATGCTATTGTTTAGCCACAACTGGATTCATTACCTCATTACTATTCATCCTTCACACAGTCGCTGGAAACGTTCAACCCATCTGCAGGCGACCAGGAGATCAAGATTTTATGACACTGCGCGCTGGTCCTCATGGGAAACGCAGTCTTCCTTAAGGGAAAACGCTACCGCTTTTGTCCACCTGTGTCGCTAAAATCAACCAAAACCGAAAAGTTACTTTGTGTTGTTTTAATTGCATATGCTAGTCATGGTTAGGAATGTGGGAATGTCTGTAAGTGCCCTGCGATTGGTTCATGACCAGTTTAGGGTGTACTCTGACTCTTGCCGAAAGTCAGATTGGACAGCTTCTAGCTCTCCCATGACCTTTGTGAGGACAATTGAAGTAGTGAATGTATGGAGGAATATATACACTTTACATTATAGTCTGCAAACATGCTCTAGAGAGAATTCAGCTTTTTTTATACTGACTTACAGCACATATTCATATAAATTTCTCCACTATCTTACCCCTCCAGGATGTCAGAGTTATGAGATTATAATGAAACTACAGTCGGTGCCAGGCAGGCTCGACGCAAAGCTGTCACTTTCCCTTTCTCGTGCTGTGTATGTGTGTTTCTTCCTTTTATTTTATACACTTGTGTGTATCCATGGATGAATAGATGAATTAATCCACATCAGTTGCCCCTCATGTATTGTTCCTCCCTCAGTCTTCACTGCTCTAATCTCACTATATGTTTTTTCACTCATCCATACAGAATCTCTATTCTCTGCATTCTTCATTCGTGTTTAACCATGTTCTACTTTCATTGGAACTGTTGTATTCTTTCTCTGCACTTTTGTGTTTTTCGCCATGCTCCAAGATCACTTCTCCTCAATGGCACATTTTTTAGAAGGGAAGTCTTAATATCTCACGGGGTTAGGGCTAGGTAAATAAATACTTTTTGGGGAGAACACGTAACTAAAATTGCAATTTCCTCAATACTTGTGGACGGATCAGAATGAAATTTTGTTGGTATATTTTAGGGGTGTATAAACAGCGATCCTTTGAACCCAATCTCTCTTCTTTTAAAATTTTATCTCAGGATAGATTAATTACATTAAATAGTTCCAGAATTAAAATTGCTCCTCCTTTGTTATTCATGGAGGAATCGGAATAAAAATTTCCAGGTATATTCTGGGAATATATACACATCAATCTTCTGAGCCCTATTTCGATTTTTTTTTATGGTTTCATGGCTGATTATATAAATCAATTGTGGACTTATTGTTGCCTGTAGCTTCCAAGATAGGTAGTAGGGGGAGGCGAGCTGTTGTAGTTCATTTTGAACTTTTTGTTTTCAATTTCTGCTTTCCTCACCACTTATTTCTTCTCACCGCGTATGTTTTGTTCCTAGATGGATTGTGCACATGCATACCTGTGTGATTATGCAAGAGTTGTTTACTTTGGCTGTGAACAAGCAGAATTTCAGAATGTTTGTATATATTTTTTTACATTATGCATATTTGTGCATGCTATTTTTTTGTTTCCAGATCACAAAGTGTACTCTCAGGTGGCTGAAAAGCTCTGCGCTTCAGAGAGTATTCATGTCTTTTTAGTCAATAGTATCCGTGCATAGCAGAGAGCACTGGGGCTGCACTCCCCTTTTTTTGTCTCTGTGTCTCCTGTTTTTTTCCTCTAAGCATCTACTCCATTGATTCTCAGCATAATTCCCATATTTCTGCTTCATTTTAGTTTAAATGCGTCGTCCATTCAAGTGTAGCCAGTCTTGACAAAAACGATTATGCACAAACATATTGCTGCTGGGTCAGTTGGTAAAGACAAATCATGTTTTTATTGTAGTCCGGCACCACAAAGGACATCAACTGAAGGTGACCTTGATCAAAGCAAAAAAAAAAAAAAAAACAACAACATAAAACGTACTTGCCAAGAACGGCTTTAGTTCTACTCGCCAACTCTCAGAGGCCAGGCTCAACTGGAGGAAAAAACAATACAAAAAACAAATTATTATGGGAACATCAATAGGAAATAGTGTTGACTCATACATCATGGGTCTCCTATGCTTTATTCATAAGAAAAAAACGACAACAAAAAAATACTTGTATAAATATAAGGATACTCAATTTGGCATTCAATTACAAAAAGGTTCATTATTGTGGTGTACTAATGCAAACAAACAAACAAACAAACAAACAAACAAACAAACGGCAAAAAAGACACAATGGAAGAATTTGTGACATTTGTGTGCTTTTATTACCTTGTTTGGTTGTTTCCTTTAGACAAACTAAATCTACCCATCCATTTGCTATGCACAGTTTTCCATATCCAAATGCACACAGATATATCATTGTAAAGATTCAAATCTTCACATTTTTTGATAACAAATGAACATAAGACACCAATCCACCATTTTTATTATCTCCACTTATTAATTAATCAAATAAAGTGTTTACTATAAAGTGTTAATGAGTGGTATTGTAATGTAATGTGTGACTAGAGTTTCAATTGGGGGAGAGAAGAAAACAAATCTCCAACCCCATGAGCATGCTGAGTCTGCAACCACAGCTGGCTGCATACACTAACTATTCAGAATACATACTGGCCAAAGCTATTATTCATAAAACCACTATAGCATGCCTTTACTAGCATATTATAACCTATTAGGTGAGGGTCAGTTGCTTGCCAGGAGTTGTTCAATGTTTCAGGTGGTGCAGTGAGCCTGATTTTCGCAGCCCCCATCATGCCAGATCCTTAGATCTATGACCGTGTGTCAGTACCGTCTGTGACCAGAAAATGTACTCATGTTGCTCAGGGGCATACAATGTCTTTGCGTGCTTCAGCAGATGTGGCACACACTGAGGGCAACACTGGACTCACCGTTGACTAAATGGCGCCATACAGGCGCAATTGTTCGGGAAATTTTAAATTTGGCCAGGCAGCACGAGGGCTTCATGCCACATGCAAATGCGCCTCAGGTGTGCAACAGAATGAACCATTTTCGACTAGGT
The DNA here is from genome assembly GCF_030265065.1 of Corythoichthys intestinalis. Taxonomy (NCBI): domain Eukaryota; kingdom Metazoa; phylum Chordata; class Actinopteri; order Syngnathiformes; family Syngnathidae; genus Corythoichthys; species Corythoichthys intestinalis. Next base: position 38,051,714 of record NC_080396.1, read on the forward strand.
TGAAAAACACAAAATGATATCAAACAAGGACACTAAAGACAAAAAAAGACTTTCACAATCAAACAGATTGTACTGTAAATATACATTTAAAAATAATAGACTTGAGCATGTACTTAAGAGCAGAATTACAAAAGACACATTCAGTTTTTTTCCCGGTCAGGTAGTCACTTGCATGATTTGTTTGGCACACTTTTTTACGCTGGATAAATTATACACAATGAAAAACATTTTACATGCTACGTGTAAAATTAAATCTTTTTTCGTCCAGGTTATAGAATTTTTGAGTGCCAGAGGATTAGAGCTTTACTATCTTGGGCACCCCATGATTCGATTCGATTACGATTCAGGGTGCTCCGATTTGATAATCGAACGATGATCACGTTATTGACGATTATCACAGTTATCACAATTATCAATGCATCATACATTATTAATGAATAAAGTAGCCAAACAAATTTATGTCCATTATTTATTCAAAATATCTTAATGATTCAACGGGAACGAGCCCATAAAACAACAAGCTGCCCTTAAACTGTTTTTTTTTTTTTTTTTTTTTTTTTTAACAAGAATGTGCAAAAACATTAACCATTTTAAAGGCAGTACTTATTTCTCAACATGCCTATACAATAAGAAGGTGCAAAAACCTTAGCTGTTTCAAAGGCATTACTTATTTCTCTAAACAATACAAAAATTTTACACTGGTATAATTAATTCCACATTTTCTAGAAACAAACAAAGTGTCTTTAGAAATAAGACTCAACCAATATACTTTGTTTTTCACAGATTTCTGTACTATTTCACATGTTTGTAGCGTTACATCTGTACTTATCCTGGTTTTAAACGTTCTGCATCTGGAGTAACTTTTGTACACCACCAAACAATGCGCTAATTAGCATAGCGCTCGGTGCTAACTAGTGACATCTCAAAAACATCAACAATAAAAGCTAGACAGTACAAGAGGGTTCGCGTACTCACCTCTGATAGACAGACACGGGACTTAGCAAAACACTAGGGACTTTTCTAATTAACATGACTTGAACCTACTGCTGAACAACTTACAAGGAGCAACGAACTACAGTATCTCTCTTTCCAACTACTCACTCTCCCCCTATTAGTAGGAGTAACGTTGTGACAGGAAGGCACTGCCCCCTGGCGGCCGGTGGAATTCTCTTCACATCCAACGTTGTGCATGCGTCCATTAAAGGTGTCCGGGCGGCAGACCTGTCTTGAATTTCTTTCTGCTACTAGCGCCCGTCATAAAAGTTATTAGGGAAAAGCATCATTTTTGAACAGTTATGAATTGAAATTAGAGCTGAAACGAATACTCGAGCAACTCGAGTAACTCGAGTTTAAAAACTGATCCGAGTAATTTTATTCACCTCGAGTAATTGTTTCATTTTGACAGCTCTAAGAATCACGTTTTGCCCGGACTACTTTTAATGCGGGACAACGCGCTGATGTCACGTGCGTAGAGGAAGAAGCAATTAAAAAAAAAAAAAAAACTTACTGTCACCGACAGCCGCTACAAACGATGCCAATGTTGCTAAAAACTAGCTCGCATGATGCTATGGTGGTAGCAGGTAGCGTCTGATGAGTCTCATAGAGATCACATGTATGTTGAACTAGATGCGAAATGACAGCGTCAGCGGCATTTGTAAACAGCTGCCATCATAAAGCAGTAGACTTCTAAGCGCTAATAAATAAGATTAACGTTACTGTCACTCGCTCACGTAACGTTAGCCCTGCGAAGGGCTAGGTTTCTATTAATTATGACCACTGTCGATGCGTGGGTAAGGTGTCTTACATACAGGCTTTATTTAATCTGTGAAAACAGTGCTGTAGAGTGATGAGGATGTAAAATAAAAACTTAATAATGCTAACTTTCAATTTTAGCTCAGTAGTCATCGCTGGATAAAACACCAAGTAGCACTGGTCCCTTTTGTGCTCCAATACAGCAGGTATCATACATTTATTTTGAACACTGCAGAAACTCAAATTCCTATCAGGACTTACAGTTTAGACTAACTTAAAACTTAGCTAGAACTTAAAATAACTTGACACAAATGGAAATTCAATTGAAACACGTGGGAAAAACACCTAACTTTTAAGTGACATGTTTTATCAAGCGTAATGGCATTTTTAGGTAAGAAATATATAAATATATATATTTTTTACATCTGAGATGCAATTGTTGGCTGTTTTCAACAATGTACATCGGAAATAAAGACATTGATTGACTGAAAATGGTTCAATATTAGATGAAATGTCTTGTTTTCTCATGTATATTTGTAATTGCTCTTCACCTAAAAATACATGTTTTATCCGATTATTCAATTAATCGATAGAATTTTCAGTCAATTACTCGATTACTAAAATAATCGATAGCTGCAGCCCTTATCGGAATCGAATCGTCACGTGTTGAATTGCGATGCATCTAATTATCGATTTTTTTGGAACACCCTTACAGAGGATGGTGGTATTCGCCTCAAATTATTCTTGTAGCCAACAACATTACATAAAATTGGAAATATTGTCGCTCCCAATCTAGAATTTTTTTTTCTTTCTCCAAATCTTGCTTACTTGTTCAATATCCTATGCACAGCCGTCCCTTTTCTCCCACCTTGAATGACCCCAAGATCGTAATCTTTCATACTCGCTGCTGCAGTCGACTTGATCTCTTTTTTACGCCTTATGTAGCATACTAAGAGTGTAAATGACAAATCTCATCATAATATGATATCAATTCTTTGGGCGTTATGATATCAACTGATATTGCAAAGTCTGGCTGATATTGCAAAGTCTTCCATGATTCGATTTGATATAATGGCCTTTAATTGAGTACTGTAATATGTGCACATTTAACAAGATCAGTTACATTTCACCTAAAGTAATAAAAAACACAAAGCAATTTGGACATTTTTCAACAATGTAGTTGCAGAAACATTTAAAATATTTTAAAAACCTTTCACAATATCATATCTAAAAGACGATGATTTTGGTTGATGTTTTTGTTTTTTATCAATTTGATTGGGTCGATACTTAACCAAGCAATGTATCGATCCAGATCAATGTATTGTAACACCCCTATTATGTAAGTCATAAGTGTTTTGCAGGGATAGAAAACTTAACAGCTATGACAGAGGAGTAGAACGCACAGATATCTGTTTTTAAGTGTTTTACCGTTTCAGAACAGTACTTTCACATTTGAAAGAAAAGTTGTGGCAGTGGTCACAGTGCAAATAGAAGGCACCAGCATGTTGGCAGCTGCTACATTCCAGCTGCTAACCAATGTCATTTGCTTGTCAGAGAGGTCAGAGGTGCGCGGATTTGTGTGATGCTGCAGATCAACTTATGAAGTACAATGGACACGATGTGTGTATGTATACGTGTGATACCGGCTAATGGGCATGGACTTAACATGCAAGATGGCTTTTGTGTCGCTGCAAGTATCCGGTTTAACGCAAAGGATTAAAGCTTCTGTTGTAAAAGGCTGCTTTGAACACTAACATTGGCAGGGTTGCTTTGTCCGTGTGTGTGCGTGCGTGCGTGTGTGTGTTGTTGTTGTTGTTGTTTTTTCAACTGAGTTCTACTTTTTGTATAATGACTGACCTCAGGGCTTGAAAGGCTTTCAAAACAAACAGAGCAGAAATCAGCAGTCGAGCCGGCTGCTGAGCTGTCTTGTGTGTGTGTATGTGTTGCAATGATACATATACTTTTTGTTATGAATTGTTATTACCTCATAAAGTGCATATTAGTGTTAACAGATGTTAAAAAAGGGAGCAAAAACAACCTCTCTACAATATTGGATAATGCTTCTTCTTTTCCTTTCGGTTTTTCCCTTCGGTGGTCGCTGTAGCGAATCAGTTGACTGCATCTAACCATGTCCTCTACAATCCAGTTTTACAGTTTTCTCACAGGGACTAAAAGTATAGATAATCAGTTCATATGATTTAACCGATTGTTAACATTTGATCAATTGAACAGGCACTTTTTGAAGCAGCATTTTAACAAACGACTGTAAAAATTAATTGACCATTGTTGGTAAGGTTTTGGTTTTTTTTTTGTGGCTGAGTCAAAAGAACAGCTCAGCGTACCTTGCTTCTATTTGGAGGGAAATGTCACAGCAGTGTTTTGTAAAGTCAACCCGACGTGGGGGCTTTTCAGGCAACTAAGAGGCAAGTCACAACTGGTCCATTCAAAACCATGATGACAGCGCAGTGTGAAATGGGATTGAACCCATCCGCTGGTGTCTACATGGGCTGTACACTAATGGTCTGAAGGCACCATGACAGACATTTTGTGTAGTTCTGAGTAGCAGCAAATGGCTTTTGTTCACCCTAAATCCAATTTTTGCAGATTTTTTTCTTAAAAGGTTTAGATGCTAGTTGTACCAAATCTTCCCCTTTGGGTTTTTTTTTTTTTTTTTTTTTACTTTTTAATCCCAATCGCTTAAATGAGCAAAACAGCAGATACTCAGATCACAACAGAACCAATGAATATGAATGAGTGAAGCAAAAGGGGCTTTTAAGCATTTAATCCTGTCAGATGTGTCTGGTGCATCCACATCACTTGAACTTGACAGTATGTGAAGAGATAATAATTAAATCAAGTAGATTTAGTCTGTTTCTAAAGTTACTTCAGAGACTTACTTTTGGTTTTTGAAGCAATTTTATTCCCATGTTTGGTGAATTTAGTGAGTGCATTTTTTTCTTCTGGTAGTAAGAAGTCTGAAAGTGAAGGTTTGGGTGCTTTTTATACAGCACCTTTCTGTTTTCAAAATCAACAATTTAATGTGTTTTTGATCAATTGTTCATTGATCGTGGAAAATCCATCTCAATTAATCCACTTGATTAACTCGGTCCCATAACTTGTAAACATTTTCTCATGGCACAGAATACCAAATGTTTAATAGCATTGAATCTGAAACTCTTTGTCTGTTCACCAAGGGCCACCTTCAAAATTGAAAAATCAATCAAAATGACCAACATCAAACTGCAGTAGTATAGTAGGCTCATGTGGTTATCAATATTAACGCATCATTCCTGAAAGTTTTATTAAATATTGTAAACCACTGTAAATTTATGCAGTTTGAACATTATCACTGTGCTTAAGTATAGGAAATCAGTTTGAGTTAATATAAAAAAAGTACCTTGATAAATGTTTGAAAAGAAAGTATTCTAACATATTAAAATCAAATGTATTGCATTAATAATATAAGAACTGCACTTTTGTACTCTGTATGAAAAAAAAAATCAATAAATCTAACGTATCATTTTGCAAAGGCTGAACATTTATTAGATTATAGAAATGATATTGATTAATTGGATATAGTGTTTACCATTATTACCGGTATTCCTACCACGCTCCATCAAAAATAATCCTCCTGCTTGTCATATTTCACATTATCATCTGCTATATTCACATTGTTTAAATGTGAAAACTCTTCAGCTATTTGCATAAAAACTCACCTTTTTGTTCAACGCCCTATATCAAGTTGTGCATAATTGTTTGGCAGATTCCTCTCCTCAGGAAAATTGACCAAAAAAGACATTTAATTTACTTTGAAAATTAACAAATTGTTATATTTTATTTATTTATTTTTTCTCTCGGAATTCTTCAACTATCTAAGATACTGGGATGTAATCACATAATCATCAAACGTTATTTTACAAATAGCAAACAGGGTGGTAAGAAATGTGTTATGAAGGAAAGATGCAAACTAACTGTCAAAGATTTGAGAAGCTACCAGGATCCCATTATTCTCGAGTGTCGCCATATTTCACAACTGCGATATGCCTTGAGTGTCAAGAAGTATGAAGTTTTCAGTGACATGACCAATGAAGTGCCTGAAAGAAAGGCCTGACCTGACCACCTCTGAACAAGGCACATACTGTAAATTGAAACCTCAAGAATAGGACAACGAATATCTAAAGATAGATTTCTCAAAGATTTTGTAGACTGATTAGAGGTGACTTGTGACTCTTGACTAATTGGAAAGGATGAGCCTGTGGTTGGGTCACAAACAGAAGAAGAGCTCCACTTTGAATCATATGCCAGCAAGGTGGAGACTGACTAGCATTTTAGAGAACACTTATGCTAGGTTCATACTGCAGGTCTTAATGCACAATTCGGCTTTTTTGTTCTATCTGCTTTTTTGGCGTGCCCGTTCAGACTGCTTCCTGAAAGTTTTATTAAATATTGTAAACCACTGTAACAGGCTCCATCGAGCCCTTTCAAGTATTACGCATGCGCACTAATTCGCAGTCTGACACACGCTGAGCGAACTGACCCGTATGCGCAGAAGCATCAAAAGTTTCAAAACAAATAATTACATATGCTGGCTGTATGTCATTCCTGGATGATCATATTTTACCGTATTGGCCCGAATATAAGACGGCCCTGATTATAAGACGACCCCTCTTTTTCAAGACTCAAGTTTGAAAAAATACTTTTTGAATACCAAATTAATTTTTATACAGAAAATAATTACAGTACATCCAAAACAAATGATTATAACAATGTATTTGAGAGAAAAAGCATGTTATTTTTCCTCATTCAAATCTTAATATCTGAACATTTAAATATGTAAACTAAAGTGCAATCACATTCGTAAATGAATGGCTTCTGGTTTTTGAAATGTAAATAAACCAATCTATTGTGATAAAACAACAAAATTGCAATAACTGCATTAACCATCAAAGTGAAGTCTAACTGTAACTGTAGTCTTGAAACAAATCTGAATAAGGAAAAACATTGCAATAAAATAATGCAAACTGGTTAAACTAAAAAGAGTAGCTGAGATCTGTCATGACAGAACATCGCTTCAATGATATCTGGCGCCATCTAGCGTCGTGAATGGGGAGAGTAGCTGAGATCTGTCACGACAGAACATCGCTTCAATGATATCTGGCGCCACCTAGCGTCGTGAATGGGTATAATGTAGACCGCGAATATAAGACGAGCCCCTCTTTTTCAGTGTTATTTCAATGCAAAAAACACCGTCTTGTATTCAGGCCAATACAGTAATTTCCAAAAAGAGGACACAAATAACAGACATTAATAATCCCCATTTGGTCTTATATTCAGAGTTAATATGGACTAATAGAATGCATACCCGCACTGTGCGTGCATGCATGACGGACTCACATAAGCTTTATGTGTGTGCGTCAGTTTGCCCCGACTCGGCCAAGTAAGCAATACTGAAATATTGCTAATTTGGCGCACAAAAAGAAAATCGAGCATTATTAGGCTTATCCTTTTCTTCATTTTATTTTTTTATGACTGTGGTCAAGCCCCCCTCCTGCTTCAAGCAGTTCAAGTTAGGCGCTACCGGTAATGCACAGCCACATCGCTGCCGTCCTGCCAGCCGCTCTCTCTTTGCTGACGTAACTGCTGCATGAATTCTGATTTGGGAGACTTGACAGTTCAGACCTCCGTCACATTCTGGAAAAATGTGGGCTAGATCGGATTTAAACCACATACGAAAATGACCCAGATCAGATTTCAAGTGGTCCACTTCTATCCAACGTTTAGGCCGTAAGGCCTCACTCGAGTCGCAAAAAACACGAAAAAATCGGATTCGTGCGGTCTGAAACTAGCCTTGGAAGACACAAAATGTCCACATCTTTCAAGAGGACTTTGACTTATATGCAAGACAACGCTCCATCTCATGCATCTAAGTTAACTACTGCATGGCTGGCCAGTAAAGGCCTTAAAGATGAATGTAAAGACATTGTATATGAAAAATTAATGACATATCACCCTTCTTTTCAGCTGCCTTAAACCCAACTGAGAACTTGGTCCCTTCTTAAGCACGAAATTGAGTTTGAACAGTTCCAGAAACTGGCGGATTCTGTGAATGGGAGCTTATATTATGGTGGCTATTTTGGCTTTTGCGTTTTTTTTTTTCCTTTCTTTTTTAAATTTTAGACACTTTAAAAAGTTTTTTATTATTTTTTTTATTATTATTAATATTACCTTAACAGGTATGGGTAAATCAAACTGAACACTGTCCTCGTAAAACGACAACGAGAGAAGACTATTAACTTCAATCTCTACAGTACACTTGCTAACAATGACCATACTTTGAACAGGGGGCTACTTTTAGCATCTTGTTATCGGTTTCTAACTCAAGGTGCACAGCTGGGAGTCTGGGGGGATGTCTTCTCATACTTGCTGAACCCGATGTTTTTCTGCCTACAATCATCTACTTGTCGATGAATTGAACCAGGATCCCTGCAGTGGCATGCTTTGATCTTACCCACTTGTCCAAGGCTGCCTGACTTTCTTCTCACGTTCCTGCTTACTTGTTTGGGGTGCTTCTCTTTTGGGATACATCTGTCGGTGAAAACACAATTCACACAGGTTTGCAGACAACGTTACGAGATCTCATCGTACACATTGGTCTAAACTTATTCTTCTTTTAAAATATTGTTGCAATTCCAAAAAACCTAAGGAAAATTTGTATTGGAGTATGCAGAACAGCTTTTGGTAGATGTTATTTGTTTCCAATGCATACTTGTAGAAATCTATTTCAACTCCAGCTGTGGGCTTCCACTTTAGTCAAATGCATTCTGTGCTGCTTTCCTGCATGCGAGCTCTGCATGCTCTGACATTCAAGGTGCTTTCAATGTCTTATTAGTCAGGCTACCTGGCAAAGTGAGATAGCACTGAAATCCCCACCAAGCGTCTTAGAGGCAGAACACTCATCGGACTTGCCCCGTTCTTATAAGAACTGGTGTTCTGGCACCAGTGGGACCGCTGGTGATTCTGCATCAGCATGTTTATTCTTTAAAGGCTTTATGAGAGCTCTCCCCGCATTTGAAAGCAAAGATGTTTACAAGTCTACTAAGGTCAAAGCTTCTCCTGAGTTATTTACAAAATGCTTTGTTTGGCCATCGTGCAACAAAACACCAAAGTAACCTTCCATTTGTGGCTTTCCTTAGATATTAATGTTTTATTGTCTCCATACACGCTTAGCGTCAGAAAGGGTGATGCATTATTCATGACTAAGATGTTTTATTATTAGGAAGTTATGTACGAAATCACCTGTCCTCACATCACCACTCACGATAGTTCAAAGCATTTCTTTTTCAAAGCTGGGTTTACTATATATTTCTGATTCAATAAAATCAGACTTGTGGTGACTTTAAATTTTCCAGTTTGAAGTTATTGAAGATGCACTTTGCAGGTGCTCGCATTTCTTGAGATGCTTTTTTGACCTTGTTTGTTCGAATGTGACTGTCCGTCTGAGTGAGTGATGGTGGATTTGGAAAGTGTCAAATTTCCACAGGCTCCGCAAGCAAGCTCAGACTTAACCTTCATTAGACTCTGATAACGGATTTTTGCTGCTAGGTCAGAGAGCAAAGTGAAGTAATTCAATAGCTCCCAACATCACACTCAAACTCAATATTATGTATAGACATGTGCAACCGTCTTTTCCCCCCCGGCAGACACTACCTATATGGTAGGGCATGCTCGGGTTGGGGGTTCCGGTGCCGGGATTGGCGATGCGGCGGCGTAGGGTTGGTCGCCAACGGGCTTACACTCATAAGAGATTCACACGATTACTGGGTTCTAGATCACAGAACTGATTTGTGTACACTCTACCCCTTTCAATCACTTAGCTTATAGTCTTATAGACACCCCCACCCCCATTCTCCTCTTTCACTGGCCAATTGGCCCCCACATGGTGTAAACCTGAAATACATCTCGCTGACGATAGCACCAGCATATTAGTAACTAGTTTAGATGTTCAATGTATTTCTTGTTGTTTTTTGTGTATGTGTTTCTTTTCTTTCTTCTCTTGTATTTCTTTTCTTCTGTCCCCCCATAATCCCTTCCTGTTCGCTGCTTTGTCATAATAAAAAGGTATTTTGAATGATCACAATGGGAGTATGTCAGACTCTCCATGTGAAACATTAAAACTGTTCAGAATCCGGGCACTTAGACTTCCATTCTCTGTGTCAAACAGCTGAACAGGACAGGTTTAAGAAAAAAAAAAAAAAAAAAAGACACTACCTATGATTAAGCCTGTCGCAATATGCAATAATTCCATTCCATTCCGCCGGATGGTTTAGGCTATTTTTTATTTTTGCCGGAGACACATCATTAAAATGGGCGGAGCCGGGCCTGGAGTCAACAGCCCAGTTGCTTATTCACGGTTTAACCAGTGAACATAGATGAAGAACGCTTCATCATGGAGGTGGAAAGTCACAAAGTGATTTATGATGCAGCATATCATCATTGTAAGGACAACATTAAAAAGGAAGCTGTATGGTGTCCTATTATGTGCGTTTTTCTGGCAATTATATTAAACACACGATGTGCTGACAAGTTTATTTTTTATTAACACACAGCGCTAACAACACTTCCTCAACCTGTGGCTCTCGGCAATCTGTGCCGCGTCACATGAACAAAACAACATCACCGTTGCGTGTACTTCAGGGTGCCTCGGAAAAAATTCCAATCAGAATATTACACATGGAACGCCATAGCAGAAGCTATGAGGGGAAAAGTTTTCATTTGCCTAAATGCTTAAGTTATTAAGTGGAATTATATATTTTTTTTCTTGAAAAATACATTTTATTTCTTCTGTGTTTCTGTGCGGTATTATATTGTTGTCTTTTACTTAAGAGGCATGGTCTATTGTTTTTAGTTGTGATTTCTTAAAAAGCATTTTTGAATTTAGGAGTAAACATTTATCGCGTTTAAATGGGTGTACTTGATCTATTAATATATACTGTATTCTCACTAGGGATGGGAATTGATAGGATTTTTACGATTCCGATTCCATTATCGATATTGCTTAACGATTAGATTCTTTATCGATTCTCTTATCGATTCTAATTTGGGGAAAAAGAAGAACAAACGTTTTGATTGGCATCGAGTTTGTTTAATCAGAAGTCACAACCTTACAAACTCACAACGAGATCAAAAGAGGCCCAAAGCCTCAATGTTAACTGTGGCAATAAGTGGCAAATACACAAGAATGTGTAACATTTTACTGAACATTTATCTAATAGAAAAAAAAAATATTGGTATATATTGGCAGATAGGTTTTTGTTCTGCCTTTGGCAATATGTGTTAAAGCAGGGGTCCCCAAACTTTTTCCTGTGAGGGCCACATAACTTTTCCCTTCTCTGATGAGGGGCCTGGGTCAGTTTGTAACAGAAAAAGTGTGACGATTGCAGAAGTGCATAAATGTAAAAAATTATTGTTTTTCAGAAAGCCACAATCAAATAACCCTTTCTGGATTCTTTATAATAATAATAATAATAATTAATATAAAAACACTATTAATTAAATAGATAATAACCAAATAACCCTCTCTGAATTCTTCAAGGAAAAGACCAGAAAATAAATAACACGATTGAGAAAAAAAAAAAAAAATTCAAAATGGCCGGACCAAATGTGGAGGCGGGCCGTATTTGGGCCGCGGGCCGCAGTTTGGGGACTTCTGGGTTAACGTGTATTATTTTACCATTACATTGAATTGCATGCCTTTCAGTTTACGGGGCGCTTACACGCTCAAGTGGGGGCGCCCTTGCGCTTCCTCACGCGAAGAAGAACGCGCTCATGTGAAGAAGAGCGCGCTTACATCCAAAGAAGAAATGCCGCATCCAAGTGAGTGAGCGAGTTAGTGAGAGAGGGAAACACTTCTACGAGCCTACGTTCTTTGTTAATGTTAATATCTACAGAGGCAACGCCTGTATGTATCATCTTTTGTGTTGTTGTTGTTGTGTTTCCACTCGTGATCGGACACTTAAATCCAGTTGTGTAGTGGTTTGAACGATGTGGTAATGCTAGAGAACGAATGCTAACCATACTGTTATTAGCAGCTAATCATCGCTGATTTACGTTGATGCAAACCTGTTTGTTATTGGGGACGAAATTGATTTGTTTCATTTCTATTCTTAGTTTCACTCTTCAAGTGATGGTTGAATAAAGTCAGCAAATTATACCAATGTCTTTTGCATCGTCATTTGGGAGTTTAGCTAGCTGTATAGCCAGGACTGAGCCTTAGCCTCTCTGTGAGGACAGCGCAGTCGTATTCCCTCCCGATACAGTTATCTCCACCTTGCAATGACTGCAAGTCGCTTTGTTGTAATTTTTCCTCGTGAAGTGAAGACACACTTTCGAGCATTTGAACCTACGTGCTGTCGTTGTTATGTTTATGGCTGCAATGCTCGTGCTTACCCGTCGTAACCTTTCATTTTCACACTCTTTCCTGGTGAAGTGTAGTCAAACTTTGGAGCGAGTGGTTCTTGGCGCCATGCTAGTTTGATGCGTCTGGACAACAACACACGTCACGACGCAATACGCGTCTTTAGGAATCGTTAAAGGGATCGTTAAGGCTTTTTCATTGTGATGTCGAGGCCTCGAAACACTCGGAACCGGTTCCGAATTGGAATCGGATTTCGATTCCCATCCCTAATTCTCACTGTGTTATTGTAAATTGGTTTTAAAAAAACGGGGGGGCGCAATAATATCGCATATCGCAATAATTTATGAGATAAATTATCGCACACCAAAATTTGTTATCGCCACAGGCCTACCTATGATGTATTTTTCCCTTTGTTTCTAAAACAGAATACTTGACTGTATTAAATATCGACTTTTGTGGTATAGTGTACAGTTTGCATTCTTGAACCACTTAAATGTTTTTTTCTTAAGCTTCCCTGTGGCTTTAAATGGCTAAAATAGCTAAAATCACAACACATCCCCAATGTAAAGTGTGCATGCAATTGTCAGTTAATATCATGATAATGGATGCCTACAGAATAACACAAATGACAAAAAGTATGTGGTGTAAGACATAAGATGACAGGGCAGTATCATTTTTTATATTAGTGATGGGGATCTTCTATTAGCTAAATTAAAATACTCAAATGAAAAAATAACTGAAAATCACATTTATAGCAAATCTTCTATTAGCTAAATTAAAATATTCAAATGAAAAAGTAACTGAAAATCACATTTAAAGCAGATTGCATCACATATGTCACTTCTCGTCATCCTTCAAATGAGGCTAGGTTGATACGGCAGGTCTTAATGCACGAATCCGATTTTAACCTGACGGTTTGAACGGGAAAAGTCACATAAAAGTGGAGTATTTTAAATCCGATCTCGGTCTCTTTCGTATGTGGTTAAAATCCGATCTGGGCCACATTTTACTAGAATGTCGCTGCGGTCTGAACTGTCAAGTACCCCAACTCTGTATTCATGCAGCAATTACGTCAGCAAAGATGAAAGAGACGGTAGCGGTGTAGCTGTGCATTAGCGTAAGCGCGTAGTTTGAACGTGGTTTTTGAGGAATGGGCGGGCTTGAGGATAAAGGGGCAGGTTGAGGATAAGCCTAAGAATTCTCTGTTTTCTCTTTGCTCCAAATGAGCAATATTTCAAGATTGCGTACACGGCCGGGAGTGCGGGCAAACTGTCCGTATGTGTGTGTGCGCGTGTCCTGTGTCGTTATTGTTTTAATGCTCCTGCGCATGTGGGTCAGTTTGCTCAGCGCGTCTCAGAATGCGAATTAGTGCGCATGCATGATACTTGAATGGGCTCAATGGACAAAGGCAGTCTGAACGGGCACGCCAAATAAAACAGATATGACAAAAAAATCGGAATTGTGCATTGAGACCTGCGGTATGAACCTCGCCTTGGTTTCCAAACTAACCAGTTGCACTTAAAAAAAATGCATTTTACGCTTGACAGCGATCGTGTAAACAGTTAAAGTGCTTGTGACTAGTGATGTGCCCTACTGTGCCGAGGCGCCGAGGCGTGTGCCGAGTAAACCGGAAAAAAATCTGCAAAGCGCGCATCGAGGCATGTGTTGATTACGCTTGTGGCCACGCCCGAAGCCTCGGAAGGCACGTTGCTACGTCCGAAGCCTCACGAGACGGGCTTCCTACGTCATCGCCAACACATAGTTTCGCCGGTGATTCGAAATGAAGTGGCGCACCGAGACGACAGGTGACACTGACACACCCAGCTCGCATCTTCAAACCTAAATTCAATCGGATTCGTTTTGCAATGGACGCACTGTCCAACATCGAAAAAGAAGAGAGCATCCCCTGTCTGGGATCATTTTGAGCAGTTCTCTCCTAAAAAGGTACAAATTAATAACCAGTGTGAATATATAATTGTAAATTATTGTGACAACACAGTGTATCCCTCGTTTTAATGTCTTTCTTCTACTTGCTGATTTTTCAAAAGGTGACGTGCAAACTTTGTTCTAAAGAACTTGGGTACCAAGAGAACACTTCATCTATGTTGAGGCATTGTACCCCGGCCTCATCCGTCCCTTGCGAATGACTATTTTCAAAAGCAGGAGAAATTCTATCTTTAAAAAAAAAAAAAAAATGAAACCGTTTCAAGCCAAAAACTTTAATTATTCCTAAGAAATTAGGAAAGTTTTCCTCAATAAAAATGAATGAAAGGTGTGCCTTGTTTCTTGTTTATGTGTCAATGTCTAAAATAAGGCAATCATTCTTTCAAATAGAGCCTAGATCTTGAGCTCAGGTCGGGCCCAAAATGTCACTCATTTACGTTCGGGTCGGGTCGGGCCGGACTTCTTCTCTCGCTAACTTTTTTTTTTTTTTTTTTTAGAATAAATGTATATTTGTGTATGGATGTTAAACTAAGGAATACTTGTTATAAAATAAATAAATTGGATAAAACAGAGAAAGGGCGCTGTGGTAATCCAAAACATGAACCGCATGCAGAGCCAGTGCATTGTTTGCGCACATGAAGGCTCAGCATGGGGCTCTCCGCGAGTCTGCAACTCTGCATCCTGATATTTCCTTTTCGAATTTCGATATGGATATTATATTAGTCAAACATCTTTATTATCATGTGTTTCGAGGGCCGTACCTCTTCGTGCAAAGCAGGACTTCGTGGTGTTCTTTAAAATGTTCTTATTTTGTTTCAGTGCTCCTTAAGGCAGGTTGTTCTTTTGGCTGTTCTGATGCGAGTCATTAAAATAAAGAATGTTATTTAAAAGTATTTTAGTTTATTTTTGTATATGCTGCTGTTCTTCTCCTTGTCAGAGAGGTGCGTCCATGAGAGCACAATATCCCACACAGAAATATATTTAACAAACCTATCCAGCGTTATTTCGTTGTGTACATGCATTTATTATTATCATAAAAATATGTAGACTATTTAAACATTAATAAAAATTGCATTCTTTTCTGCCAACTTGAAGAAATTAAAATAAATGTCTGTTGCTGCATTTTACCAAGGAAATGACGCATGAACTATCCACCTGATAGAACAGACACACAAATATGAAAGATATAAATGTTTATTGAATATGCATTTTACAGTCTTGTTCAACTGGGAGAATTTGTTATAAAAGACAGGCTTTAATTTGTTATCATTATGCACATAGGTGTTGTCACAAATGTGATCACACAAAATGCAGCCATTTTCCAAGCAGTGCTCTGTCCAGGTCTTAGTGATGCATTGCATCCCTGCATTTCCTTCTTCTGGGTCCTCACAAATAAAAAATAAAATTTCGGCTTTTTTTTTCGGGCTCAAAAAAATACAATTTCGGGTTTATTCGGGCTCGGACCTGACAGTTAAGTTAATTACTCGGGCCGGGTCAGGCTGGATTTCTTAGGCCCAATCTAGGCTCTATTTTCAAGTAACACACGCACATTCATTCACATAACAACTCCCTGCCCTTTTGACCTCATCAAATCCATGGTATCATTTTAATCACTCTCTCTGTCATGACATTTATTTTCCACATGAAGGCGCAATAGAACAAATGAAGCCTCATGATGCTTCGGCCCAGGAGCGAACCAGTTTGATGGAAAGCCTCATTGCTTGATGATGCTTCAGTTTGCCATCACTACTTGTGACACGAAAAAGCATGTTTATTTCATAATACACGCGGTATTTTATGCTCCTGAATGATATGGACCGCTTGGATGTGTGTGGAAGCGATCGCTATATTTATTTAGTTTTTTGAATCCCGCGCCAGGAAAATGAGTGACTTCCGGCTTCGGTCTCGCATTGAGGAGGAGGGCGCTGTGACGTGTACGGTAGAAGACGTCCTCTTCACGCTACAGTGTACTGTTGTGTATGAGGACGAAGGATTCAGCTGATTTTGCGGATTAATACTTTTATTTTTTGCATCACGCCAGCCAAACGGCTGCAGAAAAATCATTCTGTATGCGGGAGAGGCGTATGCGCCTTTTTGGAGTTTCAAAAGGTTCCCATTCACCGTGGATATTTACTGTGGGACCATTGGACTTACAAGGAAGTGAGTAAACATCTTGTTTTGTATTATGTCAAATACGAATACAGTGATTACAAAGTAAACACTATAAAATTCCTTTAAATAAAGGACTACTTACGTTTGATCATTGATAGGCATGTGAAAAGCTATCCTCACGCTCATTAGCAGTTAGCTGTTAGCACGTTAGCTACACAACAATTCCAGCCACCCTCCTCCAGGGAACGAACTGTAAATTGCTCTCTGCCGGGCGGTTTGCCGATCCGCAAAGAAACTCGACAACCGGGTCGTCATGTCAAATAATCCAGGCTAGTTATGTGTGATTTTCCACTTCGAAGACTTTGAAACATCCCTCGGTTCGGGTTAGCATGTCGGCTAGCTGTCACTCCTTCTGGTCTGTTTACATTCTCCGAAGCCGGGGAAGGGAAATGACATATGTCCGATTTAGGTGTCATAAAATATCGTTCGGCAGGTGTGACAGTAAAGGTAAAGTCGACTGTTTTGACCATTATGGAGTAATTTTGCCATGTCGTCTTGAATAAATGAATTTTTATTATTTTATATTCCATTTAGCACAAGTTATTTGTCATGACCATGCCATTTATTTAGCAATTGGGGAAAGTACTTGGGTAAAAGGAATATCCTGTAAAAATATTGAAGTAAAGAGACAGAAACAATGACATTTTGCCGCTCTCTTCGTCTCGTTTTCCTCATTGTGAATAGTTCCCCCTCGACGGGCTGACTGGTCCTTCTCAAGCCATTTATATAGCTATTGGGGAAAATACTTGCATAAAAAGAATATCCTGTAAAAATATTGGGAGTAGAGAGACTGAAACAATGACATTTTGCAGCTCTCTTCGTCTCGTTTTCCTCGTTCTGAACAATTCCCCTCAATGGGCTGAATAGTAAAACCGATGAGCCTAGTCTACCGCTGACGTCATCCACCTGTTGGGGACGCTAAAGCCCTATAATTGTAGGCGTGGCTAACCGGCAGATTAAAAGACTAATTTCTCGTCATCTGCGCTTTGCTAAATTGTTGTATATGGTCGAATCGTCTCAAAATATGATTCTAATTCACATAATAATGCCATCTAAGACTTTTTTTCTGGTGTCGTATGCTCTTTAAGTCTCCCTCTATCAATGCAACTACTACTTCTTGGGAGTGAGATTTTTTAATTTGGGTTATGGAGTATCAAATTACAACCAGTGACTCAGGGTATATGGTTCAAAAAGCGATACATAGACTACTTCATTAGCGGGGAGTTGGTAGTGTACCATTCTTTACAATGCTAGAAAATGAATTGACTATCAAGGACGGTGTTAGGAGAGCTGTAGTTACATTAATTATGGTAAATATATTGACATATAAAATGTGCAGTACCCGTGTGTGCGTGTGTGTTTGTGTATGAGAGAATGATTAAATCCTACTCCATCAGATTATCCAGTCATTTCCAAGATCTCCATGTCATTTAAATAACAATGGAAGATCAGCTTCAATTTGTGCTACATGATGTGGAGTGATGACAATAATGAAATAATGCTGTCCTTTGGCCCCCGCAAGATGCAGATGGTAACATTCAGTTCATCAAATGTTGTTTGCAGTGATATCTGTATGTGTAGCCAGCAATACTACATTCTGGGTCTTTGTAGTCTGTAAGCGTTCTTTTTTGTTGTTGCTGTTACTCCTAAATGTCTCTTCTCCTTCTGGTTCCTTATTTATCGCCCTCTTCTATGTGTGTACGTGCGTGTCTGTCTGTGTGTGTTAGAGGTCAGTAGGGAGTGAGGTTCCTCATAATCCGGTAATCAAACCAGCTGCCAACCAACCCAACCCAACCCCCATCCTCACAGACCTCCTCCTTCCGTCTTTCTCTATCTTTTTAGCCCACTCTCCTTCTGTTGCTTTTTTGTATTGTTTTTCTTAATAAATTCACTGGATCTCTGTGAATCCTGTTTAAATTGTCAATTGTTAAATTATCATTATCGATTAGCCAAGATAAAATTTAAATTTATATACAATCATGTGAAAAAATTAGGACACCCTATGGAAGCCTGCGTGTTTTCTAACATATTTGTTCATACGGATATTTAATAGCAATTTTAACAATCATGAGAGATTCAAGTAATATATCTAAACAATTAAAACTGAAAAAAAGATTTCTTCAAAAACTTTCTGTGAAATGTAATTTTAAATAAATGGAATTTCTGTGGAGGAATAAATTAGGACACCCCCAAATTCAATCCCACTTAAAATGGCTAAAATCACACGCAGGTGTATCACATCAGGCGCACATGATTAGAAAATCATTACCCAGTGTTTTGAAGGAGGCTTGCCTTATTTAAACCTCACAATTAGTTTGGTGTGCCCCTGTTGAAGTGAGACAAAAACCCATTGCGAGATCAAGGGATCTGTCTGTGGCCTTCAGAAAGAAGATTGTAGACGCTTATGAATCTGGTAAGGGATTTCAAAACATCTCAAAAGACATTAAAATCAGCCATTCCACTGTCCCGAAAATAGTCTACAAATGGAGGACATTCAAAATGACTGCAAACATGCTCAGGTCTGGCCATCCAAGCAAGTTCACCCCTAGAGCAGACCGCAAGATGCTAAAAGAAATCTCCGAAACCCCTAAAATGTCATCACGGGATCTACAGCAGGCTCTTGCAACTGTTCATGTGAAAGTGCTTGCCTCTACAATCAGAAAGAGACTTCACAAGTCGAACCTTCATGGGAGGTGTGCAAGGAGGAAACCTTTGCTCTCCAAGAACATGAAGGCCAGACTGAAGTTTGCCAGAGTGAATGTAGACAAAGACCAGGACTTCTGGAATAATGTTTTATTTGGACAGGTGAATCCAAGATTGAATTATTTGGACACCAGAGCAGAGGACATGTTTGGCATAAACCCAATACAGCATTCTAGTAAAAGTGGTAATGGTGTTATACTTGTATCGTGCTTTTTCCACCTTTCAAAGCCCACAAAGCGCTTTACACACTCTACATTGCCGTCCAGTTCATCAGGGCAGAGAATCGAATCCACAACCTCTGGGTTGGGGGGACAACTACTCTACCACTGAGCCATACCACCCCATACCAACTGTGAAGTATGGAGGTCAAATTGTCATGGTTTGGGGATGCTTTGCTGCAGCAGGACCTGGCCAGTTCACCATAGTAGACCCCACCATGAATTCTATCGTGCATCAGAGGGTGCTTGAGGAACATGTGCGATAATCTGTGAAAAAATCCAAGCTGAAGCGAAACTGGACCATGCAACAAGACAATGAGCCAAAACATACCAATAAATCCACTGAAGACTGGCTGAAAAGAAATGGAGAGCCCTGGAACGGCCAAATCAAAGCCCAGATCTTAATCCCATTGAGATGCTGTGAGGTGACTTAAAACGAGCTGTATATGCAAAAAAAACCTCAAACATCTCACTGTTGAGAGTATTCTGTGTTGAAGGGTGGGGATAACTTCTTCAGACCGATGTCAAAGACTGGTAGATGGCTACTAAAAGTGTCTCACTGAAGTTATTTCACCCAAAGGGGGTAACACTAGCTATTAGGTGGTAGTGTGTCCTAACTTTTTCCTCAGTTCGAATATGCATTTTTGTTGATATATTGGTTTTATTAGTAAAACAATATTTTTTGTTTACCCACAATTAAATCACTTTCTTTTCCACAGATAAAGAAAAGCATTGATATGTGAACATTTCTAAATAAAGAAAAGAATATTTAATGGGGTCTAATTTTTTCACATGACTGTAAATATTTTATAGATCTTCCATTCATTCAGATTTGCTCGCCATTAAAAGATTTAGTAAGACACTTTTTACTGTCATGGTTTTCATTTAAAACTGATCTCACATTTAAAATACTCTTGATTTATTTTACGCGTGCGAACGTGATAGCACTTGCAAGATGTGGAAAATTATCTTTTAATGCAACACAATGCAATTTTTTTTTTTCAAAACTCTGCATCCACTCTGCATTGTGTTGCCTCTAGCTGGAGTTTGTGCACTATGAAAATTGGTTCTGGCCTCGGAGCGGTTTTCCAGCTGTACTGTTGCAAGTTCTAAGGGCAATGTTATGCAGGATCATACACCCATTAGCCACACATCCAGGACTGATCAAACGAAATATAGCCATCGATTTCTGTTTTTTTTTTTTTTTTGTCATGTTTGTTTTCCTTCTGTTGATACGTCCAATTCCATTAAACTTAATTTTAGGCTTACAGTGTTTTCCTAAATGATTCATGGTGAAAATCATCAATGCTTCCTAAAGTTTCCTTTTTTTTCTACATTTGCTTTCTAGACGGTGTGCACAGTATTTCTGCTCACTGCGTCCTTCGTGTCCTCATCATCACCGAGGACATGCTGGGCAGCAGCGTCACAGTCCGCCTGCAGAACATGTCCCAGGAGCACTTCCTATCACCACTGCTAAATCACTTCCTGGAGGGTGTGTCGGCAGTGCTGTCTGTGCCCGTCGAAGATGTTTTTGTCTTCAACATCCAGCCGGACAAGGATGCGGAATCAGGCGGTATCCTGAATGTGAGCTTCTCAGCAGCGCTACCCGGAGGGCACTTCTTTCCCTCCGAAGCCCTGGAGGAACAACTGTACCTGAACCGGCCACGGCTGACCTCGTTGACACAGATGGAGGTTTGTGCACAAATATCACACTCTAGGTCACTTTTCTAAAGTGGGCGAGTGGTTGCCTCTCACGTTCAAGCGTTGATTTTCTCCTTTTTATCACTGAAAGTAAACCTACAATATACTCAGAAAAGAATTGCTTTAGATATACGTTTACTTTTGTTCTCATGGCAACGTTAACGATGATGGAATTTATGACTGAGCGAGCATAAAAGGAGTTTAACCTTGAAGGGAGAAAGATGCTTTCTGAATGCAGGCAATTTACGTTAAGAAGAGCGTGTGTACACTAAAGCACTTTTTCATACAAATATTGTGCATCCAAAAATATTATATGCTGAGAGGCATGCATTTACCCTAAAAGTTTTTTTAAATTGTGCGTTTTAAGTTGAAGTGAAAGTTTCTGAGGTGAAAGTATTCGTTTTTGGACGTCATCATGAATTTTAAGTCACTGGCTGCCGTGGTTGGCGATAGATATCCTCTCCTTTTGGCTGAGTTTGGCTCCCTGCCGCCAGGGAATGGATTAATGAGAGTCATAACGGCCATATTTTTTCACACTCTGAGGCGTAATCATGGACAGAGAAGCTATGAAGTAAATGTGATGACATCATCCAATATCTTTGAGTGTTACTAATTTGAATACTTCCATATAAACCTACTGTTTAGCATTTGCTGCCTCCCAAGGGCATATTTTCCCACACCCCATGGCCCCTGGCCATCAGATGGCACAGTGCCAGATTTGCTGTAAAATTTGAAAAAGCATTTTAGCCCTCATTAATCCTCATAAAAAAAAAAATAAATAAATAAATTATTACTTTTTTAGCATTTCAAGTCAATCACTGCATCTTTGTAATTCAGCACTGTAATTCTCCTAATTCTATCAACAACTAAACAGCGGCTCTATCAAAACAAGAAACAAAATGTACATCTTGTTGGTGAACGCTGAGCTTTGACTTGACATCAGCTCGTTTTGGCTCAACCGTGAGATCTTGGATAAATGAGTATCTGTACAAAACAGTAATGGACATCAGAATACAACATTTTTCCTCATAAGTGACATTATTGTGGAGTTTCCCAACATCGGGCGGGTTTGAACAGTGAAACCACATGAAGCCCAAAAATTGGAGAGGTATTAACTCTGCATTGATTCAATGTTCTCTGTTTACAGTTCGATTAGCAAGGAGAACAAAATTTGAAATACAAAAAACACTACCCTTTTGTGTAAAGAAGAACACATTTAATAACGTTCATAAGAAAACACCAACACCTTAGTTTTCTTATTTTGGAAAAAAGTTGAAATCTCATGTAAACTTAATTGTTTTCAAGAAATCCAGAGGTCTTTTTGTTCCTCAATGAAAATAATAAGGGTGGATGGAGAGGGACCACTAGTTTTGAGTGCACATGCAGGAAAAATTGTGCCAAGCTTTCAGCAGCAACCACATAAAAATGACCTGAATTTGACAACTGTGATTTTCTTTAATGGAATGGCTCCGGTGTTATTCCAACAGTGCCCCCGGCCTCGAGGGGCCAACTGCATTACATCTGAAGATACTTTACCATGTGATCATTTTTTTCTTTCTTTGACATTTGCTGCACCTTCAGGTTCTTCCATTTGACGACAACGTGTGTCTACGCGAACCGTGTCAGAACTACATGAAGTGCATCTCCGTGCTACGCTTCAATAGCTCCGCCCCCTTCATCTCCTCACCCTCCATCCTGTTCCGGCCAATTCACCCCATTGCCGGCCTGCGCTGCCGCTGCCCAGTGGGCTTCACCGGTGACTACTGCGAGACCGAGATCAACCTTTGCTACTCTAACCCCTGCCTAAACGGAGGGGTGTGCGCCCGCAAGGAGGGAGGATATACGTGCATCTGTCGGGAGGACTACACTGGTGAGTCACGATTAACTTTATTTTCAGAAATAGAATTATTTGGACAGTTGAATTAAATTCAGAATGATATTGCATTAAACTCTACAAACATGTAATGCAACAAACTCTCAGGCATAATTTGCCAGGGTTACATTTAATAACAAAATACAAAGTCTTTACGAGATAACAAGTAAAGGTGGAGATGGTAGAGTATTTCTGTTGATTGAGAATTTTTACATCATTATTCTTTGTTCCTTTCAAATAATGTTGCACAGTTGGAGGTGGAACCATTCGATTCCTGGTTTCTGATGTTACGTTTAATGTGTGCACCTGAGCACTTTTGGTGTGTATTTAGTTTGCCGTTTGTCGAGATTTAATTGGGCATCTTAGCTGGTAATTCTATTAAGACACAGCATCTGTTAGAATGAATGACATTATTGGAAGATGTACAGGGATGGGCAAAATATTGATACTTTATTTTAATTACTGACGTTGCTGTTTTAATGTGATGAGAATTTCTATGTTGGCCT
The DNA here is from genome assembly GCF_030265065.1 of Corythoichthys intestinalis. Classification (NCBI taxonomy): domain Eukaryota; kingdom Metazoa; phylum Chordata; class Actinopteri; order Syngnathiformes; family Syngnathidae; genus Corythoichthys; species Corythoichthys intestinalis. Next base: position 38,074,997 of record NC_080396.1, read on the forward strand.
CGATGTGCTGTATACACAGTATCTTAACCATCAATTGGATAACCTTTTAAATAAATAATTGAACACATCTCTGCTTAGTCAGACTTTAAATTATTCATATTTTACCAGAAATCGTATCTATATTTCATAATTCAGTCGTTTAATATTTGTATGCCTAATGAGTGTCTACCCCCCCCCTCCCCGCACACACTTCACCTACATAGTGTTATCTATACTAATGGAGTACGGGAGTATGACAGATTGAGAAATGAATTGCTTCTTTTTGGCATGTTCATGTAATTATGCCTCGGTGTGGATGTGAGACAGACAAAGATGTCTTAGACCACTCATGAATTTCAAATCGGGACCACCTCCAAATAAATGAAATGATGGCCTACGCTAAAGATGTAAAGAAAATTGCGTGCATGAAACCAACTGTCTCTTTTATTGGTGTCCTACATTGACATTTTTTTTGTCTGCTCTCTTTTCCTTTTTTTTTGTCATGTTGAGCCTGACAACATAAAACACATGTGCCTTCACCTCATGGGAGAACTTCTCTTTAGTGAACCTGTTACTTTGTAGTCTTAACATAAACACACATACAAGATCACTGCTTTATTTTACTGATTTGCTTTAGTTCTTAAGCTGCTGTTTCATTTTCTTTTTCAACTTCGTTTTATGTTTGAGTTCAAAAGATACACCACAGTGTCATATCAGAATGGAAGAGTGGTTTCTACCTCCCACTGAGACATTCAGAAAGATTCAGGAGAAAGACAGAATGGTGGCAATTCAATATACTTGACTAGAGCTCAGTTATGCTTGTGGACTGATAGCTACTGATTCGTGGGTTCTCCAATGGTGTCAGGCAAGCAGAGTAGTCTGACCTGATATCGCATCAATTAAGTGTGTGGCACCATCTGATCCTATTAGGTGCTGCCATATTGTGTGGTAATGTGTGATAGTATAACAATATATACAGTACAGTGACATACAGTAAATGATGCCATCTTTGTTACTAATTTGTACCTAACTAGAAAAAGTGTGTATGTGTGTGTGTGTGGGAGGGGAGGTGCTATTATCATGTTAGTTTTGTTTTCATCAGGATTGTGGACTTACAGTTTTGTAAATTTCCAATTCACTCTCAATAATTACCTTTCATGTAAATTTCCACAAAATATTTTCCTCATTCTGAAAGATTTGCCTTCACTTGGTGCTTAAAGATTCATGATTTTCTTCCTTTTGATACAAAACACTATATTTTTGCACATCACAAGTTGCACCGGAGTATAAATCACACTAGCCCAATTTGATTTAGTCAGAGTCCAAGAATTAACATCATAAATTATAGTAATAACAAAGATAAAATTGTAGCAATAACAAAAGCCTAAATATGCATCTTTTAATGTAACATATTAGGAATTATTCAGAGACATAACAATACATGAAACAACGCCGAAACAACACAACATAACTTGTTCCTTATGCTGTCAGTGTTAAAAACAACAACAAGAATATACAGAATATAAGCAGGGGTGAAAGTGGGCCAGAACAGTCCCGGTATAAGATTCAGGGCCAGAACGCAGTTCCGGTATAAGATTCAGAGCCGGAATGCTGTTCCGGTACACGATGCTTTGATTCCGAAAATATGACAGCAACGGTAAAAATATGTATATGTCTATGTATAAAAAAAATGCTTAGCTGCCACACATGCATTTCAGCTCCAAGAATAAAACAATCTACCAACATCAGATTTACATACACAAGTATTATCTCCAAGCATAATAAAGTGGTTCCGTTACCACCGATATTTATGATTTATTTTATCTGGGTACCCGCGGGTTATCAAAAGTATTAAAAAAGCATTGAATTTTTAGTTTTCCATTATTAAAGGTATTAAAAGTATTAAATTAGCTGTTGTAAGTCTGGAATTTTGTCACCGTGGTCTTAATTTTCAAGAACATCTACGTGCAACCTAAATTACATCCGTGATGAAGTTTTTTTTTTTTTTTTTTTAATCCATAACAAAGATGACGCATAAAATTTTTACGATGGACTGCACTACAAATCGAAATGCAACTCGTGCGTGCCAAACCACCACAACTGGCAAAACGGAGAATCCATCCACCTCTGCATCGGGAATGCGTCCGTTTGTCGGTGGAACGAAAACCCTGCAGGCAGAAGTATTGTGGATTCGGAACACCAAAACAGACCACCATTCATATACTTCAAATGAGTCCATTGGTGATCTGTTTCGGATATTACGTCATTTTTGGTCAGCATCGGCTGTCACAATGTTGGTCATATTTCGTTTTGTTCCAGAGGGAGCGTTCCCGATGTCTTAACTGTCTTTTGTAACGGATTTTCAGTTGGCAGAAAAAAACCACACATTTTCTTAATGTTTAGATAGTCTACATATTTTTATGACGATTATAAATGCATTTACACAATGAAATAACGCTGGAAAAGTTTGTTAAACATAATGTTGCTCAAATTTTGTTTTTTTCCGGAGGGAGCATTCCCGACTTCGTAACTGCAGCCAATTTAACCTCATCAAGACTTTAAGATAGACTTAAAATCGGGCCTAAAAAGTCCAGCCCGATCCGAACTGGTCCGCGGGCATTAAAGCCCGACCCGCGTTTTGTGTGATAACATTTGTGACATAAAAGCCTGTCTTTTATAACGAATTCTCAGTTGGCAGAAAAAAACCGCACATTTTCTTAATGTTTAAATAGACTACATATTTTTATGATCATTATAAATTTATTTACACAACGAAATAATGCTGGAAAAGTGTGTTAAATATAAATAAACAGATGCGGTTTTGCGGACTCGCAGAGGGGAAAAAGGGCGTATAGGCACGCTCTGGCTCTGCAATGACCATACAGTGCCTTCTTTTTTTTTAATCCAAATTATTTATTTTATAACAAGTATTCCTTAGTTTATCATTCATACATCGTTAATATATAGTTATTTCAAAAAGTTAGTGAGAAAGAACCCTGGCCCGGCCCGACGTAATAATTGACATTTTAATTCTGGTCATGTTTTCAGTTTTAATTTAGCTGTTTCCAGCTTGCTATGTTTATAATTGCGATGTTTGTTTACCGCTTTTCCTCTTACTGCGAAGAGGGAGGAAGTTACATCGGTCGCTGCTATGATATTTAAGTCATCAGCCATCTGCTGTGACCCGGGAATTTAACGCCTGCTTTCACGCACACTGCTTCCCATGTCATTCGACACGGGAAATTGTTTTCACACACAACTGCTGCATGGTTAAGTCCCGCGATATCCCTGTTGTTTTGGAGTATGTGATAGGGGCTCAAGTTACATCCAGATACTTTAGGTTGCAGTTTATGGGTCATGCGAAGGCAGTGGACCTGCTTAAACATTTCGGTTTGCCTTTCGAATGAATGTGAATTTCGCTGTTAACTCGAGAGTTAGCCATGTTCACTGGGGTCTTGGCAGGTGCACTAGCGGCTAGCCTGTTACAGAAGATTGCTGGTCTGAGTCCTGTCCTCCACCTCTTTTTGTCCATAATTATTGTGTGCGTGTGTGTGTTTAAAAAAATTCTGACAGACTTTATAATGTTACTTTAAATGTGTTTTAATTGTATCTTCAATATATGTGCATTCTTTTGTCAAACACACTTAGTAATTGAGGTTAAATTTGATGTTCAGTGCTTTATTTATTTAATATGATTCAATATGATCTAAATAATGGGTGGGAAAAAAGTATTAATTTTCAGTTGAAATGGCATTAAAAAAGGTCTTAAAAGTCTTGAATTTAGATTTATCAATCCTGGGGGGACCCTGTTTATTCCACGGACAGCATGGAGGTTTCCCCAGCTGCTGCAGTTATCTGAGTCTGACGATGATGAGTCACGTCAATGTGCGAATGCACGCAGCAAAGCAAAACGCCTCGACTCATTTATGTGTTCAATTGGCTGACATACTGACATGTGATCAACAGAGATGGTTAGCTCTGATTGGTTCAAATGTGCATGTTTTCTGGAACAGCAAAAAAAAAAAAAGCTTGTTGAATTGATTCGACAAGAAAGGTCAATGCAACATAAAATGGATCAAATCTTTAAGAGCAACGAAAGAGTTGAGGAGGCTTATTCATCATATTTAGTTTTATTTGCTCTGATGGGGAGGTTCAGAACATCTTAGCTGTCAGTGTGCTCTTTGGACTTACAGTGCCTTGCAAAAGTATTCGGCCCCCTTGAATCTTGCAACCTTTCGGCACATTTCAGGCTTCAAACATAAAGATATGAAATTTAATTTTTTTGTCAAGAATCAACAACAAGTGGGACACAATCGTGAAGTGGAACAACATTTATTGGATAATTTAAACTTTTTTAACAAATAAAAAACTGAAAAGTGGGGCGTGCAATATTATTCGGCCCCTTTACTTTCAGTGCAGCAAACTCACTCCAGAAGTTCAGTGAGGATCTCTGAATGATCCAATGTTGTCCTAAATGACCGATGATGATAAATACAATCCACCTGTGTGTAATCAAGTCTCCGTATAAATGCACCTGCTCTGTGATAGTCTCAGGGTTCTGTTTAAAGTGCAGAGAGCATTATGAAAACCAAGGAACACACCAGGCAGGTCCGAGATACTGTTGTGGAGAAGTTTAAAGCCGGATTTGGATACAAAAAGATTTCCCAAGCTTTAAACATCTCAAGGAGCACTGTGCAAGCCATCATTTTGAAATGGAAGGAGCATCAGACCACTACAAATCTACCAAGAGCCAGCCGTCCTTCCAAATTTCTTCTCAAACAAGGAGAAAACTGATCAGAGATGCAGCCAAGAGGCCCATGATCACTCTGGATGAACTGCAGAGATCTACAGCTGAGGTGGGAGAGTCTGTCCATAGGACAACAATCAGTCGTACACTGCACAAATCTGGCCTTTATGGAAGAGTGGCAAGAAGAGAACCATTTCTCAAAGATATCCATAAAAAGTCTCGTTTAAAGTTTGCCACAAGCCACCTGGGAGACACACCAAACATGTGGAAGAAGGTGCTCTGGTCAGATGAAACCAAAATTGAACTTTTTGGCCACAATGCAAAACGATATGTTTGGCGTAAAAGCAACACAGCTCATCACCCTGAACACACCATCCCCACTGTCAAATATGGTGGTGGCAGCATCATGGTTTGGGCCTGCTTTTCTTCAGCAGGGACAGGGAAGATGGTTAAAATTGACGGGAAGATGGACGCAGCCAAATACAGGAACATTCTGGAAGAAAACCTATTGGTATCTGCACAAGACCTGAGACTGGGACAGAGATTTATCTTCCAACAGGACAATGATCCAAAACATAAAGCCAAATCTACAATGGAATGGTTCAAAAATAAACATACCCAGGTGTTAGAATGGCCAAGTCAAAGTCCAGACCTGAATCCAATCGAGAATCTGTGGAAAGAGCTGAAGACTGCTGTTCACAAACACTCTCCATCCAACCTCACTGAGCTCGAGCTGTTTTGCAAGGAAGAATGGGCAAGAATGTCAGTCTCTCGATGTGCAAAACTGATAGAAACATACCCCAAGCGACTTGCAGCTGTAATTGGAGCAAAAGGTGGCGCTACAAAGTATTAACGCAAGGGGGCCGAATAATATTGCACGCCCCACTTTTCAGTTTTTCATTTGTTAAAAAAGTTTAAATTATCCAATAAATTTTGTTCCACTTCACAATTGTGTCCCACTTGTTGTTGATTCTTGACAAAAAATTAAAATTTTATATCTTTATGTTTGAAGCCTGAAATGTGGCGAAAGGTTGCAAGGTTCAAGGGGGCCGAATACTTTTGCAAGGCACTGTATATTTGTTCATTTATGTTGGGCTACTTATTAATTTCCTTATGATTTAAAAATAAATGTTTGCACGATCTTCAAAATATATTCCATTTCACTCTGCATAATATGTCATTTGTACTTATTTTTCTGAAAAAAAACCTAAATGTTTACATTAACTTCAATTTTAATATATATCCTGTTCTTACGTAGGTAAAATTGAGATTTGGCATTTAGTATGTGAGGAAATGAGGGACAATAAAATGAGGAGCTGGAGGCTGGGGTTATTGCTGTTTTTGTTAACTTTTATTTTGCAAATCATTAAAAAATACAAATTTGAATGAAAAAAAAAAAAAAATTCTGGCTCCGTGGCGACCTTCACGTCGGGGAGTTCCCGCAAGAAATTCTAGCCACTTTCACCCCTGAATATAAGTCACACTTTAATATAAGTCACAGGCCCAACCGACCAACCAACCAACCTTTGGAAAAAAAAAAAAAAAAAGTTGGATTTATGTCTGGAAAATACCAAGTTGTTCTGGAAAATACCAAGTTATTCACTTGGATAAAACTCTATCATAATATCACACAGTGTTAATTTAAAACAAATCGGACTGGTAAATAAGCATTTGAGTAACAAGCAAATGCACCACATGGATCGGGATGAAAGGAAAATGTATTGGACCTGTGGTCATAAAAACACCAAACCTAAAAGAGTTATTTGCGTTTAAATGGATGTTTGGAGAATTCACTCCAAGTAATTTTTCCTTTCAAAAGTAGGGCAGTCCATGACCGTGGACTTGCCGTAATAGAGGTGTAGAATAGAGTTATAGATGGTACAAGAGAGGGAACACAAGTTGCGATGAAAATGCACAGAGAGAGAGGGAGCAGGATATATTTATGGAGGATGTAGCAGACAAAGCAAACAATGGAGTACAAAATGGGTTGCCAGATACATTATTTGTGAGTAGAGTGATAGTACCAACACACCCAGACCCCTTTGGATTTCTATATGTACGCATTATGTGATTCTCCCTGTTGTCAAAACCTGGGGTTGAGTGGGGGGCTAGGAGGTGCATGAATAAACAGGGACCAATTGATTTTCCCCCATCTCTGTGTGCGTATTCCTTTTTTCTTTCAGTATGACTACCCAGCATCTCTCCGTACTTCCCTATGAATGGGCTCGGTGAATAATGCATGAAAGTTAATGACAAAAATTCTGGGATATCTGTGAAGGTTTGGTGCTGATCCATATTAGGACTGTTGGGCAAAGGAGGAGAACTGAGGTGAAAGTCATTTTTGTAATATGGAAAACCAACCATCTGTCAATGCAATTTACTCACACCTGACACAAATTAGGGCATCTCACAGACTTAACGTATATCCATGGCTTTTAATTAAAATGTAGTTGCGTTTATGCTGAATTCAGCTAAAGTGTCGAACCCTGCAGCAATAGCAATTTGAAGACGCAAGTAACTATAATGGTGGTGTGTTATGCTCTACAGGATATACCTGTTTAAGGTAGTGCTATGAGCTGCAAATAAGAGATGACACAAACCTGGATGCAGACTTAACTGGTTTGTGAGGAGAGGTAGAGACAACGCAAATAGAAATTAAAATATTACACTTCTGCAGTAGACCCTATTTCATACAAAGCGTAGCTCAGACCAAGCTTTGGAGAGGGCTAGGAAACATTATAGAAAGCCTAGTTATATATTTTACGGTTTGTGTTGGATTTTGACAGCGGAAATATGACTCAATTTTAATTTAAATTTATGACTTTTTACACAATTTTTTTCTATATGCAAATTGGATACGAATTGAAAGCTGCCCATTTGAGGATCAATATGAATATTCGTTAACATTGACAAATGTCAGTTGCGATAGAACACAGAGAGATTTTTTAAACCCAGTTCTTCATCATGCTTTATTCTAATGAGAATTAGCAGGATGAATCAAGAGAAAGTTAGTACACACCAGAATTTTCGAATCTTTATTTCAACATCAAATAGTACACAAATTAGGCTACGTTCATACTACAGGTCTTAATGCATGAATCAGATTTTTTCGTGTTTTTCCGACTTGAGTGAGGGATTAAATTGACGGTCTGAATGTGACAAGTCGCATAGAACTGGACCATTTCAAATCCGATCTGGGTCACTTTTGTATGTGGTTCAAATCCGATCCGGGCCACATTAAACCAGAATGCCGCGGTAGTCTGTACTGTCAAGTCTCCTAAACCGGAATTCATGCAGCAATTACGTCATCAAAGAGTGAGCGAGACGCTACGGTTGCGGTGCGGCTGTGCGTTATGCATTGTTATGCATTGAACACGGCTTTTGGGGAAGGGACGGGCTTGACAACAGTCATAAAAAAATAAAATGGGTTGAGGATAAGCCTGAGAATGATCGTTTTTCTCTCTGCTCTATATGAGCAATATTTCAAGATTGCTTACACGGCCGAGAGTCGGGGCAAACTGCCTGTATGTGTGTGTGACATGCACGGGACAGTGCGTGCATGATATCGATCCATATAAACTTTGAATATAAGCCTAAACAGGGATTATGTACAGTGGAGCAAATAAGTATTTAGTCAACCACTAATTGTGCAAGTTCTCCCACTTGAAAATATTAGAAAGGCCTATAATTGTCAACATGGGTAAACCTCAACCATGAGAGACAGGATGTGGGAAAAAAAACCCCAGAAAATCACATTGTTTGATTTTTAAAGAATTTATTTTCAAATCATGGTGGAAAATAAGTATTTGGTCAATACCAAAAGTTCATCTCAATACTTTCTTATGTACCCTTTGTTGGCAATAACGGAGGCCAAACGTTTTCTGTAACTTTTCACAATCTTTTCACACACTGTTGCTGGTATTTTGGCCCGTTCATCCATGCAGATCTCCTCAAGAGCAGTGATGTTTTGGGGCTGTCGTTGGGCAACACGGACTTTCAACTCCCTCCACAGATTTTCTATAGGGTTGAGATCTGGAGACTGGCTAGGCCACTCCACGACCTTGAAATGCTTCTTACGAAGCCACTCCTATGTTGCCCTGGCTGTGTGTTTGGGATCATTGTCATGCTGAAAGACCCAGCCACTTCTCATCTTCAATGCCCTTGCTGATGGAAGGAGATTTTCACTCAAAATCTCTCGATACATGGCCCCATTCATTCTTTCCTTTACACAAATCAGTCGTCCTGGTCCTTTTGCAGAAAATAGCCCCAAAGCATGATGTTTCCACCCCCATGCTTCACAGTGGGTATGGTGTTCTTCGGATGCAATTCAGTATTCTTTCTCCTCCAAACACGAGAACCTGTGTTTCTACCAAAAAGTTCTACTTTGGTTTCACCTGACCATAACACATTGTCCCAGTCCTCTTCTGGATCATCCAAATGCTCTCTAGTGAACCGCAGACGGGCCTGGACGTGTACTTTCTTCAGCAGGGGGACTGTCTGGCAGAGCAGGATATGAGTCCCTGGCGGCGTGTGTTATTGATAGTAGCCTTTGTTACTGTGGTCCCAGCTCTCTGTAGGTCATTCACTAGGTCCCCCCAGTGTGGTTCTGGGATTTTTGCTCACCGTTCTTGTCATCATTTTGACACCACGGGGTGAGCTCTTGCATGGAGCCCCAGATTGAGGGAGATTATCAGTGGTCTTGCATGTCTTCCATTTTCTAATAATTGCTCCCACAGTTGATTTCTTTACACCAAGCGTTTTACCTATTGCAGAGTCAGTCTTCCCAGCCTGGTGCAAGTCTACAATTTTGTCTCTGGTGTCCTTCGACAGCTCTTTGGTCTTGGCCATAGTGGAGTTTGGAGTGTGACTGACTGAAGTTGTGGACAGGTGTCTTTTATACCGATAACGAGTCAAAACAGGTGCCATTAATACAGGTAACGAGTGGAGCCTCGTTAGACCTCGTTAGAAGTTAGACCTCTTTGACAGCCAGAAATCTTGTTTGTAGGTGACCAAATACTTATTTTCCACTCTAATTTGGAAATAAATTCTTTAAAAATCAAACAATGTGATTTTCTCTTTTTTTCCCCCACATTCTGTCTCTCATGGTTGAGGTTTACCCATGTTGACAATTACAGGCATCTCTAATCTTTTCAAGTAGGAGAACTTGCACAATTGGTGGTTGACTAAATACTTATTTGCCCCACTGTATGTCTGTTATTTATGTCCTCTTTTTGAAAAGCAAAATATGATATCCCTGGAATGACGGATGACAGCCAGCATGTGTGGTCATTTGCTGTGATGCTTCTGTGCATGCGGGTCTTCTTGCTCAGCGCGTCTCGGACTGCGAATGAGTGCGCATGCGTAATACTTGAATGGTGTCAATGGACAAAGGCAGTCTGAACGGGCACGTCAAAAAAACATATGACAAAAAAATCGGATTTGTGCATTAAGACCTGTAGTATGAACCTACCCTAAGTGACATGATTTCGGTACCACTAGAAAGAGAAATAAATTATTTTTCATACAGTAATAAAATTGATGTTAAATTGATATTTTCTGACAATACATTTGAGAAAAGAGGCCGGTATGGACAATTTTAAACACTCCCATTGATGTTAAACTAGGCTTGCCAGTACCTATTATAATTTGATATGCAGGCGGATCGGAGCCATTCCGCATGTGGTATAATTGAGCCTTCAGGAGTGTTAAAGTGAGAAATTTTATCCATCTGACAGAGGGGACTAAACAAGAATTAAGTTTTTAAACTGATGTTTACAGTATAAGAGTTTATGGGATTTTTTTTTTGTGATGTGCAGACGATGACTGATACCAGCGCCGGAGTTTGACTGTTGTGGCAGGGGGAGCAAAACATGTTGATGACCCCGAAACGCGATGTCAGCAATAAAATTAACTTACAAAATATATGCTCGGTTAGGAGCTTAGCCCATGCTCGTAAATGTAGGCATCCCAGCTGTGTGTGTGTTTGGGTGCGTGCATGTGTGAGCGTGTGCTATTTTCTGTGGAGAAGTAGACGCCGATTTTTGCATGCCGCTGAGATATCCAATTTAATGCCAAGTTTTTCCAGTCACTTACACTCTTGCGAAACGAATCCTCACTGTGGTGAGTCTAAAAAGGGCAGCAGGCAAAACAGGAGACAACATCCTTTTTGACTGAATATTCCAGCCAGGAATATTTATAATCATACATTGAAAATAAGCGATTTTTGTTTCCCATCATTTGTTAGGGGAATTCTAGATCAGGCTGCTTAGGACAGCTATGCTTTCAGCCTAGGACGTCGTCCATTGAATATGGTACGCCCGGTTGTGGCTCTGTTGTACAATTAGCGTCTTTAGTGGGACGAACTGAAACTCAGCTCACCATTTTGGCGGTACTCTCCGGCGTTTCATGGTCCACATCTTTAATCCTTGGTTCTCGCTCAGTAGTTGTTGTTATTTTTGAAAGCTGAGATTTGAAAAAAAATACGTACATCTATCTTGTTTCTTCTGTCCTCAGGTGGTTTTGGCTAAGCAAAGCAAATAGCCGTCTCTAAGGTGCTAGTCATATGATCTGTTCGAGAATTAATTTTGACCCATTATAAAAATATTTATTTTTGTTTGTTTCAATTATTTTTGGTTGTATTGCTTTAAAACTTTTATAGATAACATTTTACCGTCAGTCTTAATTTTAAATTCATTTACTGTATTGGAAAGTCACTTACATGCAATGACATTTTCGGCCACCAAGTGGGATGCTCCCCGGTCCCCCCCCTTAATCTCCGCGTATGACTGATACATGCTAATCGTTTGTGTGGATTGTTATTGCTGTTTCAGCAGCTAGTTATAAACGCAAATTTGCATTGCTGTTTTTGAAAATAAAACTGATTTAATTTCATTTTCATTTTAGTTTCATTGTGCAAGTGTTGATGTCATGAGCAGCTGAATAAAGCCAGCAAACTACACGGACGTCTGACATCGTCATTTCGGAGTTTAGCTCGCTGTTTAGGTAGGACTTATAATACAAGTTTTCGGATAGTTATTTGAAGATTTAGGGGGTATTTAGGGGTATTTAAAGGGTTCATTTCAATTTACACAGGAAATTCGGGTTACGTTGCCAGCGTAGGATTGGCACTCGTTCGTAACCCAGGGACTACCTGTTTATTGTTTTTATAGACAAGATGTATTGCTTAGGTGACTGTTTGCTGCACAATGTACTTAGGAACTTAGGACAATGCAGGAAAAAGTGGACACTTTTTGTGGATACTGAATGACATGTTGAAAGAATTAAAAAGGCTAAATCAATACCTGTGTGAGATGAAATGGAAGAGTGTGTCAAAAGAAGAAATCTTATTCCAGCAGTTTTCTTCAGTCCAGTTTTTTTAAGCTTAGTTGCTGCTTGCCAATTAACTGAACACAACCGGAAATGGCTTTTCACAATACAGCAATTCCTTCTCTAGAATGAAACGATGGCAGCACAGTTTAAAGTCATAGATTAAGTAATTTGGGTAATTTCTTAAGGGAGGAGAGAGACAACCAGAGAGCGAGAGTATTTAAAAGGGAGCGAGACCAACAGTGGCAATGCAAGAGGAAGGAAAGCGAGATGCTGCGTGGAGTGTATTGGCCTCCAGGGATGCACCATGTGGTGAAGAGGGAAAGGAGGGAGCGACCAGGCGGTGGGAGGCGAGGCGGAGCAAACTAAGATGCCAAGGGGTGGTTGAAGAATATAGTGGCTTTGATGAATAAAACATCTACATGAATGGAGGGATAGTGTGAATACATTAATCCAAGCATGGAAGAGGAAGTAAAGATGAGGCAAGATGGATAGAGATCTAGAGAGAAAACAGGTGGAGTGAGGCAAGGTGTGTATGTGTGTGTGTGGGGGGGAGGGGGGCAAAGATCATAAATACGTAAAGAGTTTTATAGAAGCGCAAATGTTCTGCACTACTCCTTGTTCCCAGATGTTCACTGTGTAGGCAAAGTTCAAACTTTCTTCAGTGTGTTACAAATAGAACAACTACAATAATGTATTAAATCATGCTTATCACAATTTTTGGCCTGCAAAAATTATACGAGTAGGTTTTCATTATAATCCAGTTTTTTTTTTTTTTTTTCAGTTGACATGTGTCCTTCCACTAAAATGTCACTTAAACTTCTCTTTTAGTCCTTTTTTCTTGAAATGTCCCTAGTGTACGAGACTGTCGTGTGTCGTCTGCCAGCTCCCAATTAATGTCCATTTAAAGGCATTAATGTCAATCACTGATTGGGGTGATGTCATCAGTTGCACGCACATGTTGATCAATATCCTTGGTACTTATACTGTATGTACATTTATACATTTAAAATGAGATGTTGAATATGTACATGTAGTTCTTTTAATGTGGGGGAGCGTCTGTGCTTCTTTTTGTCAGTTTGTATGTATATTTTTCACATTGGGATATCAACCATTTGTTTCAAAGGCTTTTGTCTTGTCATAGAAACATAAAACACTTGAAAATTTGGTCATATGATATGACATCAGCCACAATATTTTATCACTGATGTGTGAAAATTTATTGACAAATGTAACTCTCAGTGTCTTGTTGCCATCAGTTTTAATTTATTTACAAGAGATGCACATTGCTTATGTTTGATTTCAGCCGGGTCCTGAGCCTGTTTTGGCTTTTTTTTTTTCTTTTTTTTTTTCAATTTAATATTTTCTCTTTTTACCATGTAAAAATATTCAACATGCCCTGGGTATCTTGCCTATGTATATTTTAGGGCTGTCAAAATGAACGCGTTAACGCGCCGTAATTAATTTTTTAAATTAATCACGTTAAAATATTTGACGCAATTAACGCACATGTCCCGCTCAGACAGTATTCTGCCTTTTGGTAAGTTTCACAGCAAGGCTTTTTGTGCTGCCTGACAGCGAACTCTTGTGGTCGCTTTGCGACATGGTTTATTGCTTTCTTGACAGTTCAATATGCTGCACGACGTCTCTGTTGTGCTTATATGATCCTTGGACAAGATTTGTCCGTAAGTATGGTTGTTGTAAAGAATGTACATATTATGTTAATAAGCGAAATGTTATATTTTTTGTATGAGACGCTTTTTGTTTATGTGTAGATAACCTGTATAGCGTGCTAAGCTAACGTTGTTGCTAATGCAATGCTTGTGTACTTTTTCTTTGTAGTTTTACGACGGCCTAAAGAGAACAATGGTTTGAGGCCATTTTATTAATAAATCAGATGAAAAAGGAAGAAGTCTGATTATTAAGGCGTCGTTCACTAGCTGTCTAGCTTTGGAAAAAGTAGACGCTTCGGAGTGAGGACAGCATAGACAGATTTAAATGACAGTAGAGTGAAATGCCCACTACAGTCCTTATGTACCGTATGTTGAATGTATATATCCATCTTGTGTCTTATCGTTCCATTCCAACAATTTATTTTACAGAATATATATATAACTCACAGAAAAATATGGCATATTTTATAGATGGTTTTGAATTGCGATTAATTGCGATTAATTACGATTAATTAATTTTTAAGCTGGAATTAACTCGATTAAAAATTTTAATCGTTTGACAGCCCTAGTATATTTCCTTAGCACAACATCAACCTATATGAACTGTTATTATGATACTATAACCTATTACATTCCAATATTAATCATCAAATTCCGACTCGTAAAAAATATAGAAATGAGGCATCAGCCCAAGAACATGAGTGGCTCTAGTGTGCACCCATGCATAGATAAAATTATTATCAAAAAATGGATAAAAAACAGTATCTCTGGATTTCCGTGGTCTATCAGTGCTAAATAAAAACTGGGTGAGAGTTTGTAATCTGCACTTTTGAGTAATGTCTACAGCAGCACTCAATGTTAAATAGCTGATTTTAAACTGCATTCGAAGATGCAACATGATTGATCACGCCTGTGTGATCATGGGACTCAGTCGGTTAAAAACGGAATTGTGTTCGCCGCACGTAATCTCTAGTTAAGTGACTGTAAAGGAATTTAATATTTACTTAGCACCAGTAAATAACCTAAAAGTGCTTCATTTCGTGCATTTTTGGCTCAAAAATTAGTTTCGCCGAAACAAGGATTTTGCATTGACCATTCGGATGAGTTAAGCCTCAAATACAGCAAATTTATTGGCCATGAGAGTATTTGAGGGTGGAAGTCTGAAATGTTTTTTTTTTCTTTGTTACATCACGAGAAATGAGCCTGCAAAGGGAAGCAAAACACAAACAAAATTAACTCGACCAATCGGCCAACCTAGCCAAATGTCAACAAAACCTTTCTTCAAGGTCTTGCAGTACCATTCTCTAGCTCTAGGCCTGGTTTCAATCTTCTTCACACACCCTATCCTCTCAGTCTAGGCCCCTTTTATCCAGGCCGACTTTAATCAAGTGACTTAGGCAGCCTCAACTGGCGGAGTTGTGCAGCATGCTCGGAGATATCGACTCGAGACTGGCATTCATCTTGTCTTGATTCCTCATTTCCTGACAAGGAATGCGGCGCCCTTGTGATGTCACACCTTCCAAAAATGACCACAAATTTATAAACTGTTGCGCCGGGCGACCCGACAAGTTTGTGCCCGTCAACCCACCTAAACGTTATGGTATTAGAACTGTATCGGTATCAACAGATACTCTCCAGATACTCCAGGTATTGGGATCAGATCTGAAGTGGAAGAAATGTGGAAAAAGCTTTATTCCTCCTTCTTTTTTTTTAATCTATGTACCATACACAAGCCTGCAAACAGTTTGCTGAAGACATGTCAACAATGCACATGGATTACTGGAACCACTTCCTATGGTCTGATGAGACGGGCGGGCTTTCTTGTGTATCGTCTTCAGAGGAGGCTTCCCCCTGGGGTGACATCCATGCACACCAATTTGATGTAGAGTGCAGCGTATGGTCTGAGCACTAACAGGCTGACCCCCCACCTTTTCAACCTCTGCAGCAATGCTGACAGCACTCCTGTAACGAGTCATATGACATTTTGTAGGGAAAATGACAAGCAGTACTCAATTTGGAAACTGTATTACATAAGCTGCACACAGACTACTTTTTAATTGTGTCAAAGTGTCATTTTGTCAGTGTTGTCCCATGAAAAGATATACTTAAATATCCGCAGAAATGCGAGGGGTGTACTCACTTTTGTGATACACTGAATTTATTTTCAACCTCTGTCATTCCACCTGTTCTTAACTGAGTATGCAAAGTGAACCAGACTATGTGCATAGATGTGTGTTCGTGTGTTTAAGTCTCGCCACGCATTATTCATGAGTATTAATGTCTATTCATTTATTTTAATATTAATGAGTCTGTGCAGAAAAGTGGTTCAAGAGACAAAGGCAAGACAGGCAATTTGCTGTGCTAGCGAAAATGCGTCCTTTTTTAATAGGTTGCCTGTTGTGCAGACTTATTCGGACAAAAAGCTACACAATGTGTGGAATGGAGAGAATGTAACAGCAGTTCTGGAAGATGCTATAAAATGTCCATGTTACAGTTTAGTGTGGGCTCAAGACCTTTGTGGTGTACAGTATGTCCGTTTGGTTTTCCTTTGTTTCTGTTGGTGGTTTGGTTGCGTTAGAAGGTACATTCACCAGCCAGAGTGAGGATTGCTGTAGGATGATGATGAAGCCTTGAAAGGACAAACAAATGAACAGTGGTCAAAAAAGCAAAGTGCGGGAAGAAACCACTAGGATAACTACTCTTTTAACCTCCCTGCTCCCATACATTGTGCACATTAGAGTGTTGATTTAAATGTAAATCAAACATACCGTAATTTTCGGACTATAAGCCGCTACCTTCATTTTGAATCCTGCGGCTTATAGTCCAGTGCGCCTTATTTGTTCATTTATTTGGGTTAATAGTTAACACTTTACTTGACAGCGGCGTCATAAGACCGTCATAGTTATGACATTAAACGATCATAGGCATTAATGAATGCTTATGACAGATGTCATTAAGTATCCTCCATTACGTCACGAACTCCATTTTTGTCCAGCTCGGATCTTTTACATCCATTCAAAAGTGAGATAATTTGCTGGATAACACTAAATGATATCTGTCATAAGCATTCGTTAATGCTCATGACAGTGTCATGTCGTAATTATGATTGTCTAATGACAGCCTTATGGCGCCACTGTCAAATAAAGTGTTGCCAAATATCATAACTAGCAATTAATGAAACAACTGGATCAGTAACTGAAGAAATAATTAGCACAGAACATGAATTTTAATTGTTATTTACATCTGTAGCGCTGCAATGCAAGCTAGGAGGCTTGTTGGACAACAAGAGTGTTGACAGCAGTTGGCAGCAGAGGTTGACTGTCTCCCCCAAGGGAGCAGTGATGGCCAAATGAAGCTTCTTGAAGCAATGCTTCAAGGTTCAAAGCTTCATGGTGGTTCATTTGGTCTTATGACAGTCGTATGATGCCGGTGTCAAACAAAGTGTTACCGGTTAATATCTCTTGGTGTACATATCCCATAATACAGTGCGGACAGCTGCTGTAGTCCAGTGCGGCTTATCTATGACCGAATGTTGTTTTGGTGTCAAATTTGCTGCGTGGCTGCTTATAGTCAGGTGAGCCTTATAGTGCGAAAACTACGGTATCTAAGTAAGATAACCAAAAAGATATGGGAATGATGTCACTACATTCCCCCAAAGCACTCGTGAGTGTGTGTGGGTGTTTCGGGGTGTAAGGGCTTACTTGGCCTCGAAACACTTTTTCCTCTTGTTTGTATGTCTCCATGGATATTGTGTCTGATGATATTTTCATCCAAACTATCAAGAGAAAATGTGAATGCTTTTATTGACCTACTACTGTGTAAGTGTGTGTTGTGTGTGCGCTCGCAGGGGTGCGTGTGTGATGTGTGGACGTTTTGCCTATGGGCACCAGCTAAAAGCAGCACAAACAAAGTGCCAACAGAGACGGTTACACGATCAAACCTGACAGCCTGGAGGGCGAGGGCAATGATTCTTTGTGCTTTGTTTTTGTGTGTCTGTGTCTGTGTGTAAATAACAGGATAACTGCAAATATGACATAAAAAAAAATAGATGTATTCATTATATGTGTATTTGATGAGTATAACATTCTGCTCACCTTCTTTGCATGTTTGAAAAGCAGTTGCCAGGTACTAAAGATGGCCCTTGTGAAACAGTTTATCTGGAGGCCAGTTCAAAACCCTGTCTGCTCTTTTTATATGGAAAAGCCAAGGGGGAGTGTGAGTGTGAGCAGCTGCTGTGTCAGAATATGTTTGTGTCCAAATGTGCTCTAGGAAAGGTGGAAACTGATCCTCTACGTATGAGCTTAGTCTGTTGTGTGTGTGGTGGTAGATGGCTTATGTGGGTGTTTCTTTTCATGGGTGTCTGGAGACAAACTGCTGGATAAATTTTGATTACCTACACTAAGACGGTTGTTTTTATCGATCTGGTTGGTTTCCTACAACATCCCGGGATCTTACAATTAAATTGTAACAGCAGGTCACACACAGAAGATGTCAGAATTACATTTGCATGTTATACAAACTTTCTAATTTGAGCTGAACATTTTTAAACCCAACAGGGAATATATGATGCTATTTCACCTCGAATTATAATGAAACATTAAAACACCAATAACAAATTTTCTTTAACATTCTGTTGTCGAGTCTATTTTGTTCTATATATATTCTTCTTTGAAATGTGTTCTTTCTGAATAATTGTTGTAATATTACAAGCAACAAAAGCTCAAAGAAAAATCAACACACATGTAGTTGACATGAAAATGAAATTGGTGATGACTAGTGCTGTTATTTAAGGTTTATATTTATATCATAGTTATTTGTTGAGGTTAATTTTCCCTTGGGCTTGATGAAACCTCACTTCCATTTAGCTTTTAAGACACAATGTAACCATCTCACTCATTTAGGCCTTGTTAGAGGTCAGATTGCTGCTAACATTTTAAATATTTTTACATAATGTCTTGTGTTCGCGTATTTGATCTTCTATAAAGGTCAGTCCTCGACAAAAGACGCTCTTTCTCAAGGAATTGGCACCCTGCTGTTTGTACTCCATAATGAAGGAGGCATTTGCATAAAAAGGAGAGTGTAATTGGCTGCCTGATTGGGAAGGAAAACCATTGGTCTTTGGTTATGGCGCATAATGGAGGTGCAATCAGCACTGTTTATTGCCTTGCTTTTAGATACTCAAAACTTTCATGCACAACTTTCTGAAGGCTGTAGGGCAAAAAATAAGTTATTGTCAAACTAGGTGAAAGTTGCTACTGTAATTTGCATTTATGGTATTTATTATTACTACACTATAATTACAGTATTGTAATTCGTTCCATAATTCCATAATGTTCCCAATTGAGAAAAAGCACCAATGAGTGTATCTCAGTTCTCAGCTGTATGACTTCAGTTTTTTCTGCAAAGCTATCAGCTGTTTTTTTGAAGGAAAAGCCTTGCCTCATGTGAAATTCATTCCCTCACAGGTGACCGGTGTGAGTTTGACCGACGACACGGTGGATGCGTGCCGGGAGTTTGTCGAAATGGAGGAACCTGTCGGGAGCTTTCGGGTGGTGGTTTCCGCTGCGAGTGTCCGGCCGGAGGGTACGAAAGACCGTACTGCACTGTCACTGCCCGCTCCTTTCCCCCAAAGACCTTTGCCATGTTTCGGGGCCTCAGGCAGCGGTTTCACCTCTCCATCTCTTTAACGTAAGTAGATAAGAAATACTTCATGTGTTTCTTTGGGCTTTCATCTCTAAAAATCCAATTTCCCTCATCCAGAGATCTGTAATTACACCTTTTATTCTCATCTCTCATTGTTTCTGTCTGCCTTACGAGTTGGTCCTACTCTCCTAGATCGATGGCTATAGCGTTTTATTTCGCTTGTCTCCATCACTCAAGTGAGGATTGTCATTTCTCTCACTTTCATCTGTCAATCTATCAGTCTCATTAACATCTCCTTTTCCTCTCTGTGGTCTCCTCCCATTCCTATTTATTTCCCTTTTCAGGTAATCTCATCTTGTCTCCGCAGAGCACGGAGCATGTATGACTTTCATGTTGGTTCATAACATCAGAATTTTAATATTTTTTTCTAAATTGACTTCTATTTTCACCGGAACTTGATCATGAAGCCATGCTAATCCTTCCACTTTCATTGTTTAAACATGACGAAATGCAATATATCCTCATATCATACAGCACTACCATTCATGCTATTACCATTATTTTCTGAGAGTCATAATTAGTAAGAAGAAGATTGGGTTTTTACAATATATATACAGTATATATATGTATATATAGAGATAGATATATTAAGGCTGTCAAACGATTAACATTTTTTATCGAGTTAATCACAGCTTAAAAATTAATTAATCGTAATTAATCTCAATTCAAACCATCTCTAAAATATGTCATATTTTACTGTAAATTATTGTTGGAATGGAAAGATAAGACAAGACGGATATTTACATTCAACATACTGTACATAAGTACTGTATTCGCTTATTATAACAATAAATCAACAAGATGGCTTTAGCATTATTAACATTCTTTCTGTGAAAGGGATCCACGGATACAAAGACTTTTAATTCTTAAAAGATAAATGTGAGTACAAGTTATAGTAATTTTGTATTAAAACCCCTCTGTATGTTTTCGTTTTATTAAAATGTGTAAAATTTTCAAACAAAAAATAAACTAGTAGCTCGCCATTGTGGAAGGTAGTCATTCAAATACACCACAAGGTGTCAAGGGCGACTTACCAATCATCACTTCTTGGTCTCACATTTCTATCTTTTCATGCTGAGTGACTCAGTGAAGTAGTCATGCAGGAATTACAGAAATTTGTAGGGATTGAATTTGGTTTGTGCTGTAGTGTTAGTTATTTAAGTGGTCAGGGTATTGTTGTCAAATGAGCTTGCAGGCATCATAAGTAGCAGGCACATGCAAGCATAATTTTCATGGAGCTAAAAATAATACAATGTACTACTACAACAGTGCTTCTCAATTATGTTCTGTCATGCGGCAAGAAGTAAATGTTTTGCACCCTGCTCCAACTTTTTGTCTTTAAAGTTATCATTATTATAAGTAAACCTCTGCATATCATTGCGTCCTTTTTAATATTCAAGGAAAAAAGTAATATAGATCAACTTACAATCAGTATAACTTTATGAGCGTTGTTTTGTTCGTGACAGAAAAGACTTGCATCCAAAAAAAAAAAAAATACACTCAAGGCAAATTTTTTTAGTTTTTTTCTTTGCAGTGCTTGTATGGTCCAGCATGACCGATTCCATGTCTAATGCTGCAGGCAGTAGCAGCTCCTCTGCTATAATATATATTTTTTTGCACTGGTGCCACTTTGTATGATGCTAACAGTGCTCGCTAATTTACTGATGTAGCACACAGAAAGCGGGACGATTGTTGCCAATGTTCGGCACGCTTTCGCTGAAAAAAATTCAATTTGCTTATCAATGTGTTTGGGGTCTAATGTCTTTAAGTGACCTTTTCATTGATTTCGCTTAAAGCTGTCCTCTGCCAACATTTTTGGGCACAGTGAACATATTAAAAATGAAGCCAAATGCTATGTACACTTTGTCATTTTTCCTCGTCTTGGCTTTCGGGAGACTTCATATATCCGACTCTTTGCTGTGTACTCTTGTTTAATGCAAAAATACTGCGCACACTCTAAAAATGACAGCACCACTGCCACCCACTGAGTGGATTTGCAATTTCACGTTATTCTAGTACAGCAAAAAATATTTTCCGCGAGGTCAAATGCCCCCCGGAATCGTTTTGCGCCCCACTATTTGAGAAGTACTGCACTACAACAGCTTTGCTATTTTCCTCCAATGCAGCCTGAGGTCCTATTGTCTTTCTAGAGAGGGCCGTAAATAGTCACAAATGGGGGACTTTTGCACACAGGTCAAACTCAAATCTTGTGTCTTGCTTAACGACACCACAATGCTCAGCATAATACAGCCTAAGGGGTAAAACACACGGGAGGCGACGGCACACGCGTTCAATACATTTTCATTGGTACGAGCGCAATGAGGCGAAAATTGCCAACCCTCTTGCAGCCAAACGACACACGACGTTCGTGCACGTGAAGCTTAGTGTTCGTACATGTGCACATGCACACGCGGATCAGTGATGCGATATAAGAAAATGGGCAATGGTTCTTTTTCTGTTACTGTTCCCTACCACTACAACCGTCAGTAACTGATTTATTGATCGATAAATCACTTGCGAGGACACTAGCCAACCCCGAAATTGACATCCACATGCCATACTTGTCAACGTGAGAAAAAAAACTAAACAAAAAAATTGTCAACATGGATATATACCGTATTGGCCCAAATATAAGACGGCCCTGATGAAGACGACCACCTCTTTTTCAAGACTCAAGTTTGAAAAAAGACTTTTTGAACACCAAATTAATATTTATACAGAAAATAATTACAGTACATCTGAAACAAATAATTATAACAATATATTTGAGAGAAAAAACATGTTATTTTGCCTCATTCAAATCTTGATTTCTGAACACTTCAATATGTAAACTAAAGTGCAATCACATTCGTAAATGAATGGCTTCTGGTTTTTGAAATGTAAATAAACCAGTCTATTGTGATAGAACAACAAAATAACAATAACTGCATTAACTATCAAAGTGAAGTTTAACTGTAACTGTAGTCTTGAAACAAATCTGAATAAGGAAAAACATTGCAATAAAATAATGCAAACTGGTTAAACTAGTAGCTGAGATCTGTCATGACAAAACATCGCTTCAATGATATCTGGCGCCATCTAGCGTCGTGAATGGGGAGAGTAGCTAAGATCTGTCATAACAGAACATTGCTTCAATGATATCTGGCGTCATCTAGCGTCATGAATGGGTGTAATGTCTAGACCGGGAATATTAGACGACCCCTCTTTTTCAATCTTATTTCAATGCAAAAAACACCGTCTTATATTCGGGCCAATACAGTAATTCTTTCATATCTCCTGTATGTTTGCTGTTATTTACAAATTTCAGTGATTGTTTAACATTGCTTATCATTAAAGAAAAAAAACTTCGAGGAGCGTATCATTTTAGCAGTTGTCCACCAGCAACATTTACGAGGCATTAATAAAAAAGCAGCAGTATGGGAAGTTGTTGGTGCTCAGAAAAGACTGGAAATTTTTAAATGTCCTGCAAATTCATAGCCAATCAGACTAGCGATGAACCATAGGTAGAGGGCGATGCGTGTTGCTGTCGCTTGCCGCTGCAGTTGCATCGCGCCCCGTGTGCTTGCTTTCAGTTCATCGCTGATGACTTTCGCAGTTCGCCATTGCTCATTGCCTCCCATGTATTTTGCCCCTAATACTTTGTCAATACCGACTGATTTCAAATGTGCCACCACTCTTCACTGACATTGTTACCCCAATTGCCATATTTTATTCCTCGACCAGTTTGCGTCTAGCAAAAATGTTTGGCCTGATTTTGCAGAGCATGGCAGTGCAGAACTCTATCATTTTTCAAAAACTGCTCCCTTAACAATTTTATATCGTCTTCATCAGTCACCTTCACAGGTGCACTATTTGTCATTGCCACGCTGCAGAAGGACAAATACTGGGTAAATATGCTGTGTTCCCTGGGGCTGAAGCATGCAGTATGTTTCTTGTGTACAGGCCAGACAGCTGGAGGAGAGTATATGCTGCAAAACTGAACAAACAGATTTTAAGGGCAAGAACATCAATATGTTTCACCCTCAGGGGAGACAAATATTAACAAAAAACATGTTCTATGCTAAATTTAGATAACATATTAACTGTGTGTAATATTATGACATCTTGCGTTAATTAGGCACACTGTATAACATTTACATCATCTTCAGCCCTCATCCCATTGTTTTAGCTGGCTACTGCACCACTTTTGGTTTGTTAGGTGAAACTTGATAGCTCTGCATAATGCTGGTAAGCATGGTGCAATAATGCTGCAGGAACAGCTTGGAATTGGGTTTCGTTTCATTGGGTTATCATTATATTATTTTTATTTTTAATTATATCGATATTTTTACAAATTTAGCTAATCCAACTGTCTATTGATCCATTAATGTTATTTGTTAGGGCTCTGTTACTCGAGGGGTAATGGTTCAATTCCTCTTGCACGCAAAATAAATTGCAGCCTACTGTTGGTGAAATGCTTGGGCAAGGCCTAAAACTCACCAGAGAAGCGCAGTCACCGTCCATTACTCTGACATCTCCTCCTGTATGCCGTCAGTGGGTGGTCTGCTTCTCTATGTGCGGCATAAAATATACAGCAGTCCGAACAAAGAGTGAATTATATTTCCCCTTGAAAAAAATCATAGTTTTTTTTTTTTTCAATAATAAATTATAGGCCATTTTGATCAGTTTTAAATTCCTATGGCGAGAAAAGAGACTGTAAATGAGAGCAAAGAACAATTTAACCGAGGCTTTGATATTAAAGAGGAACATATTGAGCTCCAGCTTTGCTCAAGCCATCTCCACCCTGAACAGCCATATGTAACACCACATCACCCAATGTCAAATATTCATTTACATGCAATATACGATGTGCAATACTTACTAAGTGCAATATTCACTGCCTCACTGTCAATTTCTGCTACTTAACTTCTATTCACACATATTCTATGTGCAATACTTATTTTCGTGCAAGATGAATCTGCAATATTCAATGCCTTCACTGTCAACTGCTGCTACCTCACTTCAATTATTTGCACTGCCTGAACATAGGACTCATACATATTTTATATTTATTTAGATTAGATTCTTTTATTCTATCCACTTTCGAGATTTTTACTTGTCCTGCACTGTAAAGGGAGATGCTCCACAATTTCATTGCACAACTGTATAATGACAATAAAGGGCTATTCTATTCTATTCTATTGTGTTAATTTTTTATTATTATTATTTTTCCTTGCAAAGAACCGTGTGAAATGTTAGCCTTTCCATCACTCTCAGTGCATCATTTTTGTGCATTCATTTTTCAACTTTGTTACTATCATATTACTGGGCAACCATCAACAATTTAATACTAGTGCCAACCAAAGTTGAGTTTTCTTGAATATCCTGTGCATTTTTCATGAACATGCCATGAAACAAAAATATATGTGTGTGCATGTATTTTTCTAGTTTTGCAACACTTGAGAGCAACGGTCTTCTATTCTACAATGGGCGGTTTAACGAGAAGCACGACTTTATTGCTTTGGAGATTCAAGAAGGACAGGTGGTTCTCAAGTATTCCACAGGTATGTTTGCTACATTAGACTTCGCCAACAAACCATTAGCACTGTGTATCTCCATAATATACAGTATGCAGTTTAAGTTTCCAATGTGTGGTTTTATTGATATATATCTATATATATCTTTTTATATCTTTTTTTTTTTTTTCAATACCTGCAGGTGAATCATCTACCCTAGTAAGTCCTTTTCTTCCTGGAGGTGTGAGTGATGGGGAATGGCACACAGTTCACATCCACTATTACAACAAGGTGAGTTTACCACAACATTTATTGAATATCATACAACAATTAATTGATTATTTTGTCATATTTCATATTTAATTGCATATTGATGCCATATCCCTTGGCTCTCTTCTGAATTTGAATTGCTTTTGTTGTGTCTGCAGAATAGATTTTATGCCAACACAGCTTTTTATTGAGAGCAAACTTGTTTATACCATCACGTGGGTGTTTGCTTGTCATTCTAGCCATGCACTGTGAATGCGCATCACCTTTAATTTTCTTTTGTTGTTTTATTTTCCTCAGCCAGCTATACGCTATGTGAGTATGACTGTATACATGATGTCTGTCTTCCTTTCTTACCCTGCAGATTGTGCGTGACCAATCAGTTTATTGTGCCTTGCTTGAGCAATACCTCTTTTCCTGTCCTTGGTATGAGATATTAGAAGTGTATCCCACTGGTATATGTTGGACTGATCGTCAGACTTATAATAGAATTTGGTGTGCAGAACACAGTTCAGTTTTATTTGAAGAATATCGCTTCTGCTTATGAGGCTACACAATGTATGAAAATGTTGTTTCCACACTTTAGTGAAATGGAATTTAATTTCCATGTGGCCATGAATACAGCTCTCCATTGAACCTCCTCTGTTATTGTTTGTTAACATGTTTTTTTTTTCATTTTCAACTGACCACTTCTGCTCTTATTTTAAGTGGAAGAGTGATGCAAATAAAGCTAAGTCAAGCTTTGGCAACTTTAGCAACATACAATTGAAACAACCGCAGATTAATTCATTCATTCATCTGGATACGCTTGCTCCGTTAGCCTTTATCCATGGCGAGGTTCATGGTAGGTTCATACTACAGGTCTTAATGCACAAATCCGATTTTTTGCCATATCCGTTTTTTTGGCGTATCCGTTCAGACTGCCTTTGTCCAATCAGACCATTCAAGTATCACGCATGCGTACTAATTCGCAGTCCGAGATGCGCTCAGCAAAGGGACCCACATGCGCAGAAGCATTAAAAAAATTACACATGGTAGCTGTATGTCATTCCAGAGTGATCATATTTTGATTTCCAAAAAGAGGACACAAATAAGAGACATTAATAGTCCCCGTTTAGTCTTATATTCAAAGTTTGTATGGACTGATAGAACACATACACGCACACACGAGCCTTGACGTGTGTGTGTGAAATGACGTGGGTGCGTCAGTTTGCCCCGACTCGGCCATGTGTGCAATAATGAAATATTGCTCATTCGGCGCACAGAATGAAAAATCGAAAATTGTAAGGCTTATTCTTTTCTTCATTTTTATTATTTTTTTTTATGACTGTGGTCAAGCCCGCTTCGTGCTTAAAAGCAGCGTTCAAGCTAGGCGCTAATGCATACATGGCTCCCGTCCTCCGTGCCTCTTGCTCTTTGCTGACGCAATTGCTGCATGAATTCCGATTTGGGAGTCTTGACAGTTCAGACCGCCAGTCACATTCTGAAAAAATGTGGCCCAGATTGGATTTGAACCACATACGATAGTGACTCAGATCGGATTTGAAATGTTCCACTTCTACGCGACTTGTCCCGTTCAGACCGATAAGTTAATGCCTGACTCGAGTCGGAAAAACACGAAAAAATGGAATTTGTGCATTAATACCTATAATAGGAACCTAGTCTAATTGTGCAACCTGCCAACGAGGCGATTAGCCACCTCAGTGATTAGCCACCCAATGAACCATTCTTGCAAATAGGAATCATAGCAATTAGAATAAAAATAATTTTCATCCTATGAAAATCTTTCTGAATGTTCTATTGAAACTTTAATGTCGCAGTGTCATCTAATGCATAACAGGGGCTATCATATATAGTATACACTGTTGGCCAAAAGTATTGGCACCCCTGCAATTCTGTCAGATAATGCTCAATTTCTCCCAGATGAGGGATGATGCAAATGATTGCCATTTTCAGATCTCTCCACAGGTGTTCTATGGGATTCAGGTCTGGACTCATTGCTGGCCACTTTAGAAGTCTCCAAGCTTTCTCTCAAACCATTTTGTAGTGGTTTTTGAAGTGTGTTTTGGGGCATTGTCCTGCTGGAAGACCCATGACCTCTTAGGGAGACCCAGCTTTCTCACACTGGGCCATACATTATGCTGCACAATTTGTTGGTAGTCTTCAGACTTCATAATGCCATGCACATGGTCAAGCAGTCCAGTGCCAGAGGCAGCAAAGCAACCCCAAAACATCAGGGAACTTCCGCCATGTTTGACTCTGGGAACCGTGTTCTTTTCTTCGAAGGCCTCATTTATTTCCCCTGTAAACACTAATTTGATGCCTATTCCCAAGAAGCTCTACTTTTGTCCCATCTGACCAGAGAACATTCTCCCCTAATGTTTTTGGCTTTCTCAGGTAAATTTGGCAAACTCCAGCTTGGCTTTTTTATGTCTCTGGGTCAGAAGTCTTCCTGGGTATCCTACCATAGAGTCCATTTTCATTCAGACGCCGACGGATAGTACGGGTTGACATTGTTGTACCCTCGGACTGCAGAAGAGCTTGAACTTGTTTGGATGTTAGTCGAGGTCCTTTATCCACCATCTGCACAATCTTTTGTTGAAGTTTTTTGTGAATTTTTCTTTTCCGTCCACAACTAGGGAGGTTAGCCACGGAAAATAGGCTTTACACTTATTGATGACACTGCACACGGGAGACACAGGAACATTCAGGTCTTACGAGATGGACTTGTAGCCTTGAGATTGCCCATGCTTCCTCACAATTTTGCTTCTCAAGTCCTCAGACAGTTCTTTGGTCTTCTTTCTTTTCTCCATGCTCAATGGGGTACACACGACGACACAGGACAGAGGTTGAGTCAACTTTAATCCATTTCATCCGGCTGCAAGTGTGATTTAGCTATAGCCACCACCTGTTATGTGCCACAGATAAGTAACAAGTGCTGTTAATTACACAAATTAGAGAGAGATTACTTTTTCCGGCCCATTTTTGGATTTGTTTAAAACTATAACGATTTAATTTTTTTCCCTATTCTCTTTTGACAAAATAAATGAAGATATTACTACCAAATCATTAGTAGTTGCAATCATTTTCTGGGAGAATTTTTTTTCCCTATTCTCTTTTGTGTTTTTTTAAAAAAAAATTTATTGTAAGCAAAATAAATGAAGATATTACTACCAAATCATTTGTAATTGCAATCATTTTCTGTGAAAAATTGAGCATTATCTGACAGAATTGCATTGGTGCCAATACTTTTGGCCAGCAGTGTATGACAAATTGTAACATAGTGTACATGTTGACCACATTAATGAAAAGAACTGGACGTTACCCAGTGGGATACACAGTAGTTACCCTAAGACCAGGCATAGTATTTCTTGTAGCCTGCTTGGATGTCTCCCAAAAAACATATCCTGTCATACAATAATGCCTCAATTCACAAAAATCTTTTTCACATAATTTCCGTCAGAGTCCATATTTAATTTGTCTTATTGTGCTTTAAGCCCAAGCGCAGCATGAGCGGGGAGGCCCAGGGTCCCTCAGATGAGAAGATTGCAGTCGTGAGCATTGACGACTGCGATACAGCCTTATCACTCCGCTTTGGCACACAGCTTGGAAATTACAGCTGTGCTGCTCAGGGCAAACAGACCAGCAGCAAGAAGTGAGTGTGTCCGATTTTCATCCTATAATGTTATTTTTACAATGACATGGCCAGTATAGGATGTACTCTATGGATATGTTTGTAACTTGTAAATCATTTGCTACTGCTCCCCTCGGGTTTCAGAATGAAAATAGCCTGAAATTAGGATGATAAGTCGCCTTTAATGAACAGTTGACTGCATGCTCCTTAGTGATTAGTTGTATCTCTCAAATGATCTTATTACCCGTCTCACACTTAATCTTCATTTATTTCAGCATTGCCTGCTCATACTTCGCTCTTTAATCCCATCGTTATCCGTAATATAATAACAACAAAAAAGAAAAAAACCTATTGGGCCAATGCATTGTCACTAGACATTTGTAGGCATTTACAGTATTTGCAAATAACCAGTTGAAGTAGTACATCTGCTTTGGCGTAGGTACAGACAGCATAGGTTCATTTTCTCACTCGGTGATGGTATGATTCTCTGTTTCTTAATGACACCTGCTGAAAAAAATCAAGAAATTTAAGGGAGCAACCAAACTGACTCCAAACAGGAGGGATTTTGGTCGAGGGTCGTACTTCTCGACTGTAAGGCAGACTTGGTAAAGCTAAACACAGCTCCATAAACGCTTGTAAAATTCTGTTTCTCGCTTTATGTCTGGCCTTTGGGTGCCGTAATCACTTTGACTGAGTCATGTAAGCATGAAGAAAAGCTTGAAGGATTAAAGAACCACTGGAGATATCTCCCCCAAGGCATGTCTCGTCTCCTTTTACTCAGGGGCGGCTTTTGATGATGCATTTTTTTCCCAATTTGTTAAAGGCAGATCTCTTGTTTGTCACTCAACGTTTGACTTATGGTGTTTAACCATTGCCTGCTCTGCAAAAAAAAAAACATAAAATAAAAGCCAAATAATCATAATGAAGGGCAAAAATGTCACCGTGACAGCCCAATCATGTCTTATTTTTTATGTAATGTGACATTTTTTTCCCCTCCTCAACTTCCCTCCCCTCACCTTCTGTCTTTTCATCCACCTCTTCACTTGTACTCTCTTGATGTTTGCTGTAATTTAGATTTAATCTGTTTATTCTTCTACCTCCCCAGTTGCTTCCTGACATCCTTTTATCATTCCCTCCCTTTGTTATTATTATTACTATTTTGTTGATGTCACTTGAAAACTAACCAATTTAATTTTTTTGTTCTCCTTTTCTCTGTTCTGTCACCCCTCCGCCTTGAAATCCACTTGCTATTTAATGTCAGTCATATACAATCTCTTGTTCCTTCATCTATCTTCTTGTCTATTTTTCTGTGTTCTTTTCAATTTCCTTCTTCGCTTGAATCTTTTAGACCACCATTATCTTTTGATTTCCAACCAAAGCTGTGCTTATGCTATGATTATTATTTCTTCTGACAAGATATTCAATGGGGTTGGCTAATCCCTATTTCATGTCCTATTTTTTTCCCCGCCTTTTTTTCTTTTTTCCCCCTCAGCTGCATGATCATGCAGAATGGTGGATCTGGATATATTTTTCTGTTGTACCGTAATTTTCGGACTATAAGTCGCTACCTTTTTCCCTCATTTTGAATCCTGCAGTTTATTGTCCAGTGCGGCTCATTTGTTGATTTATTTGGGTAAATAGGTACCACTTTATTTGACAGCGGTGTCATAAGACTGTCATTGGACCGTCATAATTATGACATGACATTATCATGGGCATCAATGAATGCTTATAATACAGTACCTTGCAAAAGTATTCGGCCCCCTTGAACCTTGCAACCTTTCGCCACATTTCAGGCTTCAAACATAAAGATATAAAATTTTATTTTTTTGTCAAGAATCAACAACAAGTGGGACACAATCGTGAAGTGGAACAAAATTTATTGGATAATTTAAACTTTTTTAACAAATAAAAAACTGAAAAGTGGGGCGTGCAATATTATTCGGCCCCCTTGCGTTAATACTTTGTAGCGCCACCTTTTGCTCCAATTACAGCTGCAAGTCGCTTGGGGTATGTTTCTATCAGTTTTGCACATCGAGAGACTGACATTCTCGCCCATTCTTCCTTGCAAAACAGCTCGAGCTCAGTGAGGTTGGATGGAGAGTGTTTGTGAACAGCAGTCTTCAGCTCTTTCCACAGATTCTCGATTGGATTCAGGTCTGGACTTTGACTTGGCCATTCTAACACCTGGATACGTTTATTTTTGAACCATTCCATTGTAGATTTGGCTTTATGTTTTGGATCATTGTCCTGTTGGAAGATAAATCTCCGTCCCAGTCTCAGGTCTTGTGCAGATACCAACAGGTTTTCTTCCAGAATGTTCCTGTATTTGGCTGCATCCATCTTCCCGTCAATTTTAACCATCTTCCCTGTCCCTGCTGAAGAAAAGCAGGCCCAAACCATGATGCTGCCACCACCATGTTTGACAGTGGGGATGGTGTGTTCAGGGTGATGAGCTGTGTTGCTTTTACGCCAAACATATTGTTTTGCATTGTGGCCAAAAAGTTCAATTTTGGTTTCATCTGACCAGAGCACCTTCTTCCACATGTTTGGTGTGTCTCCCAGGTGGCTTGTGGCAAACTTTAAACGAGACTTTTTATGGATGTCTTTGAGAAATGGCTTTCTTCTTGCCACTCTTCCATAAAGGCCAGATTTGTGCAGTGTACGACTGATTGTTGTCCTATGGACAGACTCTCCCACCTCAGCTGTAGATCTCTGCAGTTCATCCAGAGTGATCATAGGCCTCATGGCTGCATCTCTGATCAGTTTTCTCCTTGTTTGAGAAGAAAGTTTGGAAGGACGGCCGGGTCTTGGTAGATTTGCAGTGGTCTGATGCTCCTTCCATTTCAAAATGATGGCTTGCACAGTGCTCCTTGAGATGTTTAAAGCTTGGGAAATCTTTTTGTATCCAAATCCGGCTTTAAACTTCTCCACAACAGTATCTCGGACCTGCCTGGTGTGTTCCTTGGTTTTCATAATGCTCTCTGCACTTTAAACAGAACCCTGAGACTATCACAGAGCAGGTGCATTTATAGGGAGACTTGATTACACAGAGGTGGATTCTATTTATCATCATCGGTCATTTAGGACAACATTGGATCATTCAGAGATCTTCACTGAACTTCTGGAGTGAGTTTGCTGCACTGAAAGTAAAGGGGCCGAATAATATTGCACGCCCCACTTTTCAGTTTTTTATTTGTTAAAAAAGTTTAAATTATCCAATCAATGTTGTTCCACTTCACAATTGTGTCCCACTTGTTGTTGATTCTTGACAAAAAAATTAAATTTCATATCTTTATGTTTGAAGCCTGAAATGTGGCGAAAGGTTGCAAGATTCAAGGGGGCCGAATACTTTTGCAAGGCACTGTAGATGTCATTACGTGTCATCCGGCAAATTATGTCAATGTCACAAACTCCGTTTTTGTCCAGCTTGGATCGTTTACATCAATTCAAAAAGTAGATAATTTGCCAGATGACACAAAATGACATCTGTCATAAGCATTCAATAATGCTCATAGCAGTGTCATGTCATATATTATAATGGTCTTATGAAAATCTTATGGCGCCACTGTCAAATAAAGTGTTACCAAATTCCATAAATAGCAATTAATGCAGTGCTTCTCAATTATTTTCTGTTACGCCCCCCCATGGAAGACGTACATATTTCGCGCTCCCCCAAACTCTGCAGCCACTGTAAATAGTATCATTTGTCTATAAAATTACTATTATAAGTATGCCTCTGCCTAACATTGTTTCCTTTTTTTCTATTAAAGAAAAAAAAAAAAGAAACATGGATCAATATGTAATAAGTACAACTTTATTAACATCAAGCGCACCAATTTGACTGAATTAAAAAAAAAAAAGTCGCATCTAAACTGTAAAAATACACTCAAGGTACATCTCTGACCATTTGATATTGAAAAAATAAAATGTATTAAAATCAGTAAATAATAATTCAAAATGATTGGAAACATTAACTCGTGAGGACAATATGCCAAAAAATTTGACTGAAAAAATAGTCGGGCGCGTCCCACAATTTGAGAAGTACTGAATTAATGGAACAACTAGAACAGTGACTGAAGAAAAATTTAGCACAGAATATGAATTTTGATTTGTTATTTACATCTGTAGCGCTGCAATGCATGCTAGGAGGCATGTTGGACGACAACAGTGTTGACAGGAGGTGGCAGCATAGGTTGACTGTCTCCCCCAAGAGAACAGTGATGGTCAAATGAAGCTTCTTGAAGAAATGAAGCTTTGCAGCCAATTGGTTCAAAGCTTCGTGGTGGTTTATTTGGTCTTATGACAATCTTATGATGCCGCTGTCAAATAAATTGTGCCGTTTTTTTTTTTTTTTTTTTTTTGTCAAATTTGGTGTGTGGTGCCTTATAGAGTGCGAAAGTTACGGTATATACTCTCCCTGTGGTTGTTTATAGCCAGGTGTGTATTGAAAATGCAGCACGCCAGAAAAGGGTTTGAGGGGACAGACAAAGAGACCGAACAGACATGGGAAAAAGAGACACAAACCATGGCAGGATAATACTTGAATAATTATGATATATGACTACAAATAGGGCAACAAAGAACACGTTGAGGAATGAAAGCAACAAATAAACAATTTACTAAAAACTCTTAATCCATATTTCCTTATTTCACAGGTCTCTTGACCTAACTGGCCCATTGTTCCTGGGTGGGGTTCCCAACGTTCCGGACAACTTCCCATTTGGCACCAGAGAGTTTATCGGGTGCATGAAGGAGCTGCACATTGACAACAAGCCGCTGGACCTTGCTGGGTTTATTGCTAACAATGGAACACAGCCAGGTAAGCAATGCTAATGAACCATAGTTATCTGTAAAATGTGCTTGTTAAGTCGGTGTTAACAACGCTTATTTATTTTAGTACAAAAGCTAAATTGATCATGATTGATGTAATGATTGAATGGCCACAATGCAAGTACCCTTTTGAAGCAAGATTTATTCTCAATTGTATCAAGAGTGATTTTTAATACAATGAATTTTCATTAAAACCTTTTGAGGTGTCTGATTTTTACCTTTATGATAGGCTGCAGTGCCAAACTTCCTTTCTGCAAGTCCAACCCCTGTCAGAATGGAGGAACCTGCAGGGTCAGCTGGGAGACATTCTCCTGTGACTGTCCTCTTGGGTATGGAGGGAAGGACTGCAGCCATGGTGAGAGCCTATTACAGTTTCATATAATCCATTTTGCTGTATAAAACCGTATTACATTTTAAAATATTTAATAGTTAGAATAAATTCATCAGTTTAAAACTACCACAAGTTTCCAGTGAGCTTTTTCTTGGGAAGATTGAAGAAGAGGAGCAGAATGGGTGTATTTATTCATATAAAATGATCATTTAAAAGTTTTTTTTCCTTAACCAAAAGTAAGATGGAGCTGACTGCTGAGCCTGAGGGCAGAACACATTAGAGGAGTGAACAGACCACAAGGGATTCGGAGCAGAAGATGAAAAGCTGTTACCAAGGATGAGCAGGAGTCAGACTGTAGAATATGATCAGGTTTAGAAAATTTCTTTATGAGTAAAATAGTGCACATGAATCAAAAGCAGGAACAGACTGCAAGTGTAAACTTTGTAAACAGCCTATTTTGTCCGAATTTGCATGCCTTTGATGTTGCCTTGATATTTCACAGAAAAAACTGTTCACAGTGGTTTGGTTGGCTCCCTTTTTTCAGGACACCATAACCTTCATGTCCACACTGTTGTTTTCTTCACTGACCAATTATAAACAACATTTTGGACCCCAGAAAACAAAAAATTCCCAACATTTTCCTGTCAAAATTTCTAATATTGATGTTGTGAAGCTTGATAATATTTATTCAGCTTGTTTGGATAAACATTCAACAGAAAAAAATGAGACTGAATAGTTTGTAGTTTTTGAATATATATACAGTATATGTATATCATCTAACACAAAGAGGGTTTGGAGAATATCTCCTTGTGAGGTTAGGTATTGCACCCATCACCTTATCAATGCATTATACATACGATAGTTTCTGGAACAAACACATATCTTTACAAATTGAAAAGATTGTGAAAAAAAATATAACATTGAAAAAAAGTGTTAACTAGTTTATTGTCAATATTTTTTTAAGTTCAATTTTCAGGCATGCTACTCAGTTTCCCCTTGAACAGGACACAGGGCTACATCACACAGCCCCCTCTTCCGCTGTTTGCGCACGAAGAAAACAACGACAAATCTGGCCCAGTCTCTTTGAGTTGATGAAATAATGCATTAGCTTACGCTACATTTTCAATTCATTACGCACGTTTCAAAGTCCCCCGCTCAATCCAACTGGCGTTTGCTCGCTTCATCACCTCCCTCTCCTCCCTCTCCTTAGGTGGTGCCTCGCTCAGCAATTTATTAATATGCTCACATTACATCCATCCTTCGTGACCTCACAATGGCTCCTGTGATATGTAGCTTTTTGTGGTGCTTTCGGTTTTGAAAAAGGACAAGAAATGATGGAAATATGGACATAAACACATGGTTCAGTGTTTTAATTCTTATTTATGACTGCAATAAAACTATAAAATTCAAATGACATTATTTCCCGTTTTACTTGGTCAATGGACTTCAAGTAAAAACAGGTGTGGACATCAACTTCCACACTTTCAAATGAGACCAATCACTGGTAAGTGGGTGACGTAAGGTCAGTCTGACGAGGCTTCAAAGATTATATGCGTAAATGTGTGACACATCCAGTGTTAAAGTGCTTGATAAAACTTAAATGGCTAGTTTGACTGTCAGAAAAAAAAAACTGGAGAGCAGATGAATAAGTGAGCTATTTTGTCATTTTTGTCACCAAGGGACCCAGTTTTTCTCATTAAGTCAACACCCACTTTTATACACATCAAATAAAGCAAAGTGTCCAAATAAAAAAAACATTCAAAAAAATTATCATATGTCGTCTTGTGTAACTCACGTCAATTTGTACAGAAGATTTATATTGTTTACATTTGGTTTTCAACACCCCTTAATTTGTTGGTACTCAACACAAATGTTAACTTACTGCCATTTGCACTGTAAAATTTATTTATTTATTTATTTTATTTCTTACCATTTTGTATTTATTTTTTTACATTGTGTTTTTTGTCGTTCTGGAAATATAAAAGTTGAGTTCCACCCCAATTTCGTCATCTCCACCCCCAAAAAAAGAGTAAAATGTTGATATTTATTTTCTTTTTGCTTCATTATCTTGCCACTGAACACTTGAGTTGTGGATGTTTCTCATGCTTCCCAATTAAAATCAAATAAATATCAAAATAATGCTTTCAGTCGATAGCTTAGATTCACTTTACATGTTGCTAGCCGTGATGTACTCAGAATTTGTGGCCGAAACTTTACCGTGACTAATTTAGAAAATTACAGTTGTATTTTGTCTAAATGCTGGAAATGGTTGTAGGTTAAATGAGATACCAAATTGGTCACAAAGAAAATGCACACTGATGAAGGATATTCATGAGACTCTTTGGCTTTCAAGGACACACAAATGGGTATGCTTATTGTCATCTCAGCATTGTGTGATGCTAACAGTTTAGCATTCAAATGACAGTGTTTTCAGTGTTTTTTCTGGCATCAGTGTGAGAGTGGAGGTTTTTTTTTTTTTTTTTTTTTTATCTCTCAGGGAAACTCTACTCAATCAGTGTAAAACACACACACACGCAGAGTAATATTTGATTTGCTCAGCATCATATTTCCTCTCAAGTTCAATGACTCATCTGATGAATCATCACCGTTTTGATCTTCCAGTATGTCACACCTTTTATGCCCGATTCCTATCATTCTTTAGTGATGCCACACCCCCATCGCTTCCTGGGAAACAGTGCCCTCTGGTGGGACTTAAAGAATGACGTGACCATCTCCACGCCCTGGTACCTGGGCTTGGTGTTCCGAACCAGAGCCCGAGAGGGGACGCTTCTTCAAGCCCAGGCTGGCCAGTACACCAGCCTGCTGTTCCAGGTTGTTAAACCTGGATTTCCTTGTTGTGGACTTCTTCATGTTTATTTGGCCCATCTAAAGTTTTTCCCCATGTTTTCTTTCAACCTTTAGGTGACAAATGGTCAGCTTGTGTTCTCTGTGACTCGAGGTTCTACGCGACCCGTGAGGTTGAGGCTGGATCAAGTTCAAGTGGCAGACGGACGGTGGCATGACCTTCAGTTGGAGCTGCGAGACGTTCATAGTGGCCGCGAAACCCGTTATGTTGCCACACTTCGACTTGACTTTGGACTATACCAAGTAAGAGATGTGAAGTCAAAACAAATTATTATTTGAGTTTTACATTTAGAGAAAAGCTAAGAGAAACTGTCACAAAGGCAAAGCAAGAAATCTTAAAGCAGCTAAGTACAGGTGATATAGAGACCTTCACCAGGCATGAGTCATTCTACAGTAGCTCTTTTGGTGCAGCTCATTCTACTGTACTGTGTTGGTCACTGCCCTGCATATGCAAGTGCACTTTAATTGTAAAAAACAAAAATAAATGATTATGTTCACACTTTTAATTGGATTTGCGCACAAATATGTTTTTGCCAAGCAGCATTCACAGAGGGCTTTATTACAGCAAAACACTTTTTATTCATTTTCTGGTTTTAATTCTATTTCCCGTTTCAATTGTTTTTGTTTTTAACTGTCTTAATGATTTAATGTGAATTTAATGTATGGTTTTATTTGCACTTTGAAATACCTTATGTTGAATTGTTTTATACAAATCAATTTGCTTTGCCTTGCATTACAGTATAACGATTAACTAAGCCAAAGAAAAATATTTTTTCTAGGCCTACCCGGCTGTTTGAATGACACACTTAGGGCTGATGGCGCCTAAACAATCGTCAAAAAACATAGCTTTGTTTGTTTGTTTGTTTTTTTTTTTTTTTTGTTATGTGAAAGATCCTAAAAATATAACCATATCAAATGCACAAAAATTGTAAGATAGCTAATTTGGTGAGATATTAGCAGCCAATGACGTATGACATTATGATACACTGTCTCCGTTAATTAGACAGTGATCTTCTTTGAAATTGTTTGGTAGTGACTGTCAGGAAAACATCAATTCATACTGCTGCAAAACTAACTCTGTAAATGTGGATTATTGATTTATATTTCATGCTTGTTGTTTGATATTCCCAGCCGTGGCTGCTTAATGACACTGTCACTGTTCTTTCCTGAGCATTCGCCCTCTGTGGATCGATCTGATTTGATTGTTTTCATTTATTTAATCAAGTCAAATGGTCTGTCTGCAGTTTTCCATAACTATTCTTCTAGCCTACCTTTAACACAAATACAGTCATTGGTAATGTAATCCCAAGAGAAAATATATTTAGAAATATTTCAGTGAATCAGTTTGCTTTTTTTTTTATCCCCAAAACTTGGTTATTTTTGATCTTTTTATCCAACCATTTCCTCATCCTTAGATTTTAGTCAAAATAATGTTTGATAACCTTGCTATCTTCATTCGTAACACATTACCGTTTACAAGGTTAAACACTCCTTTTCAATGAAATTCTTATGCTTTTCCATTCATGAATTCAGTTCCCGTTTATTATTAATGATAATCTTTTGCCTTTTCTGTTCACCTTTGACCTCTCTCGTTCTTCTCCTCTCCATTAGGGAACAGCAATAGTTGGTAATGAGATTCATGGACTGAAGGTGAAACATCTGCATGTGGGAGGAGTATTGGGCTCTGGTGAGGTCCAGAACGGGATCAGAGGGTGCATACAGGTGAGACGACATGGATGGATAATAAATAAATGTGTGAGCTCATAACAAAAAGATTATATGATATTAAAAAATGTATGTGATACAACTCTCATTTTCTAGGGTGTTCGCCTTGGTGTGAGACCGGATGGCCCTCCACTGCCGCGCCCCTCCAGAACTGTCAAAGTGGAGATCGGTTGCAATGTCGGGAACCCGTGTGTCTCATCTCCATGTCCAGGCCACAGCCGCTGTTTGGATCAATGGGAGCGCCACACCTGCATATGTGAAGCTGGTGAGTAATAGGTTGGCTACTTGTTGGAATCATCTTCACCGGTTGACAAATGAATTGCAAGTCATATCTGCATTGCAAAGAGGAAGGAAAGAGTTGTAATTGCATTCTGTGGGTGAAAAAGTAAAATGGATTTTCACTGTACATTAAATTCAATATCATTTTGATAACTTGGTACAACAAAAATGTCTTAAACAGTTTACAGAAACTTTTTCTTTTCTTTTTTTTTAAACAAGAGCAACGGCGTTTAGGCTCTTATGCTGTTTTTTTATGCATAGGCATAAAATTAACCAAATCGGTAAATTTTTGAATGACTGAATGATGCTCATAGCACTTCATAGTGCGCTGAGTCTAATGAGGCAGATGAGAAGAGATTAAAGCATTCACAACAGCAGGAGCAAACAGATGATAAAATGAGCCAAAATGCTACAGGAATTTGAAACAGAGGAGGAGCAGACAGCTTGAAAATATTAATGTTAATTAAGTGAATGTAATAACAGATGGGAATAATATAATCAGCAGTGATTTGGGGCATCAAAGAGAGGAAAGTACGAGATCATGAGAACATCTCTTCAAATAGTCCTGGAAACACGGGCGACACACTTATTGAATAGCTCTGCACAATAGGTGAGAGAGAAAATGAAAAGACTGAGTCATTAATTCAGCAGAGTTGATGCCTGATTCGTTTACCTTCGTGTGTGATATCTGTCTCAGACAAACAATTTGATAAATCTTTTAAGATTTGAAAAATCCTCGTATGAGTGCCAAGCCCAAGTCAACTAAGTACCTGCTAAGTTGAAACATTAATAAAGTTCAAGAGGAGTTGCAAACAAAAAAGTTAGAAAATTAGATCAACTGCTTGCAGCAATAATGAAGGGCGTAAAACAGAAATGAGTTTTTGCATATGGCATGCAAGATGAAGGGCATACAGCATTTGTTTAGAGGCCTGGGGCCCGGCAGCATAGGAGAGGAAGCGTTCAGGCAGTGCTGTTCCTGGAGCATCCTCCACTAGCCCTTCAGCTAATGCTAACATCTTATTAGCGTCAAACACTGTGCACACATAGACACAATGGCACATGCGCACCCCACTAAACATGTAAAAACTTCCCGCGCATGCTCTTGTTTACTTTAAACTACAGCCTTCATTATATTTCATTGGCACAATGATCATTAAAAATTGACAATGTTGTACAATGAGTGCAGCTCAGACACAAATAAAAGTTTAATAACAGCAGAGTGGAAGGGAAAAAAAGAGAGGTAAGCACTCAATAATTCCCTTTCATTTGAGAGACTAAACACATGCAAATGACTGTATGCGATTGCTTCAAAATACAATATGCACAATTTTAAATAAGACATTCACTAATGTGACATTTTTGCTATCAGCAATATGTTGCAATAGCAGCCTGAGCTGGCGAGGTAAAATACTGATATTGCACTCACTGATAGTCGTGTATACTCTAACTAAAATGTCTCCTCACAGTTTTTAATAAAACTGCTGCCAGTCACCCACTGTTGCAGTTAATTTAGCAAAAGAAGATTAGCCAATGACGCAAGTCCCTAGATCGGCTATCTGACTGAATCATTTTATCTCGCATACTGGTTTTTACTATTAACTGTCATTTTCCCTTGGAGTGATTTGCTTATTAAACATGTACCTTGATGTACAGGTGCATCTCAATTAGAATATTGTAAAAATATTGTAAAAAAAAAAAAAAAATAATAATAATAATGATACATATACACTACCGTTCAAAGGTTTGGGGTCTAAGCGACCCCAAACTTTTGAACCGTAGTGTACATATGGGAATTTTTATTATGTACACTACGGTTCAAAAGTTTGGAGTCGCTTAGACCCCAAACTTATGAACGTTAGTGTATATACTGTATATGGCGGAAAACACTGAGGTGACTTGAAGTTCCGCTCTGAGACCCCCAATTTGGCCAAATTTCATAATTGTCTTATATGCGTGTGTGATACATCATTGGAAAGCTTAATATCTCAATTTTCTGGGGGAAGAAAAATTTGGAACAGGAGGGCATTTAAAAAAAAAAATCTTTTAAACAGCAAAACCCTATCTGTAGGTGAGAATAAGCGAGAGCATGAATAAAGACGCCATGATTTTAACGAGATATTATTGCGTACTTTCCCCTTTTCAATCCAAAAACTATTAAAAAAATTAATAATTTTGTAAAAGTGCGTTACACAAAGTGAAATATTTTTGTCTTTTATTTCTTATATTTTTGATGATTATGGCTTAAAGATAATGAAAACCTAAACTCCAGTCGACTACCTTAGAAAACTACAATGTCAGGCTTCTGAAAACTGTTCATTTTGCTACACTCAATACTTGATTGGGCTCCCTTTTCCCTGGATTACTAAATCGATGTACCTTGGCATAGAGACCTGTCAGGCTGCGCAAGTGAAATGGAAGCCTCGGTTGTTTTGGTAGTTGCCTTCTGACCATCGATATAGTCAGGGTCTGATGTCTTAAAATTTCTTCAAAACACCCCATAGATTTTTGTATTAGGTTCAGGTCAGGGGAGTTTGCTGACCAATCAAGCAGGGTAAGACTATGGTTATTAAACCATCTTTTGGTACCTTTTGCAGTGTTGGCAGATTCCAAATGCTGATTGAAAATAAAAATTCATAAATTCTTAGTAAAATTTAATAAAAATACATGAATTACTGTAAATAAATAAAATAAGAATATTTTTATAATTTTATAATTTTTAATTTAAATGATGGAGTATGTCAATAAAATATTTCAAAAATAAGAGATGCTGAAACTAAAATCCACCATGTAATCAGACTAATTTGTTAATTGAATACAAGACATTTGAGAAAAAAAACTTTGGAAACAATGTTCACAATTTTTGACAATTTACTTACATGTTATAGAGAAAACATGTAAAAGAATCATAATTTTATTTATTTTACACTGTAAATAAAATCACATACAAATCTGAGTTAAAAAACAAAACAGGTGTAATCAATTGTTGTAGTCATTAGTTTCAGCCATGAATGCGTTGTAAGACACAATGCTTTAGGTACTGATGAAGTAGTAAAATTCATATAATGGCATGCTTATTCCCGCTATTTGCAGAATTTGTGCAATGCTAGGAAAAAATAAAATAAAAATAAAAATAAAAATTCTAACTTCTCAGCCTTGCCCAAGGAGTGCGATCAAAAATATGACCAGAAATTTTCATCAAAGCAGTCATGTCGTATCAGTGTCGCAAGAGGTCTTTTTTTCCGGTGTTGAATATGCTGTGACATCAATTACATTATTTACAATTATTTCAGTTAAGTGCGATAGTTACACCTTATTACTCTGTGCCGCATTCTGTATGTCTATGTTAGGGAATTGCGATTCCCATTTTGTAGTTAGAGCAAAACTCTGAGAGGGCAGACTGCTTCAATGTTACCTCTTATAAAAGCTTTCAGGCGCTTGGCTGTCTAATTTCTGAAATCTCACCACATCCGACAGCTAGACTCTCTCCTCTCCCATGTTGACGTCTCGAGGCCCGTGTCATTAAAAGTGTGAACAAAGCCAAGGCCGTCGTCACGTTACTCTGTCAGTTTCCATGGTGAATGAATGGAGATGTATAGATGTATAGGTAGTGGATTGTGTATGTATGTGTACACATGTAAAGTATGTGTGTGAAGGAGTTCCGTATGCGTGTTTGAGAGACGTTGGCACCAAGGCACTTGCTTTAGATGGGTTGTATGTTTTCTGTTGATGGATCCTGAAATCCAAACCTTTAAGATTTTTGGTCTTATTCACACTTATTAAAAGTCAGTAGGACAGTGGGATGACAACTTTGTTAATATTCGCATTCAGTATAACGTATTCACTGGTAGCAAAAATATTCATATCTAACATTTTTTCAAAATATCCACATCTGTCTCTTGCATCGTATGCATAAATAATTGTTATGGTTTTGCAGCAAAGTGCCTGTTCTTCCATCATGTGTTTGGCCAGGAAATGTTAGGGGTATTTGTATTCTGCTGCTCATATTCCAGTGGAACGCAAAAACGATATACAGTGCTGCTCAAAAGTTTGTGAACCCCCTCAACATTTTGGAATTTTCTATTATTTCAACCTGATTTCCTAATCAATCAATTCAGTAGTTTTTTTTTTGTTTTTTTAACAGTTGTGTTGTCGAGACTAAATTAAAAAGA
Organism: Corythoichthys intestinalis; assembly: GCF_030265065.1. Classification (NCBI taxonomy): domain Eukaryota; kingdom Metazoa; phylum Chordata; class Actinopteri; order Syngnathiformes; family Syngnathidae; genus Corythoichthys; species Corythoichthys intestinalis. The sequence continues at coordinate 38,118,023 of NC_080396.1, forward strand.
GTTTTCATCAACTGATGTAGGTGCAAAATTGAACTGTTTGGTCACAACCAAAACCGCCATGTCTGGCGAAAAGTCAACACTGCATACCACCAAAAGAACCTTCTCCCAACAGTGAAGCATGGAGGTGGGAATGTCAAGATCTGGGCTTGCTTTTCATCCTCAGGACCTGGACAACTCCACATAGTCCAGGGAATCATGAATTCTGAGGAATATTGTCAAATCCTAGAACATAACCTGACGCCATCTGTTTTGAAGTTAAAGCTTGGCAGAAGGTGGATCATGCAACATGATAATGATCCAAAGCATTCCAGCAATACAACCAAGGAATGGCTGAAAAAGAAGAAGATTCGTGTTCTGGACTGGCCCAGTCAAAGTCCTGACCTAAATCCCATTGAAATGCTGTGGCGGGACCTGAAGCGAGCAGTTCATGCCAGACGCCCATCAAACCTCTCTCAACTGACTGCGTTCTGCAAGGAAGAATGGGCAAAAATCCCCCAAAGTAGATGTGAGAGGCTGATTAGTCACTACAGAAACCGTTTGGTTGAGGTAATCTCTGCAAAAGGAGGCGCAATATCCTATTAACTGAAGGGGTTCACATACTTTTGCACACATGATATCTGAGTTTTTCTTAAATCAACCACTTTTGTTAAATAAAGAATGACAATATAACTATTTCTTTTGTTTCAGTCCATTATTTGGAATGTCAGTATTGTGGATTTGGGTATAACTTAACATTTAATAAGGTTATTTTAGTTTTTTTTTACAAAAAATCTGACCATCGCTGTGGGGTTCACAAACTTTCGAGCAGCACTGTATATAATAAACAAACTTTATTTCTTGCAGGTTACTATGGGAAAGGCTGCACTGATGCTTGCCATCTGAATCCTTGTGAAAATGAAGCCCAGTGCCACAGGAAGCCCAGCACATCCAATGGTTATATCTGTGACTGTGGAGACAACCACTATGGACAGTACTGTCAAAATAGGTTTGTTTCTCCATTATAATAGATCCATTCATTGGCAGCATAATGCAACTAATAATAAATAATGAAGAAATAATGCAACTTAAAAACTTGTATCAGTGTTGTTTTCGTCAATGATGACTAAAACGAAATATTTCGTCGACAAACAATTTTTTAATGATGATGACGAGACGATAACGAGCTAAAAACATTTATTGGGAGACTAAAATATAGTGGCACGAATGCCAGATTCGCCAGGGAAAGCATCTGCTTTTCCCGTCTTTCCTTGTCTGTCTTCGTCTTTCCTTCGGGTAAAATTCCACACTCTGAAACTGTCAATGATTTTTTTGATGATGATGACAATGACAATAAATTCATTCATTCATTCATTCATTCATTCGTCTGACGAGACGAGAACGAGACGAAAATGCACCATATGTTTTGTCACATGTTCGCAATGCGTGTTTGGTTGTGTCACTCATGTGATTTGATGCACCCCCCCCCCCCCCCCCTCAATTCACCTGCTTGTGTCCTCTCCAGTCTTCACATTGTCTGTTTTGAGATACACACGCTAAGATTAGACTTCTTTTCTTGGCAAGAAGAGAGAATATGCAATGTTTCTTTAGCCTTTAATGGTCTGTGCTGAGTGATCAGCACACAATAAATGTAACTCGTAGCGTTAGCATAACATTCACGTTCACGTTAGCTTCAGGCTATTGCTAACGACGAGCGCCCTCTTAAACCTTGTGCTGAGTGATCATCACACACTAAATGGAACTCGTAGCTTTAGCATACAATTTATGTTCATGTTAGCATCAGGCTATTGCTAATGGCAAGCGTCCTCGTAAACTCTCAGACAACTTTTTTTACATAGAGTCCATGGCATCCTGGTGGGTATAATTAAGTTTTTTTCATTTTACAGACGAAAACATTTTTATGAAACGTCGACTAAAACTAGACGAAATTAGTCTTGGGTTTTCGTCAACAAAAACTAGATGAAGACAAACACATTTTGAGATGACTAAAATATGACTAAGACTTATAAGTATTGTCGTCCAAAAGACTAAGATTAAGACGGAAATTAAAAGTGCTGCCATAAACAACACTGCCTTGTATGATACATTTCGATTAAAAAAAAAAGCATATGTGAAAATGGTCCAAGGTTGAACCTTTTAGGCATAATGCCAAAATGGATGTTTGGCATAAATACAAAATGACTTTCATAAATAGTACACTGAGCCCACATTGAACCATTTCTTTAGTTGATGCCATATACGGCCCAAGGGCCGGAAGCGCCCCGCCAGGGGATCTGTTGTTCTGCCTGACAGGCACGTTGTAGCTCATTCATTGAGTACATACAAAATTACATGCCTTAATTCTGACACCGGCGCAACAAGACCAGAGATTTGTGATTTGTCTCATTGAGAGTGTGCACGAATGCACTTGGCTCCCATTTGTGTCCGTAGTCTCCCCCAAGTTGACTGTCTTTATGTGCAAATTTAGGATTGACCATCAGTGTCCAAGAGGTTGGTGGGGCTCTCCCACCTGTGGACCATGTCATTGTGATGCCAATAAAGGCTTCGACCCCGACTGCAACAAGACAAGTGGACTATGTCAATGCAAGGTAGGGGACACACATCATATTTTGGAGAGCACATCGTGAATACATTAAAACAAAGTCTAAAGCAACAGTTTAAAAAAATAAAATTAGAATATTGAAGCGAACCCTATTATATAATAGTAGCTTTCAGTACAAAATTTGTTGGTGGCACACCTTAAAAAAGAGTCATGAATAAAATGCTACTGTAATTTCTGGACTTTAAAGCACACCTGATTAGAAGCGCACCAGCCAAATTTCACAACATTTTCGAAATAAATCCACATATATGCCGTACATGACTATAAGCCACAGGTGTCCATATCGTAACATTGAATATTTACATAGAGGTTGCACAGAAATATTGATTGATCATCAACATCAATTGTTTATCAACCAGATAAACACGCATCAACGTCACCAGCTCGTGTTGTCTGAATGCTTCAAAACAAACTTTAAAAAAAACAGGTCACTTAATCCACTTTACCTTGCCCTCTAAACTTGAAGTGGATGAAATCCTCTTAAAACCGGTTAACACCTAGCACTAGCCCATGTATAGCAGCTTTGTTGTAGCATACTGTGGCAATAACTTTTTCTGAGTGCCTGTTGAAAACAGCTAATAAACGCTAGCATCACGTTCTCTTGTTGTAGCTAATAGTGGATGCCCATCAATTAAAATTGTTCTTTTTTAGCAGCATATAGTATCGGATGGAGCCATATTCATCTATAAAATCCTGAGTTTTGAGTAAGTCTGACGAGCTTCTGGCAAGCTTTATCAGTGCTAGTAGTGGCTGAGAGCTATGTCGTGGCAAATCGGAAAGCCATCCTTTTAAAATATGTCTAATTATCCATTTGTGTTATTTAAAAAAAATACATTAAAAAGCTGCTTCCCTATAAAAGCTGTAGGGTTGAAATGCTGGGAAAAAAATTAGCAGCTTATAGTCCCAAAAATACGATCGATTTATCACTGATTTCACTCATGTGTATTTCGTGTGTGCTCAGGAGTTTCACTACCGTCCATGGGGCTCGGACAGCTGCCTGCCATGCGACTGCTACCCTGTCGGCTCTTTTTCGCGGACATGTGACTCCGAGACTGGCCAGTGCCCATGCCGGCCCGGGGTGATTGGTCGCCAGTGCAACACGTGCGACAACCCATTTGCTGAGGTCACAAACTCAGGGTGTGAAGGCAAGGACAGTGTTTCAGTTCTACTGGGTTTGGGATAACTGTTAAAATTCTACTTTTTAAATTGATTTTCTACATTTCTCTGCATGTGAAGCAAATCAAAGTTGCTCTTGCTATCTTTGTGCAGTCATTTATGATGGCTGCCCCAAAACCATCACTCAGGGGATCTGGTGGCCGCGGACTAAGTTCAACCTTCCTGCTGCAGTGCCTTGCCCAAAAGGTTCTGTGGGTCAGTCAGCACTCTTTCGTTCATTCATTCCATATACATTGTAAACTTTTAGAATGGAGCTTCAACAGCAACCACAACACAAATCTTTTACTTGCTTGTAGGGGCTGCCATCCGACACTGTGATGTTGAGAGAGGCTGGATGGAACCAGACCTTTACAACTGCACTTCCCCGCCATTCGTAGATCTTAATGCTGCTGTATGTTGACAAGTACCACTCACCTTATAAAGAAAGACAGTATTTGTAAAGTATTTTTAACTGGTCAAGAATACATGCAGCTATTATATATTATATAGCTGTAATATTATTATCATTTTTAAACAACAAAACATCTCGATATTTCTTTCTTTTGGACCCAGCTGGATTCACTTGAACGCAATGAGACAGAGCTGAACACAATCATGGAGAAGAAGCTCGCGCACCAGCTCCGTGATGTCACCGAAGCGACCGGCCGCCTCTATGGTAATGATTTGCTCATTGCTGAGCGATTGCTGTCACGCCTTCTCACCTTTGAGACCCTTCAGAGTGGCTTTGGACTCACCGCCACTCAGGACGCACACTTTAATGAGGTAAGAGATTTCAAGCTATTGTCAATTTTTAAGGGGGAGAAAAGTCCAAATTCACTCCAGGACTTTTGGCAGTTTCCAGCAAGTTTCAGTGTATGATAATTTTGAATATGAGAATACAGTGGCGTAAATGTCAATATTATGCTTTGACAGACTGAAGACTCTGATGCACCGGAGTTGTTTCTTAAAGTTAATGACAATCGACAGACATTAAGGTTTGATCTTGCCAGAGGTGCCTGGAAGCCGAAACGTCAAAGCGCCGCATGCGTCAATCATCGTTTAACTTGTTAAACAGTTGCTGTGGCAACTAATAAGTGTGCAGCTTAAGCATATTTGAGTGGACTCACTCAATAAAGCACTTAATAAAGACAGGCATTTGTCTACTTTATTGTTTGAAAATAATTCGCTGGGACAGTAACATGTTAAAACTTATCATAATTATTACATTTGAAGTGCTTAAAATATATACCGAACATAAAAGTTTGTTTTTAATTATTTTAATTGATTTATTTCTTTAATTAAACATCTCATATGTATCTCTTTCCAATATTAAATCTGAATAAATACACTGAACACACACACACAAAAAAGTTTTTGGGCAGTCGGGGGCGCTACTTCGCGGTTTTTCACACGGGTTCTGGTTTCCATTAACCGCGAAAAACGAGGGATCACTGTAATTAAATATGTCACATTTTTCTCTACAGAACATTGATCACTGTGAATTTATATCCACCATATTACATACTCACTGCTTAGAATCCTATCCAAAAATTCAATCTATGAAGTGTTATGTCACTCTGTATCTGTCTCAAATAGTCTCTTTTTTTAGGGGGAATGTGTGAATGTGTTATGAATTTCTGCACTGCCACAATGCCAGTTAAGCCTACTGGTACTGTGAACCATGGCAACTGTATCCTGATCTGATTGTATCATATGAGCTACAGTAAAGTAGATTGAAGCCAAAACCTCTAATCCATGCAAATGCAATCAATTGTGTGAAATTTAGCTACACCAAAGGATTACTGTCACGCTACTGATAATTTTGTCTTTACATCATTGCACAAAACCTATATTGCGTATTATCACTAAACATGCAAGACTGCTTAGCCTTGATGCATGGCCATGGAAGCTCAAAACTAGCAGGCGATGTTGCTATGGTAATGTAGTAGCTGTACCGCATCTGTAATACCAAATGTCATCCCGCCATATTATTAAGTCTGGGAACATATAAACACAAACAGGCATTCCAGTCATGCAATCGTTCTGTGATTATTTAGCTTCCTTCAATTTTTCTGAATGTGTGTGTTGGATAGAACTTGATGCGAGTCATGCAGGGCCGAAATAATTTTATGTTGAAGTTTTTTATTTGCTCCTTGGAAGATTTTGCCAAGGCAGATTTTTTAGTTGTCCTCTTCCACTTGCAACTGTGACTACACCTTGTGCTGTTAAAAGGGGTTCAATCATTGTTAGATCTCTCAGGATGGGTTGCTATAGAAACTGACATGCTTGGGGAAGTAAAATATTATTATTGTTATTCTCTTTTAATTACATAATTTTATGTTGATGCTGGCCTTTTAAAGGCTCTACAACCAGCAAGACCACATTTTAGAAACATGATTTTTTTTTCTTTTATTTAAAAAATAAAAGCTGTTAATATGCTTTAATAGACACTTGTGGGACATACTTGATATTGTGTAACTCTGGCAAATGAAATTAAACTAAGAAAGAAGCATACCAATGTAATGATGAAAGATTTCATTGTCGGTGTTGGCATTTGGGGGGGGTTTGGGCAAAATACTCCATGTGGGTTTCAATGCCTTGTGTGATCAATAGACGTTTACAGTTGTCATGGCAACTCGGTAAGCTCTTGAAAGAAATACGACAGTGAGTGAAATGAACTGCCACCCTGTCAGACCTTCATCTGAGATAATACGTGCTATAAACAATTATTTAGAAATGTGACTCTTCAATAGTCTGTATAGTTAAGTTAATATTTATTTCTTTAATCACTGGGCTTCATCTCAAAACTTGACCATGCAGTATTCACATTTTGTCAATGCATTAAAAAAAAAGTACTGTAATTCACTTGGGCCTAATTTTTGTCTAAATCATTAATAATACATGATAAATTCTGGATTATGTGGGGAATTGTTTTATTACCCTTTTATCCAAATGACTCCCAGAAAATGGATTTTTTTGTGTCCAGAGATTTTTTTCTCATCTGTTTACACACTGTTAGTTTTCCATTTCATTACACCGTTTACTACTAGTCCCTGCTTTTGCAAATTTATTCAGCCAAGCTTTTTCTTTCTTTTCCAGTTCATTGCTTTCCTCCTCCACTACACTCTGTGCTCTGTTACTGTCTTCTCCCTTGAGGATCAATGCTCCAATACTTTATTAGATCTAGAGCAGTAACATGACTCTTCCCCCACAGCCCCCATGCTCTCTGATCATGTATGATCTACAAATAGAATGGCAATAAGAAATAATGCTCTCTCATAATGCTCTTTCAAACACTATTTTTCTTGCACTCTGCGATTATTTACATGTTCATTTTTTTGTACTATTTCTGAGACTTCAAGTGAGATAACTAAAATGATGTAAAAATAAGGGGTCAAAGTCTCCTATCTGAAAAGAATGATTGCCAAGATCAGGCACGATGTGGAATAATTTGGGGACCTCTAGCTTAGATGATTATATGATATGACTGTCTATAAAGAAACAAACCGAAATATACTTTTTCAATTTCTACCAGAACATCCTACGTGGCTGTAGTGTGCTGCTGGGTCCTGGAACGGAGGGGCTTTGGCGTGCCCTTGCCCAGGGTCAGAACCATGTTCCCAGTGGTCCGGCTGAATTGTCCGAGTTGCTGGGGCAGTACACGCAGAATCTGGCCCAGAATATGAAGCTCACCTACCTCAACCCTGTAGCACTGGTGGCTCCCAATATTGGTGAGTTGTAGGTCACAAACATACAGACATTGGTCAGCTAACCATCAGTCAAACACGCTAATATTTAGTACAACCTCACTGGGATTTAAATCTTTACAGAGGATCTTCTCTGAAATGGGTTAGAATGAATGATTTTACAGCAAGAAACAAATTATGAGAGCTGGCAGAGGTAGATGTCACACTTTAACAAACACGCACAAACACATGCGTGCACACATTCATATCCAGGAACCAGGATCGGGTGCTTCCATATCATGTGCAACACCTGAGGCCCTTTTAGCATTGGTTTGCAAATAGACTTAAAGCAGCCAAATGCACACTTTCACTATACTTGTCAGACAAATTGATGGAAGCTTAAGTATGAAATTATTGCACTTTTTGACTCAACAACTCATAGGAAAGTGTACTTTGCTCTAAATGGAAAATACAGTATATTACATTCACAACGAGCCAAAGCATAGCACTTGCAGCATTGACGATTCATATAAACTAGGGTGACCAAACGTCCTCTTTTGCCCGCCATCTACTGGGTTGACGATTTGGCCACAATGCCTGTTTTTTTTTTTTTAATGATAAATACGTATATAATGGCAACTGTTGACTTCTGTCGGAGCTTTGACTGTAAAATCCCATTTGGTGTCGCATCGGCGCGCTGCCGAGGATTGTAAACTTTCATAGCAAAGTTTGATTTTTGCCTCAGCTAGCTATCAGTAAGCTAAACAGTGCTAGGCATTATGGGAAACGTAGTTTTGAACTGCTACGTTTGGAAACATGCTGATTGAATAGTTTGTCAGTTTATTTCGGTTTTTGTTTGTGTGCAATCTAGAACATTGAATGAGAACATCAATTGAATGGGAATAACAATTTGTCAAGGACAATTGTCGTGATAGTAATTTATAAAAATGTTTTGTTGGCACATAGTCTACTGTGTGTATGTGTATTGACTAGACTACATTTCTATGGGTCTGCAATACATATATATATATATATATATATATATATATTTTTTTTTTTAAGTCATTATTTTTTTCAAACTGCATTTTTCCATCCAGAGTGAGGGGGCACACTTTAAATATATTAAAGTGATATAAGCATCTTTGGGTGAACTTCGAGTAAAATTCAAGTATCTTGAGGCCGGGCTGAGTGTCCTCTTTTTTAGAAATCAAAATATGGTCACCCTAATATAAACAATTAGTGCAAAGCTATGAACACATCGATTTAAACTTTTGGGATAAGAATGAAATAATCTCTCATTTTTTTATTTCTGTCTGTCTTTTACTTGACCTATTTTCCTACATTTTCATCCTTTTTGAAAAAGACTTAATTAACCCTTGTAAGGTGTTTGGCTCTATTTTTCTAATACTGAAGAAAGGTCCCACAGACCCGAACACCATACAAGTGTAGCCTGTAAGAAAGCATAAAATTATAGGGGCATGAGCAGATAATGTAAAGTTGGCTTGGGAGATCATAGATCTATGCTGTGAAATCTGTACATGGACACCACCTTTCCCCCAGATTGTTTGTCCGTGTCTGAAGCAACTGATGGTTTGTAGTACAACAAGAAAGAGTGTGCCCCAGCTTACTAACAGGCTGAAGACTGTGCTCGCATGTCCTCGTCTAGCTAACCCGGATTCTACAGGCATAATAAGTACTCAATTCATTAATCAGCCCTGATACATGGAAACCATGCAGGAAAAGATTTAAAGACTCAACCGCAAAACTACAACGAAGACAAGTGAATCACTTCCCAGTAAGCTGTCCAGTTTTACATTTTTCACATGGAAAAAATGTTTCCAACCAAAGTAAATCTTTTAAAATTTATGCACAGTGAAATCATGGACTGTATTTTTTTAAGCTGTCTAAATTTTTGACACTAATTACTCTCATAGTCTTTATCACAAATGTGAAAGGGTTCACTGTGGGCCATCTTCCCTGTAGTCTGACTGGCTTGTAACTGTTGGGGTCTTTGTTGTCTTTGCATTTAAGTCATGAATCTAGATCGAGTGGAGAACCATACTCACGTACGGCGACGTTTCCCGCGTTACCATACCACGCTGTTTCGTAGTCAGGCAGTTTGGGATCCCTACACCCATGTGATATTACCCCCTGCCGCCCTTGTGCCACAACGACAACAGCAACACAACTGGAAGGAAAAGGACCGCACAGAGAAAGAACGTGAGAATAAATACACAGATATTACAGTATAAAAATGTGAGTTACTGATGAAGAGAAAGTACTAATGCAGGGTGCTCTCTCAGACATACTTCTTCCTAGCATTGTTCAAGAACCAGTCAGTTTCTCGGCCAACCAGACAGGAGAGCACACTGCGGCCCGGCGAGCAATTGCAGCACCTGAAACCCCTATCACCATTGTCATTTTGCTCATTTACCGCAGTTTGGGAGGAGCTCTCCCTCCCAAATATCACACGGACAGAAGAGGAGTGAGGTGAGAATTGACAAGTTTCTCTAGAAATGTTTTATGTTCTCTTAGGTTCTGTCTAATGAACCAGCCTGCTCTCTGTCTCAAATGCTCACTGAGTAAACTTCATTACCCCACAAGGTCTTGGGATCCCAATCGTTGAATGTAATGATAATCATAGTCTAGACATCAACAGTGAGTTTCACGCTCATAGTATTTAAACAGTATGAATGGTCTGAACCTCAAGAAGGGACTACGGGCAGCAGAGCATGTATCATTACAGAAAGAGATTAGGTTGATGTATTTCAGAAAAAAACTTTGGTTGTTCAGGCCTTTCCATGGGATTGTAACCAGGGTGGGTTGTTATCAGACAATTAGATTTAGCTTCTATATATGCTAAAATTAAATAAAACGTGCTTATTGCGGGAAGCTAGTAGCACACACTCTCTTCCCCGTTTTCAGACTTCCCAGGCACCCGGTCATGAACTCTCCAGTGGTTACCATTTCTGTCTACAACAATCAAACCTTTGTTGGTGGACATTTGGACCAGCCCATTCTACTTGAGTTTAAGCTACTGGAAACAGCCAATCGTAGCAAGCCACTGTGTGTACAATGGAACCACAGCAGCCAGTGAGTAAACAAATACAGAATGTGTTTTGTGTAATTCAGGGAAATGATAGGGCGTTATTTTTCTATGCCATCCATCAAGACAAGTGCGAGTGTAAAAATCTACTCAGAGTAAAAACTAGCTAATTGAAAATCATAAGCGGATTTTAAAGGGGGGCCAGCCCCCCCTGGTGGCCGAAAAGTGTCGTTGCATGTAATTGGCTTTCCTATATATATATATAAGTTGTAAAGCAATAAAACTGCAACAAAAATGAATGAAATGAACAAAAAACATATTTTTATAATGGGTCGAAATTAGTTGTAGTCATAGTCAGTCATTTGCTTTGCATATACAGTAATTAAAACATATATATATATATATATATATAAAAACTGAAATTAGTTATAGTCATAGTCAGTCATTTGCTTTGCATATACAGTAATTAAAAAAAAAAAAAATATATATATATATATATATATATATACTGTATATATTAGGGCTGTCAAAATGATCGCGTTAACAGGCGGTAATTTTTTAAATTAATCCCGTTAAAATATTTGACGCAGTTAACGCACAAATGCCCGGCTCAAACAGATTAAAATGACAGCACAATGAAATGTGTACTTGTGTTTTGGCGCCCTCTGCTGGCGCTTGGGTGCGACTGATTTTATAGGCTTCAGCACCCATGAGCATTGTGTGAGTAATTATTGACATCAACAATGGCGGGCTACTAGTTTATTTTTTGATTGAAAATTTTACAAATTTTATTAAAACGAAAACATGAAGAGGAGTTTTGATATAAAATTTCTATAACTTGTACTAACATTTATCTTGTAAGAACTACAAGTCTTTCTATCCATGGATCGCTTTAACAGAATGTTAATAATGGTAATGCCATCCTGTTGATTTATTGTTATAATAAAGAAATACAGTACTTATGTACCGTATGTTGAATGGATATATCCATCTTGTGTCTTATCTTTCCATTTCAACAATAAATTAGAGAAAATGAGATGGTTTGAATTGCGATTAATTGTGATTAATTATGATTAATTAATTTTTAAGCTGTAATTAACTCGATAAAAATTTTAATCGTTTGACACCCCTAATGTATATATCTATATATATCTATCTATCTATCTATATATATATATATATATATATGTATTACAGAAAAAATATTTTTAAAAAGGATTTTTTTTCTTTGATTTAATTTTTTTTAATATTGAAGACACTTTTTGGGGGATTGAACGAGTTAGACACAAATGTCCTAATCATAATATGGCCCAAACACAAAAAGGATTGCTTTATTAAAAGAAAACTTTTTCAATTAAAAATTAAGTATTCAAATGCAAATTTTTCAATCTCAAATATTTTTTCGCATTCAAAAACTTTTTTTCTATGATTGAAAATTTCCTTTTTTTTATCGAAGTGATTTTTCTTTTTGAAAATCTATATTTTTTTAAACAACTTATTTTTTGATTGAATAATACAGAAAAATCTCCTAGCCAAAATGTGACCCAAACACAAAACAACATTACTTCAATCAAAAAGTTGCTTTAATAAAAAAATAAATAAATAAATAATAAAAATAAAAATTAATCATAGAAAAATAGATTTCACATGCATTTCTGATGGAAGTGACTTTTTTGGTTGAAAATATATATTTTAATTGAAGAAACTTTTTTTTTTTTAATGAAGCAACTTTTTATTTGATTGAACAATAAAGACACAAATCTACCTCCATATGGCTCCGCCCAGGGGATAAAGTTTTTGACGGGGGTAACTACATTGGCACGACACCGGCGGGCGTACCGAATTCAATGGATGACGATCTTGGCGAAAAGTATTGCCTAAGCACCCTGATTTAGAATCCCCCTCAAGAATGATGGGAAACAAAAAATGCTAATCGTCAACTTATTATTATAAATATTCTTGTAAGTTAATTTTATTGCTGACGCTTCATTTTGGGGTCATCAACATGTTGTGCCCCCCTGCCCCATAAGTCAAACTCTGCCTATGTTGAAAATGTACTCAAAGTAAAAGCTACTTTGTTACTTTTTTCTGTATCCGTGTGTGTTGGGGTACATGGCCCGTAGGCCATACATACCACCTCTGTGTAACAGGGAAAGGAGCTACAGTTGGTTTCTAATATGGATATTAAGAAAGGATTCTATACTTCATTTCAATACTATTTATCCATGTTGCCTAGACAAGCTATAAAGATCAAGATTAATCATGTCAAATTTAACTTCAGTATTGATCAGGGTACAAATATGATTCATATAATGATGTATCTCTTTATGTGGGCCAACAGATGTGAGATTGGTGGCTGTTGGACAGTGAGGGACTGTATAGTGGTTTACAGGAACACCTCACATGTCCGCTGTCAGTGTCAAAGGCTGGGCACCTTCGGAGTGCTGATGGACAGTTCGCAAAGAGAGGTTTGTGATACGTAGACAACTGTTTGCCTCAATCAGTTACTGGTACTGAGAAGGCAATAAGTGTAGAAGCATCACTAAAATGGCTGTCTGACATCTCATCCTTGTGAACATTTATAAACTGAAGCAAATATAAAGAGAATGCAGCTTAAAATTTGCATGGTCATTGATAGGGGTTTTTGTATCCAGTTTACCAATCAAGATCTTATTTAGAATATTTTTGTTGTTCGTGTGTACCAGTATCAGTAGTTCTAACATCTAATTCTTAGATGTTAGCTGGGTAATTTCTAATTTGTATGAGTGTCTTCGTGCCAAATGCTTAACTCTGTAATTTGCCACCTTTCCCACCCAATAACTAACTTTGTACCCTTTATTTCATTTACTTGTTTCTAAATAATAATAATTATTATATTAGTACGTGAAATGATGCCAAGAGAGCTGTGTTACCTTTCTATGTCTATTTTTTGTGACCAAAATGTTTAGATTTGAGATGTTCTGAAATCTAACATTTCAGTGAAAGCTACTGTCAGAACCAATTTGACCTTTTTCACTCCTTTCACAAGCAGCAGTTGGAGGGTGATCTGGAGACCCTCGCCCTGATCACATATTCCTCACTGGTGCTATCCATGCTGGCTCTGCTCCTTACTGTCCTGGTCCTGTCTTGCCTCCGAGGCCTCAAGTCCAACACCAGGAGCATCCATTCCAACACAGCGGCAGCCATGTTTTTGTCTGCGCTTGTATTTCTGTTGGGTGTGAATCAGACTGAACAACAGGTAAGCCAGCATGAGTTTGTGTGTGTTCCTGTAACATGTAGTCCCACTGTAACTGATGCTTACTGTCAGTAAATTTGAAATATGTACAGATATTTCAGTCTGTGTCTTTTATAAATGTTGGCATCAATCCTAAATTGACTTGCCAGATGGTTTGTTCCCAAACCAAACTGTAAAGGTGGCTAAGAGAAAACACTCTGGGAAGGCATGTGTCTGTCAAATAATGTGCAATAACAAGTGGCCAAATCAGTCCTCAAAAACATACATTTAGTATGATAAACAAGTACTAGCATGATAATTGATGCTTGTTTTTTCCCCAATTTGTACCCTTGCAAAAAAACATTGTGATATCAAAGCAGGCCTCAAACCTGTGGCTCTGGAACATTTGTTTGTTTTTGTTGTTTGATGTTGAATTGTTGTTTGATGTCGAATTCCTCCTTTTTTAAAATCCAATACAATTAGTAGCGGACTGTCCTTCCAGCCTTCCTCGTGGCTACGTCCATTCTCTTATATTATTTAAACTACGTACTTTGTGTGTTTGTGTGTGTATCTGTATGTGCTGAGCTATATCGTCCACATATGTGCTCAGTCAGCATGAAATCTCATTAATTAAAGTGCATCCTCACACAGTTGGGTGTACATTGGGACTTGTTACCTCCAGCTGAGCTACTATATGTGCTGTCTCAATTAATGTACATTGTCCATCGTGCTTAGCAGAGCATGTATGTGCTGATTTTCATTTTGCTATTTCTCTTATTCCTACTGTTAAGTGTAGGCCTACTTTTGTGTGTGGGTGTGTATGTGTATATATTAAATCTGGGTGCACCACTTTAAACATATGCATTCCAGGTGGGAAATATTTATGTTGATGGTAATTACATAACAGTGTTTTCGATTACATAAAAATAATATTGAATATCACATTCTATTTAAATTTTATGGTGGACAAATATGGTGTTATGCTTTACTTGGATCAAATATATGCTTTTTAATTTGATGCTTCTCTTTGCTATGAAGCCATCCCTGTGAATAGCATCCCTTCTAGGTGAATAAACAAAAAACATTTTGAGATTAGTCACTTCTGTTCAGATTAAAAAATACTAGCTTCTTTAGTGTTAACAGTGGTTTATCCATATAATGAGCCTGAGCCAAATATTTTAGGAATAATTCCAACATTAGATTAAATACCGGCTCATCTCCTTTTTATTCAACAGGCAGTAAAAAAGTTAATTTTACAAATGTAGTTCTACAAAAAAGAAAAAAAAAATGTTGCAAATTGATAATGATGGAAGAATACACCACAATAAGGAAATTGCTCTCAAAGAAGAAATCTGGACCATTAAAAACTATGAGATATCCCTTAAGTACTTGTATCATTACAGTATATAATATCATACCGTAACAGCACTTTTGTATAAATTAATTCAATTTCTGCCGGTCTCGTATGCATTGGAAAATCAGTAAGCTTAACAATCTGTGGTTAGTGATACTGGCATTAAAATGATGCCTGTCACCTTAATCATACTTTTTTTTTCTAGTTAAGTGTTGCTGGTCACTTTCCAGGATGTGCCCGGCACTCAATCTATTGGGAACATTATGCATACGTCTTTTCATCTATCTCTTTCCTCTTATCTGCTTCCTCTTTGCCTTCTCAACTTTGAGCCATCTGCCTCGCCTTGCATCTGAGTCACTCGCCTCCTCCTCTCACCGTTCTCTTGTAGTTCCTGTGCACGGTGGTGGCCATTCTGTTGCATTATTTCTTCATGTCCACCTTTGCCTGGATGTTTGTGGAGGGCCTTCACATCTACCGCATGCAGACTGAGCAACGCAACATCAACTTCGGTGCCATGAGGTTCTACTACGCCATCGGCTGGGGCGTGCCTGCCATTATTACTGGTAAAATAACTGGTCATTTCATTCTAATATGAATAGAAATGGGCACTTTAGGAATTTGATTCAGGGAAAACAAAAGTTTTACGTAAGAAAACAGTTTTGCTATATGTTCTGGTGATATGAGGCATTGCTCATTTTGCAGTAACCACTGTACCCACATGCAGGCATTTAAATTGTGAGCTTACAACATTCAGATATCAGTGCCATCGCATTGCCAATATTCTCCACTCCCTACAGCAGCTGCCTGTGCTGATAAGGTGTACTATTTGGAAAAAAGTGTTTCAGGAATATTTTCAGCTCAGCGGTACTATGGTGAAACATGAAATGAACACTGGCTCATACGGAAGATTTTTTTTTCCCTTGACACACCCTGTTTGCAATACCATAATTCGTAGTTTCCATTCATTCCCGCCAGTGACACAGAAATGCAGGTTCAAATACAAATGAGTACACCCATTTAAAAAATGATCAATTTCTCAATGAAAAACAGGAACAATTTTAAGGGAAAAAATACAGATGTGGACCAAATAAATTGAAACAAAAATGTCAACTTTTTTGGGGTGCAATTTTCTATCATCAAGGTATGGATCTAAATATCTCCACATTTCTACATAACCATTGTTTTGAGTTGTGCAAAATTCAGTTCACATCTGACTGTTCTCAGAAAATCAACATATGCTGGTTTTAATGCCACTTGTGTTCATTAGTCCACCAGCACTCATCCTCTTCAGGACTAATTTAATTACCTTTATTTAATGAATTATGCATGCGAAACTTAATGAAATGTGAAATTGTGTGCCCCACTCATGAGAAAATGATGGCAACACTACTTACTTTTTTTCCCCTAGTGAGGTCCCCTTTACCGTTTACCTCACTACGATAAATGTAAAACATTTCATATGGCTCTAGTATTGTATCTTATATTGAATCTGTTATAAACCAAAAGATACATGACCGTGGCTACCTGTGTGTTTCTTTGTTAAAGGTCTGGCTGTAGGCCTAGATCCAGAGGGTTATGGAAACCCAGACTTCTGTTGGATCTCCATCTACGACAAGCTCATCTGGAGCTTTGCCGGTCCAATCGGCATCGTCATACTGGTAACGTTCCAATTTTCATTCATCCATTTTGCATATTTTTCCCCCAGAAACTATCACTCAAACATTGTAAAGAATGTAATGTCTTCTTTTTCTGGCTATGACTACATGTGATTTGCTGTCTGTTCAGATGAATGGAGGAATTTTCATGATTGTAGCCAAGATGTCTTGTAACACCTCTCAGAAGGAGACCAAGAAGCTTCCAGTCATGTGAGTACCACACCTTAAATATGGAGGGGACTTTTCATTTTTTAATTACAAACTTAAATGTCTGGCGGAATCATCAGAACATACATTTCGAAGAAGACCGCCCAGACACTAAAATACGTTTGTTGTATTCCTCCACCGCAGTGTATCCCTTTTTCTTACCCAAACCCATTTTCCTTTGCAGTGCAACCATCCGCAATGCCTTCCTGCTGTTGATGGTGGCCACCTCCACTTGGCTGTGCGGTTTGATGGCCGTGAATAACAGCATTCTGGCATTCTACTATATATTTGACGTCCTGTGCCTCGTCCAGGTTTGCATTTTCTTCATCTTCAACACACTAGGCTCTCATGTGACATACCTGACAGTTGCTAAGACTGGTTCTGTCTTGTAGGGTCTGTCAGTCTCCCTGGTCTTCACTGTGTTCAACTCTGAGGTGAAGGAGGCTTGGAGAGTTGCCTGTTTGGGTAAAAAGATTCCTGGAGAGGAGCCGCCAAGACCAACACAGAATTCTGTGAGTTAGGCTAGGTTCATACTGTAGGTCTTAACGCACGAATCCGACTTTTTTGTGTTTTTCCGACTTGAGTGAGGCATCAATTTGAAAGTCTGAACGGGACAAGTCGCATAGATGTGGACCATTTCAAATCTGATCTAGGTCACTTTCATATGTGGTTTAAATCCGATCTGGACCACATTTTTCCAGAATGTGGCGGTGGTCTGAAATGTCAAGTCTCCCAAATCGGAATTCATGCAGCAATTATGTCAGCAAAGAGTGAGAGCACGTAAGAGGCAAGCTATGTAGCTGTTCATTAGCGTTAGCGCCTAGTTTGAACTCGGCTTTTACTACGCAGGAGACGGGCTTGACCACAGTCATAAAAAATACAATGAAGAAATGGATAAGCCTGATAATGCTTGGTTTCTTACTGTGCGCCAAATGAGCAATATTTCAGTATTGCTTAGATGTGGAGTCGGGACAAAGTGACGCACACACATAAGCCGTATGTGTGTGCGACCTGCACGCACGGTGCGTAGTTATTTGTTTTTATGCTTCTGCGTATGTGGGTCAGTTTGCTCAGCGCATGTCGGACTGCGAATTCGTGCGCATGTGTATAATTGAATGGGATCAATGGACAAAGGCAGTCTGAACGGGCACGCCAAAATAACAGATATGACCAAAAAAAAAATCATAATTGTGGATTAAGACCTGCAGTATGAAGCTAGCCTTAGACACACAATGGGTTAAGTTTGCTAGCATTTCATTGTAGCAACGTGTGTTAGGCTGGTCAAACATTTCCAAGGACACGTCAACCTTTTATATCCCGTATGGTGGGATTAATAATTGAAGATTATGCCACGTTTTCCTTCAGTGAGTGTATTTTAAAGTTCTCAACTCTCACACACTTCAGGCCATTCTCACGCTCTACCTTACCTTTCTCACACAAAAAATATAATTCATCCATTGTTATATTGAAAAAAAAAAAAAAGATTGATCTTTAAACCATTCTATTTACAGCCGTCAAGTTCATCAAAACAGCACGCTCTTTAGTTCTAGGGCAAGGGCAATGGCAACCACACATAGAGACATACCTTGTTTAATAGGGCTGCCTAATGAAACCAACGTACCAGACAGCCGCCATCTTGGATGGGACGCCCAACTGATTCGAGTGCATTTATTTATGCTATAGGTATAACTGCAGTTCCTGTATCTTCACCTGAATTTTACACAGATTGCTACAAATGTAGGGATTATTAGGCTTGTTAAAATTTAGGACACTGTCACAAATTAAAACCTAATATGGTCACCCTAACATAAGTGGGAGTGTGCATGTTGTAATTATGCCAGTTCCTGCCATGCAGTCGATGGAAACTGTTGATAGCTGTTCATAAAAGGACAAAGCATTAAGATGTACTATTATTGAATGTATCAATGATAGCAGAGCATGGCAGCCGCAAACAATTACAGATTACCCCCAGGCTTCAATAAAGGGAAGTTTTATGAATACTGGAGAAATTACATGGAAATGTAATAAGAAAATATGAACTAAGAGAAAGAAGGGCTAGTTGTTAAAAAGGCAGAGAAAGATTATTGCTCTGGAAATAAGGGCAGATGATCTGCACGAAGACCATGACCATATTTAAAAGTGTTCTATGAGTTTAACTGAATAACAAGGAAATATACATCACTATGGAGGGAATATAATGATGACTTTGGACAAAAATACCACAAGATCCATAGGTTTCGTATGATTCTGCCAGGCGCAGTTTTGGCATTTAAACATTTGGATATTTCTGAAGTTCATGTGAAAAACTAATTGGAAAATACAGTCACATAAAGAACGTGAAAATCAGTACAGTGAACAAACAGATAAGGTAATATGGCACTTTTTTCAAAGGAATCAGACAATGGAATTTTTACTGTGGAAACTTTAAGGTTGGCTATAATCGACATCACATCCTCACAGATTGTCTGTGTAGAAAAGTGGCCCGATAACTAGAAAGCATCAAGCATTTCAAAATTTGTAATGTAAGATTATGAACTCCGTAAAAAGGTTGAGTCCTGCAACGGTAGGATCAACAAATGTGTCAGTGAAAGTGAAGTGGTTCAATCAGATGTTCCTTACTATTGAATAAAGCTTCCCTAAAGAAAGCCAGGGCTGTGCTAAATTTAGAGAAAGATACAGACACAGTGTTGAAACAATGATTAGCTCTTGAGGTTACATCATCAAGACACTACTGTATAAATATATGAAAATCTAAGAGCCTGCAGTAGCTAAAGACAAAACACAAGGCCCAGATCGCTGAGCTCTGGGCTCAATTAGCGAAAAAGGAAGAAGAATTCCAGGCGTCTCTAGCCAGAATTGAAGAGGAATCAGCCAAAAGAATATGGCTTAGAAATAGATCAAGTACATGAATGCTCAGATAGCGGAACTCCAAAATGAATGAGAGATGGAGCAACAGTCCAGGGCCAAAGCTCAGAAACGCAGTTGGGACCTTGGAGAAAACCTGACGCTCTCAAGACTGAGCTGGAGGACATGCTCGACTCCACTCCTGCACAACATGAACTCAGGACTAAGCGTGAGAATGAAATGGAGCACCTAAAAAGGGCCCTTGAAGATGAAGCCGGAATGGACGTAGAGCAGATTGCTGACACGAGAAAGAAACATGTTCAAGCCTTTGATGAATTAAATGTGCAGCTGGAGGAGGCAAAGCAGAATAAAGTGTCCATAGTGAAGGCGACCTAAGATCACTCTACACTCCAGTCTTAGTTGCAGGATTTCAAGGAAGTACCTCAAGAAGAAACATGGCAGAAACTGTCAACGGGAACAGTGAAGGATGAGTAGAATAATTTAAAGAAAGGAGAAAAAGCTAAAAGAAACGTGGGGAAAGCAGTTTCAAATATCACATGCTATGCTTTCATAATTCAAAAAAGAAACTTAAACAGGATTCCACTTGTTTGGAAAGTGCTGAAGAAGGAGAGGGGCTACAAAGAAATCTTGAGGCAACATGCTAGCGTATGGAAGAGAAATGCTCCACTTGTGACAAAATTGGAAAAAAATAAAAACACATCCCCATCAAGATCAGAATGACATGCGGGCAGTGTTGTTAATAACAGCGTTACTAACGGCATTATTTTTTGTAGTAGTAAGTAATCTAATTCATTACTTTTCTCATCTTGGCAACGCCGTTACCGTTACTGAGGCGGGAAAGGCGTGCGTTACTATGTTGGTTGAATGACGCGAGAAAAGTCTGAGAGAGACAGACTCACGGAGACGAGAGAGCAGAGCAGGAGTGGGGAGGAGGCGAGGGAGTTGTGACGGCGTTGCAAACGCGATGCTCGGTGGCTCCAATAATACCTGACTGTAGCCGATAGCCTACAAACTACGGCCACATGATGCTACGGTAGATATCACATAATATAGATATAGAAGCAAATGACTGACACGGTGGCATTAGCAACATGTATAAAGAACTAGATGCGTTCGTAATCAGCCACCATCTTAAAGCAGTAGACCTCTCAGAAAGGCTCTGTTGTATAGAAACTTCCTGGCGAACCTGTGTTTTTTTTTTTTTTTTTTTTTTTTTTTTTTTTTTTTTTTTAAATCTAAAATGCTCCTAAATCGGCAAAAACTTGACTTAAATCTATCTTTAAATGATGAAACAGTTTTAAAACTTGCACATGTCGAAAGTAGACAGAAGGGAACTAATGCAATAACGGGAGCAATTTTAATAACTTTAACAGTTGATTCACAACATTAAATGACTTCCACACATGGCAAAGGTTACTATCTAGTTATCGCAATATCAGCAATACCCCTGTGTTTAGAGTAAAGAATTGGGCTAGGGCCAATTGTCCCAAAAACCCTTTAAACTTCACATTGTGTGATGCTTTTTGAGAAAAAAAAAAAAAAATGAAAATTATCACCAGTTACTTTGCCAAGTAACTAATTCCAAACACATTCAGGTAACTGAGTTACTAACGCGATTACTTTTTGGGAGAAGTAATTTGTAACTGTAATTAATTACTTTTTTAAAGTAAGATTAACAACACTGCATGTGAGTAAATTTTGCTGCTTCTCAGGTTGTTGAAAAGGAAACATTTTCCTACTGTTTGTAAAATAAGTTGTCATACAGAATGTTCTATTTTAATAATCATCAACATTAGATATTAACATTAATTTCCAAATACTTTAATTTTATTTTTTTAAAAATAGTGGAGATTTGTTATCTGTCAATTGTGATCTTAACATCCTGTGATAGCCTGTGCCCTTTATTATTTATTCTGCATGGAAGTTGTTGCCATTCAGGTACTTGGAGCTGTTAAGAGTGATTAATAAATGGACAACTTGAACTCGTTCTTTTATTCAAATCTATCACACATACATGTATACACAACCAAATGTAGATGACAGTATTATCAAAGGTTTGCGGAGAAAATTGTTTATGTATCTGACCCACCTTTAAATTAAAATATAATATTCTATTATAAATTTAAGCATAACCCGTAAAATTAAATGACATTTACAGTATATTGTGTTTGTAGTTAGTATTGGTATGGAAGTGCACTTCACAAAGGGGGATTCCAACATTTTGGTTGCCTCATTTATCTTCGTAGGTGGGTCAAAATATCAAACACCTCACGGTAGAATCCATCAAAATTCAACGCGACTTTGAATGAAAACCAAATGTATGAATAATGAAGAAAATCGTACATCCTCTTTGTGAAGCCAAGGTTTTCAATACAACTCATTTACTGTATTGTATTTGATTTCATTAGGTCAAGCAGCTGTGCCTAATGACACATCCAATCAGGTTATATACGATTAGGAAATCTGTGTAGGCTGTGAACTGTACTGACTTTACTATGCTAATTTACCCCCATATATTTTCCCATCCATCTTCCCTGCCCTCTTGCTCGCCTTCTGCCTCCAGGGTTCAGTACTGACCCAAATAGAATAATATGTAGACCATTCCGCATTGTTTGTGAGTGTGTGTTAGTCACAATGAAGTTCATCCAGCCTTTTAACCCCTGTTTCCGTTGCAACGCTCACTGTCAGATTCAAAATGACTACAAAGTACACCTCGTGAGTTATTATTGGATGCGCAAGATCGACCATGTTAGAACCTTTGCTCCACCCGACAGTATATGTTCTACATTATAAATGATCTTCTAGCTCTCTGACTTATTAAATATGAATGAAGAATGTACTGTATAGAAAGTTGAGGTCACGTCAAGTTTCATCTTGTCCTACTTAATTGCTTCTGCTGTCAATGTTCTATTAGTACTAGACCACTGACAACTGAGAAGGGATTTGACTTGGTTAAAATGGCAGCACTCTACAAGGAAATTTTAAACATCGGCACTCATAATATCACATTCCTTTCAAATACAAAAGAGAAGTAAAATATCATCCTGATAAAAGTGCAGATTCACATCCTGTGGAGCTCAATTCCATCTCAATGACCCTGCAGACATATTACGAACTTTCCCATCAAGTAGAAGTAGCTATCGCTACATTACCATAGTTTATACTGTTATTTCTGTTCAATAAGGTGAGGCCTTGTTTGGTTATAAACATTAATTGTCATCTTAAACTTTTTTTTTTTTTTTTTTTTTAAATTTCTTTTCCAGGCACAGAATCCATATCACAATGCTTCACTGCTGGAGCAGAGCGGGCTACATCGCATCACTCTGGGAGCATCCACCATTTCCTCTGTCAGCTCCGCCAGGTATAGAAGCACATAAATACATCATGAAGGGTATATGCATAAGGAGGAAAATACTCAGGTGACTTGAAGTTCCGCTCTGAGACCCCCAATTTGGTCAACTTTCAAAATTGTCAGATATGCATGTGTGACACATCATTGGAAAGCTTAAAATCAAATTTTTCTGGGGGAAGAAAAATTTTAAACTGGAGTGCATTTAAGAAAAAAAAAAATTTAAACAGCAAAACCCTATCTGGAGGTGAGAGCACACGAGAGCAGAATTACAGACGCTGTTATGTCCTCTGGTCTTATGTTGACTACTTTTTGGGTTTAATTTCTTTCTAAGATTGTACATTGTTCATCCGTCCACAGGATGTCGCTATTCTAACTCAGAATCTTAAGTTTTTCTTTGGTATTGCTGTTTGCGCTCGGCTTCCCCTAGTGGCGACTTGCTGTAAGCAGCAGGCAGAAAGAACTTTTTATTTCAGTTGGAAAAGAGGCCTTGAGGTGTTAAGACGTTGCACACCTCCTCTGCACCATACATCGTTGGGAACCCTTGACAAAACAAAATCTGTAAGTTTGTACGTTTTAACAATGGGTTAGATGTAATTTTGGTGTGTCTATTCTGTTATTTTGTTGTTATTTATGTATGTTTCAGTTTTACCAGCCACACACACACACACACGCGCACACGTTCACGCGAAGAAATAAATGAGAGGAAGGAGTTTGGGCCTCCATTTTTCTTTGTTGGTTTAGCTCGCTGCCAAAGTCGAGTAGCCATACGCTCGGCTGAGGGCAGAAGAGTAAAAAGATTTTCAACACATCAAGCACCCAAGATGTCTCAGCAAGAAGTTTCACCACCTATCAGCCAAGTGGTCACCAGGTCGGAGGCCAGTCATTCTCATTCTTCACGCCGGTCCAGAACGAGTCAAGCTGCTGCACAAGCACGAGCAGACGCCGAAGCTGCCTACGCCAGAGCACGGTACGCCAAACGCCAAATCGACATGGAGGTCGAGAAGGCACGCATCGAGGCAACACTACACGCTCTGAAGACGGAAGGTGAAGCAGAAGCAGCGCTCGCCGCAGCTAAAGTTTGGGAGGCGACTTTCGAAGAAGAGGAGCGCGCCAAAGTCGACCTCAGCGAGCAAGGGGTATTTTCCAAGACACCCCCCTCCATCAGGCGTGCACAAGAGTATGTGCATGCTCACTTTGACGACCAGCGTGTGCAAGCAGATGGCACACAAACGCCAAACACTGAGCACCTGGTTAGGCACAATGACTCTCAACAACCAGAAAATAGCCCAAAATCAGCTGGTGCTTTTCCACATGTGCGTCACATCGACATCGCTGACGAAGAGCATCTCCAATCTCATCGTGCGAGAACGGACATCTCACACCAGCCTACACCTTCAGCAACCCCACAAAGTGAACTGTCCAATTTAGCAGCCTATCTAGCACGGCGTGATCTGCTGACATCGGGGTTCAAGGTTTTCGACAACCGGCCAGAGTCCTACCTGTCCTGGAAGTCCATGTTCTGCAACGCGACGGAAGGCCTCAATCTCAAGCCCAGCGAAGAGCTCGACCTTCTCACCAAGTGGCTCGGCGGGGAGTCTCTTCAACACGCTCAGAGGATCAGGGCGGTCCACGTGAGTAATCCACAGGCAGGTCTCCAACGTCTGTGGCAGCGGCTAGACAAGACTTATGGCTCTCCAGAGGTAATTGAATCCTCACTCTTCCAACGGTTGCAGACTTTTCCAAGAATCTCCAACAAAGACACTCACTTACTGCAGGAACTTGCTGATCTTCTGTTAGAGCTATCGTATGCCAAAAGTGAAAGTTATTTGCCGGGTCTTAGCTTTCTCGACACACCAAGGGGCATAAACCCGATAGTTGAAAAACTCCCATATGGACTCCAGGAGTCATGGGTTACACAAGGTACCAAATACAAAAGGGAAAACGGTGCAGTCTATCCACCTTTTTCGTATTTTGTGCGGTTCGTAAATGACTACGCTGAAATGAGAACAGACCCTAGCTTTATGTTACAATGTTCAAACGTAATAAATCCAAGGGTTGATAAGACATCAGTAAGACGAGACAAATACAGAGTTCCATTGGCGGTGAATAAAATAGAGATCAGTCCGGCTAAATTGACAGCACTCGATCCAGACAAACAATGTCCTATCCACCAAAAACCACATTCACTCGTCAAATGCAGGGGGTTTAGAATGAAAACACTAGACGAAAGAAAGAACATTCTCAAAGAGCACGCCATTTGTTTTAAATGTTGTGCGTCCACAAATCACAGGGCTCGAGACTGTAAAGCTATTATCCAATGCTCAGAATGTGATAGCGATGCTCATGTGTCTGCCATGCATGTCGGTCCACCTCCATGGACACCTCAAGACTTTAATCCCCCAACCCAGAGTCACGGCGGGGAGTCTGAGGGCCCAAATCCTGTGAACACAGCCAGTTGCACAGAAGTATGTGGGCAAGGCGTAAAAGGAAAATCATGCTCAAAGATCTGTTTAGTTAATGTATATCGCCGAACTTCTCCAGAAAAGAAAAAGAGGGTATATGCCATGTTGGATGATCAGAGCAATTCATCCTTAGCCAGATCTGCGTTTTTTGACATGTTTAATGTGCAAGGTACCATATTCCCATACACCATGAGAACATGTGCAGGTTTATCAGAGACACAAGGTCGTAAAGCTGATGGCTTTGTTGTAGAAGATGTAGATGGTAAGGTCTCCATGATGCTGCCTACAATAACAGAATGTGATCAGATTCCAGATAATAGAGACGAAATTCCCAGCCCTGAGGTAGCAGCAGCTCACCCTCATTTGCGATCAATCGCTTCACAGATTCCTCCTCTCGACCCATCGGCAGACATTCTTCTGCTCCTGGGAAGGGACATCATTCAGGCTCATAAAGTTCGTGGTCAGGTAAATGGGCCAAACAATGCACCTCATGCCCAGCGTCTCGATTTAGGATGGGTTGTCATAGGTGATGTCTGTCTCTCTGGAGCTCATAAACCCACATTGAACTCATTTAAGACGAACGTTCTAAACAGTGGACGTCCCACGTTCCTCAGTCCTTGCGAAAACACAATCGTTATCAAAGAGAAATACACCAAAAACGATCCACTAAACACACAAGCGGAACTAGGACAACATATTTTCCAACAAACAACAAATGACGACAAAGTTGCACTTTCGGCAGAAGATGCGTTGTTCCTAGACATTATGCACAACAACTTTGCTAAAGATGAGGCGAATAACTGGGTAGCTCCACTCCCATTCCGCTCACCTAGGCGGCGCCTACCTGACAATCGGGAGCAGGCCTACAATCGTTTAATGTCGCTCCGCAAAACGCTGAGAAGAAAGCCTGAAATGAGAGCGCATTACGCTGAGTTTATGGAGAAAATATTCAGCAAGGGCCATGCCGAACCAGCGCCCGCACTGGCGCCAGATCAAGAGTGCTGGTATCTCCCTAGTTTTGGCGTTTACCACCCGCAAAAGCCAGAAAAAATTAGGGTAGTCTTTGATTCGAGTGCTCAACTTGACAATGTTTCTCTCAATGACGTGCTCCTCAAGGGACCAGATCTTAACAACACTCTCGTAGGAGTTCTGATGCGGTTTAGGTCCGACCCATACGCCGTTATGGCAGATGTGGAGCATATGTTTCACAACTTTATAGTACGAGAAGACCACCGTAACTACCTTCGTTTCTTGTGGTTCCAAAATCATGACCTTGATGGAAAAGTGCAAGAATTTAGGATGACTGTCCATGTGTTTGGTAATTGTCCTTCCCCATCAGTCGCCATCTTTGGACTGAAAAGAACAGCCATAGAAGGAGAAATGGAATTTGGCAGTGACGCAAAAGAATTCATTGAACGGCACTTCTATGTAGATGATGGGCTAAAATCATTCTCTTCCATAGAGCAGGCCATTGATGTTCTTAGTAGGGCACAGAAGATGCTGGCTCAGTGTAACATACGCCTGCACAAAATCTCATCCAATTGTCCTCTCATAACAGGAGCCTTTCCAACCGAAGATCGTGCTGTAGGCATGCAAGGTCTTGACATTGGGCAGACTACCCCACCAATGCAGCGCAGTTTGGGCTTAGGATGGGAGCTGTTGACTGACCAATTCAAGTTCCAAGTAAGAGTAAATGAAAGGCCGTTCACAAAAAGGGGAGTTCTGTCAGTTATCAACAGTGTGTTCGACCCACTTGGTTTTGCTATTCCAGTAATCGTAGGGGGTAGAACCATACTCAGAGACATTTCCACAAATGTTTCAGAGTGGGACACTGAACTGCCAAAAGACAAATTAGAACAGTGGCAAAAGTGGAAAAGTTCCCTCGGACACCTACAACATCTTGAAATTCCCAGAATGTACACTTCAATACCGCTGTCTGCAGCCCAAAGAATAGAGATTGACGTTTTTTGTGATGCTTCCACAAAAGCCGTAGGTGCGGTAGCATACCTCAAACTCACAAATGAGGACGGACACAGCGAAGTGGGATTCCTCCTCGGCAAAGCACGTTTAGCTCCTAAACCAGACATCACCATACCCCGACTTGAACTCTGTGCAGCAGTCCTGGCCGTGGAAGTAGCAGAGTTGGTTCTAGAGGAGCTGGATGTCACAGTCGATCAGGTGAATCTTTACACAGACTCAAAGGTAGTGCTTGGGTACATCTCAAACACCAAGAGACGCTTTCACGTTTATGTGCACAACAGAGTCGAACGCATCAGGCGCTTTGCACAAACTCACCAGTGGCATTACGTGCCCACACACTTAAATCCGGCAGACCATGCCACACGAGCGTTGCCCGCTGAGCAGCTCTCCAGCTCCACCTGGCTCAGAGGCCCAGCTTTCCTCTCCAGGTTGGACCAAAGTCAAGTTCGAAGTCAAACCTTCGATCTCATAGACCCAGAGACTGACTGTGAGTTGCGTCCTGAGGTAACAACTTGCACTACCACCCTATCAAAAGGCCAGTTTAATAGTGCCAGATTTGAAAGGTTTTCAAGTTGGAAGGTGCTGCAAAAGGCTATTGCCAAACTCCAACATATAGCTCAATCATTCAAGAACAACTCTGAGGTTTCCTGTCGTGGCTGGCACAACTGCAACAAACATTTAACTGAAAAGTCACTGCAACTAGCCAAGACCACGATCATTCGCACCGTTCAAAGAGAGGTCTTCGCAGAAGATATTGGATGCATTGAAAAAGGCACAGCTTTAAAAAACTCAAGTCCACTCAGCAAACTGAATCCATTTGTTGACACGCAAGGGCTCCTTAAAGTTGGAGGCCGACTAAAGAAAGCACAGTTGTCTGCAGAAGAAACCAATCCCATACTCGTCCCTGGAAAGCATCATCTTGCTCAGCTCATAATAAGACACTTTCACGAAAAATTATGTCACCAGGGAAGGCATTTCACGGAGGGAGCAGTCAGAGCAGGGGGCTTTTGGATTGTGGGAGGAAAAAGAGCAGTAAGCAGTGTGATTTTCAAGTGCATCACATGCCGCAAATTAAGGGGCAGGCAACCTGAACAGATAATGGCTGAACTTCCTGAGGACAGGCTGTCCACGGACCCTCCTTTCACAAATGTAGGCCTTGATGTGTTCGGTCCCTGGTCCGTTACAGTGAGAAAAACGCGTGGTGCTAATGCAGATGCTAAAAGATGGGCAGTCATATTCACCTGCATGAGTACACGTGCAATTCATATTGAAGTGATTGAGTCAATGGACACATCGTCATTCATTAATGCACTGCGTCGTTTCTTTGCCATCCGAGGTGGTGCCAAACTCTTGAGATCTGATTGTGGGACAAATTTTGTGAGTGCCTGCAAAGAGCTCCAAATAGACAAACTAGGCTGTCACAATGACAAAATAGGCACATTCTTGAAAGACAGTGCGTGCAAATGGCAGTTTAATCCTCCACATGCATCCCATATGGCTGGTTCCTGGGAACGCATGATCGGCGTCACCCGAAAAATCCTCAATGCAATGCTCCTTGAACATCCATATGGGAAGCTCACACATGAAGTACTCGTAACATTGTTAGCTGAAGTTACCGCAATTGTAAATGCCCGTCCGCTAACAGCCGTTTCTACAGATCCCGAAAACCCAGTCATTCTTACTCCTGCGATGCTACTCACGCAAAAGGTTGGCACACCACCGATTCCACCAGGGCAGTTTCAGACCAGTGACCTATTCAAAGCCCAATGGAAGCGCGTGCAGTACTTAGCTAATGTTTTCTGGAGTCGTTGGCAGAAAGAATACATCGCAGGCTTGCAGGTTCGTCGCAAGTGGAAAATAAAAAAGCCGAACCTTCAAATGGGCGACGTTGTTTTAATGAGGGAGTCTCTGGAACATAGGAATAATTGGCCACTCGGACTGATCACAAAATCTTTCCCAAGTGAGGACGGTAATGTCAGAAAAGTTGAGGTTAAGATTTTCCGAAACGGCGAGAATAGGTTTTACATTCGCCCAATTCGTGAAGTTGTGCTTTTGCTGTCTAAGGGTAGCATGTAAAACGAGTTGTTGTTGTGTATCGTTCATTAGTTAAGAGCTGACATCTTGCAGATGTCAGGCGGGGAGTGTTATGTCCTCTGGTCTTATGTTGACTACTTTTTGGGTTTAATTTCTTTCTAAGATTGTACATTGTTCATCCGTCCACAGGATGTCGCTATTCTAACTCAGAATCTTAAGTTTTTCTTTGGTATTGCTGTTTGCGCTCGGCTTCCCCTAGTGGCGACTTGCTGTAAGCAGCAGGCAGAAAGAACTTTTTATTTCAGTTGGAAAAGAGGCCTTGAGGTGTTAAGACGTTGCACACCTCCTCTGCACCATACATCGTTGGGAACCCTTGACAAAACAAAATCTGTAAGTTTGTACGTTTTAACAATGGGTTAGATGTAATTTTGGTGTGTCTATTCTGTTATTTTGTTGTTATTTATGTATGTTTCAGTTTTACCAGCCACACACACACACACACGCGCACACGTTCACGCGAAGAAATAAATGAGAGGAAGGAGTTTGGGCCTCCATTTTTCTTTGTTGGTTTAGCTCGCTGCCAAAGTCGAGTAGCCATACGCTCGGCTGAGGGCAGAAGAGACGCCATGACTTTAACGAGATATTATCTCGTACTTACCTTGTTTCGATCAAAAAACTCCATGTAGCATGTATCACTGAGTGTCAAGACACAGCTGTGAATGTCCACAGCTGGATTTTTGGGGGATTTTATGGGTGAAACATGGTAATATAACAAGGGTCGCGATGCAGAAATCGCAGACATCTCGGCGTGGTCGAAATGTTCTTTTTCATATATTTACCCTTTTAAACTTTTTTTTTTTTTTTTTAAATTTCAGTTTTTCTTTGTTTGGATCGATTATTTATCATTTAACATATTGGAGAAAATGCGACAGTAACAAAAAAATACAATTAAGTGATAGTTATGAGATATCCGTGAATTTTTTACAGACGCCATTTTTATCATTGTGACGTAATTTGTTTAAAAGTTTAAAATATGGGAGTGAATCATTTTTCAAAGTCGTTTTTTTTTTTCAATTAATCAATTAATGGTTCTAAGATAAAAATGACAGACATTTTGATTAATGAATATAGTTACTTGCCTTGTTTTTATGGCTGAGTTGGAACAAATGCGGTTGCGCGACGTCTGTAAACGGGGGTTTCCAGGGTAAAAGGGACAAATTAAAAATACTTCGGGGGCTTAATGCGCCATGAATCTGCTATAGCAGCATATAGACATAATATTCTATCAAACACAACAGTTCTTTTGGCTTAAAATACAGCAGTTTATTTTGAAGAGGAGTGCAAGAGCAGAAACTGCTTTTTCAGTCTTGTCTGTGTTTTCCGCCATATCTAAAAAATGAAACATCAATCATTTAGAAGAAACTACAATAGTAAATATGTCTTCACTAGTTCCTTGTGCCGCTGGATATAGGACAGTGTAGCGTAAGTGAGAGTATACTATAACCCTGGCCATGAAATGTCTCTTGTCTGTTTAGTGGGTCAGTGGGCTAAAGATAATACACTTTGGATAAAAAACGTGTACTGTACTGAATGTAGAGCAACACTAAAATTGCCGGGAGTGGCTTTTTTCTAAGTAGCTCACTGCTTGTCTTGCTATTTGTAAATGACATGCTGCATTTGTGCAGATGCTCTCTATTAGTCAGCATGAGTAAACATGCACTACACTGTCTGAGTGTGAAGTCACTCCTCTCCCTGTTTGCCTTTTAGAGAGAATCTTTTAGCTCGTCAGACTCTGGAACAAAGCATTGTTCAAACTGGAGCAACGGACCTGGATGTTGCCATGTTCCACAGAGATGGAGGTAAACATGGAAAAAACACTAATATGAGTTTAGAAAGATCAGATTCCATTTAACAGTTGCAGGCATACATGAACCAAGTTTCGCCATTGGCATTGGCAACTAAATCAGGAATTTCAGATGACAAGTAATCCACTCTCTCCTTTTTAAAGGTGAGGATTCTGACTCCGATTCTGACCTTTCTATGGAGGAGGAGCGTAGTTTGTCCATACCGTCATCTGAAAGCGAGGACAACGTACGTCTACGCGGGCGCATCCAACGGCGTTTCAAGCGCTCCAATCACGGCGAGCGCCTGCTGACTGAGCCAACCAACAACGGCACCAAAGGTAGACCATTTTCTAAAACATTTTGTGGTTATTATTGAGGATGTAAATCACCAGTTTCATGATGATACAATATAATATCAATTCTTTGGAGAACGGTACAATATTTGCTGATATTACAAGTTTTGCCACGAGTAAATTCATGGACCTTTGATTGATTTAATATAGTATTACTTAATATTAGAGTTGTCCGAGATTATAGGGTGGCCGATTCTACCAGATGTAATAAGCAAGTTTAAAATCTCGGAAATGATCGACATTACTTTTGTGGTATTAGTATTGTATTATAACATTCATTGCAGTACTAGTTAATGCACAATCCAGCAACAGTTGTTCATGTGGTAAACACAGGCTAACCTGCAGCTATGACAAATGTCCTTACAATACAGTTATTTGGAGATGCTTGGGTCTGTTAAGTGAAAGAGACTATTTGCATTTATGGTGCAGAAATTAAACGAACAATAAATGAAGAATAATGAATTCTAAACTCATCATAAAAAATGCATTATAATGCGTTACCAGAAAGAAATACCGTATTGGGCCGAATATAATACGGACCTGATTATAAGACGACCCCCTCTTTTCAAGACTCAAGTTTGAAAAAAGACTTTTTGAAAACCAAATTAATTTTTATACCGAAAATAATTACAGTACATCTGAAACAAGATTATAACAATATATTTGAGAGAAAAAGCATGTTATTTTGCCTCATTCAAATCTTAATATCTGAACATTTAAATATGTAAACTAAAGTGCAATCACATAAAACAACAAAATTGCAATAACTGCATTAACCATCAAAGTGAAGTCTAACTAAGTGCAGTCTTGAAACAAATCTGAATAAGGAAAAACATTGCAATAAAATAATGCAAACTGGTTAAACTTGAGTGTAGCTGAGATCTGGCATGACAGAACATCGCTTCAATGATATCTGGCGCCATCTAGCGTCGTGAATGGGTATAATGTCTAGACCACGAATATAAGACGACCCCCACTTTTTCAGTCTTATTTCAATGCAAAAAACACCGTCTTATATTCGAGCCAAAACGGTAGTCACTACGAAATGTAATGAAATCGTAGAATTCTGTGCAAAAGCCCATCGAAATGCATCTTGGGAATCACTCGTTGGCCTGTATTTCTGATCCTATGTCGCCACCTAGTGGCGATTTGGGATAATCTAGCGCTGCAATAGTGGCGAAGGGTCCAGCTGTGGCCCACAGTACTCGCCAACCACAGCCCCTGGCCCGGCTTTCAACGAGTAATCAGATCAAGCTTCGTCATCCACTAACCGTGCCCCCTGGTTTCCACAACCAAGCAGATCAAGCGCTGTTCATCCACCAACCACACCCTCTGCTTTCAACGACCAATCAGATCAAGCGTTGGTCATTGCCAACCACGCTCCCTGCTTTCAACGACCCTCACCCATACCCTAAACCAGGGGTGTCCAAACTTTTTGCGAAAGGGGGCCAGATTTGGCGTGGTAAAAATGTGGGGGACCGACCTTGGCTGACGTCCTTTACGTAGAACAATATATTTGAGCAAAATTTAGCAAGCCATTCAGTTTGTCACATTTGCTTTATTATGTTTTTTAATTAATAATTTCAACAATCTCGCAACTAGCCTTTGCTGCATTCTCTTTCGACTCTCGGGCTCTTGCTACTGCTGCTGTGAAATTAAACTAGCTTCAAATTGCTTCATTTTCTTGCTGCGTATCTTCCCTGTAATCTTGTCGCACATGTCAGCGTGTCTTGTTTGGTAATATCGCTTCACATTGAAATCTTTTAAAAACGGCGACTGTGTCTTTGCAAATGAGGCAAGACACAGTTGTTGCGTATTTTAGTGAAGAAATAGTCCAATTTCCACCTATCCTTGAAGTGTCGGCCGTCACAGTCAACTTTTTTTTGTTGATTGTCGCCATTTTAGAAAATTGGAAGTAGAGGGTCACACGGAGTAATGTTGCTTTGCCCTTAAACACCTGCAACATGAAGCAATTATCAGAGAATCCCAAAATTTGAAAAATAAGGTCCTAATGAAACCTTTTTTCAAATTTGTGAAAAGTCAAAATGAATATGTGTAATAAGCGCTTTAATATCTGTAACCCGTGCTAAATCATTTTTTTTCTCATGGAACCTGCAGATGAATGTGTCGACTTGCATCCGTCATTTTTTTTTTTCAAAAAGAAATGTCAAAATTCTAAATTAGTCTGAAAATCATGAAATTTTAGGTGTATCAAATGCGATACATTTGGCAATAAAGGGTTAATGTGCTGCTACCTTTTAATGGGTAAATTAGGAGCAGCATTTTGTGTGTAACCTACTTCATATGCTGGTTGCAGTACTGCTGACCAATTTATTAAGTCTGTGTGCGGGCCAAATGTTATTGATTTTATGACAGAGGCTGGGGGCCGGATGAAATTTGACCACGGGCCGCATTTGGCCCCTAGGCCGGACTTTGGACATGTCTGCCCTAAACCCTTTTTAACGTCATGGGACACGGAAGGCACCAAAAAGGGGCGTGGTTGGATGGCCGAGTACTGTGGGCCACAGCTGGACCTATTTGGAATAGTGTAGCGATGACACTTTTTGTTGTTGTTGACACTTTGCCCTTAGGGGTAATGACAGTTTCCTTCCAAGAAATAATGGAAATAGAGTTCATCTATTTAATTTCCACTCCAAGAAATGTTTGAATTAGTTAAGATTTCTTTACTATTTTTTAGTCTTTCCACCTCGTTGTGGATAAAAGGGCATTTAGAATGCAAACAATTGTAACAATTCAGGGGTTAACAGAGGAATAAGAAAAAGCACAGGAGAAGAGAATGATAATTTGTAAATATATAAGATTATTCAGTTTTGAGTCTAATTAGCCATCTAGGCGATTTGGACCAACAGCTGTCAGCTGCCTAGAAGAGGACAAAACATTCAGCATAGCAGCACTACAAGACGGCACCATATCCATATACCAGGTTCACACACAAAATCATTGAGGGATGAGGCTTTTTACTGAAAGGTCATAGGTCCTGTTTTGACGTTACACCAAGGCCATTATTGATTTTGGATAGTTGTTGAATTAGACAAATTTCGTACACTCCACCTTTGTAAATATTTTTCAAATAATTTTATAAATTGTGATTTATTCACCTGTTTTGCACATGCACCAATCGTTTTAAACTAAAACAAGAAGTGGAATCATGTTGTCCAAAAGTTTTATTGCGATCAATATCTGCATTAAAAAGAATTACATAGTATTTTTGTTTATATGTACATACGTTGTAGTATTTCCTTATAACAACAAGATCCGTGTCAGCCCTTCTGCATTCGGCAACTGTAATATTATTTGTAATTTCACCTCATTTTGGTCACTCAAGTGGCTGGCATATCAATCGACACCTCACGTTAACACATGCTGCACAGGCTGTTATAATTTTGTCCACGAATGATCAACGAAGTGATAAGAACAAACATACAATCTTTTAGGTAGATCCTTAGGTTTAAAGTACATCCTTAACTTATTGTCTGCAGGTGGTTTCGGTTTAAGACGTATGGCGAGGTAGATCCACACTGGTGCATTTTAGCTACTTGCTGGTCGCTGATCAAAACATTCCACTTCCAACCATATATATAGGCACTTTCAGGAGTTCATGCACAGCACAGAAGGTCTCGGGAGTCTCATCTACGTGGTGCTGAATCCATTTTTGGAGATTCCGTGGGTTCCTCTGGTTTGATTTTGCAGTTTTAACTTTGTCAACACACTGCTTACTTCAACTGCACTTCATGTTGTTCTGTCTAAACTGAAAGTTCGGAGCAGAAATTGTCAAAGATGGTGCTGCCCATGTTTCGCTCAAGAAACTTGTCTATACCTTTTAACTACAGTTACATCAAATAAATAAAATGTGACATGTAAATGTAATTTAGTCGCACTGCTGAGAGGTTGCTAAGAAGGTACAATATAGGTTTGATCCTGAAAGTGTTCAAGGGTGCTTGATGTTGACTTATAATATTTATGTGATATCAGTTACATTATCACATTATCAGCGGCAATGTAAGCAGCACCTGACTGCTCATTTGTGGTTTGTCCCAGATCTGGATGGCAACGACCTCTTGTCTTACTGGCCAGCTCTGGAGGGATGTGACAAACACACCCTTCAAAAGTGGGGCTCTGAGCGCCCACTAGGGGCTGATTACAGCAAGGATGCAGCAAATAACAACCAAGCCGACGGAGCCCTCACGAGCGGCGACGAGAGTGGTCTCACACAGCCACACAGGCACCGCAAGGGTGAGCAAAGCACTTAAGATTCTTGGATCGAAACAAATGTATTAGACCTTAACCTGATGTAATGTAAGTTCTCTGCTTCCAAAATATACAGCATTGACAAATAAAGATATGATTATATGTTGTGTAATCGATGATACACAATCGCTCCTTAGGAGATACTTAAACAAAATATATTTTTGATAATAAAATATTGAGATAACGTCAGTTCGACATGTCAATTGCCTGTGGTTTTTGGGAGCAGGGCTCAGTCTATTGTGATGTATTAAAACACCTCACCGCATTGTCTCTGCTCGTTTTTATATCAGCTTAATACAGTTACACACTTTACTTAGCATACTGTACAGTTGATGTGTTCAAATGTATACATACAATAAATCTCTCTTTGCTGTCAAACAGCCTTGCAGGAATCAACTAGAAGAAAACTTGCGCATCGAATACATCCTACCAAAAATACATTTAGTATGGTTGGGGAAAATGCCGTTTTGTGGCCAGTGTGTAAAAGCCTGTTTTTCTGTCACTGTCAATGTCTACTGGTTTTGTCTCCGGGTGTATTACTAACACCTAACATGGTGGGAAAAAAAGCCTTTAAAATGTTTGGTTGCCGTTATCCAATTTTGTATTTTCTTTCTCTATGTCCTGATGGCTTTGCTGCCCCCTGACCTTTTGTACATTTTCAACATGTTTTTAGGTATCCTGAAGAATCGTCTTGGCTGTCCCCCCACCCTCCAGGGTCTTTCAACAGTGGGACGCGGGGCCAGTGAGCTAAATTGGTACCGTACCTCGACCCTGGGACACCGAGGCGTTCCCGCAGCCTCCTATGGCCGTATGTATTCGGCTTCAGCTGGTGCCGGAGGGGGTACTGGCTCCCTCTCTCAACCGGGTTCCCGCTACTCTTCGAGGGAGCACCTGGACTCTCTCGCCCGGAGGCAGCTGTCTCGGGATCCTCTCGGGAGGCAAACCGTTGGGGGGTCGAGGGACCGGCTAGACTCTCGAGGATCCAGGGACAATCTGGACCTCTTACCAAGGAGGAGGGAACTGGGCCAGGGAGCAGGCATGGCTGGGTTGGGACCAGATCACCAACGGGTGTCGGCATCCAGGGAGAACTTGAGCTCCTCCAGGGACAGACTGGACAACCATCACTCGAGCACTATCCACGCCTCGCGAGAGGACTTGAGGGGAAATGGGGTTGCTTTGGGAGGTGACGCGGAGGGTACCCTGAGCGGCTCCAGATCTCAGTTGAACATGCAAAGCCGGCGTCAGACTTCAACATCTCGGGAGCACCTGGCCGGGGGCCTGATGAGCAGTAAGTCCAGGGAGCAGCTGGAGACCAATGGGGTAGGAGCGCAGGCCCAACCATGTCGGGAGTGGCTACGCTCCCTCCCGCCCCGCCAGCCTTCGCACCCCGACCAGCCGCCATCGTCCCCACCTCCTCCCATCTCAGAGGAGCCCCAGCAAGAGCCCTTCCCCTCATCGGTTCACAATAGAGGACGCCTGGACTCTGCATGTAGGTACCCCGGCCAGACGGCCCCACCTGGCACATGTTTGAACCCTCTGGGAAGACAACCTTCAAGTGAACATCTGGATATTCTCTCCTCCATCCTTACATCCTTCAACTCCTCCGGCCCCACTCCACCCAATGCTGCCTCTAACTCTGGGTCTAATGGCCCCCACACCCTGTCGCAGTCTGCCACCTCCCACAGCGTATCTGAAGTGTCCCCTGACTCGGAGTAAGTCAACTTAAAACTTTTGTGTCATGATTTTTTTTGTCCTCCACATACACTTGAGCAAAGGTCATTACCTATGCATAAGCTTAAGGTCATTTTGATTACACCTATTTTTTAGCGCTACGGCAGCATTCATTGATTCAAATGTGCACAAAATTCAATTTGCATTCATACCTGCACAGAGATGAATAATTAAAAAGAAAAAAAAAAGAGACGGGCATTTCAAAAATCTATGGTCTCACTTGGAAGAAATAAGTATGCAACAAATCATATGACTTTGATGTCAGTGTCTTGGTTATTGATACCAACAGCACCTATAGGACATAATGTATTTGCATTGCTCGTGTATGCTCTGATTTATCTATTTTTATTTGAACTTACTATAATACATTCCAGGACATTTTATGTTCGTCCTACATTTTCTAAAATATTTCTAACAACATAAAAGTTATATAAAGATTTTTATTAGAATTAAGGAATGGCAGCAAGATTGCTGTTTGAACTGGCTCATGAAGTCCTGCATTAAGTTTGAATGTTGTCCTCGTGGTTGGCTGGGTTTCAAAATGCATACATGTTAGGTTCCTTGAAGACACTACATTGTCCATTGTTGTGAATATTATAGTCCATGTTTTAGCTATTAAATATGTATCTGATTGCCACTTGGCATTCATCAGTATTTTTTAAGGCAATTAAAAGACTTGTTCACTTGTTTCAATTGTGGCCATGAGCTTGTCTACTCATTTTAGAGATAATTATATTACAATACTTGTTTTACATTGAATACAAATATACATAAAAAAAAAAACAATTGTAACTGAAATTATGTTTCCGTTTTCTCCATCTCAGGGTCAACAGAAGCGAAGGACAGTCTTGATGACAGCCTTTTAATTCCTTTCTGCAGTCTAATGACCAGAAGACCAAGTGAGAGATAGGACTAAAATACATCTTTGGATACAGGTGACATATCTTGGAGAAAAAAATATGTTAAGTGTCAAGCGAATAAAACTGTTTACAAACTATTACACTCAGATGTACGCAGTATCTTAAACAAGGGGAAAAGACTGTACATACTAAAACATTTTTATACATTTTGTATCTTTTTCATTAGAGACAAAGTTGTCTCTTGTGATGTTTTGTTTTTTGTAATGTCTGTGTGAGTGAGGTTGGGGCGAGTGAGTAGTAAATTTAATTTGCGAAAGACCCAAAACATTTCTCGTTAAATGTGTGTGCTAATGGTGAAGGATCCTACAGTAACATCTGATGTGAGTGCCAGAAAACCATAAGGCATACAGTAGCTGAAGGGAAACCATCAACACAATGATGGTCTATGTGTAAATAGAAGGCTGTTATTATTATGAGAGTTGTATGGAACAAGACGATTGTAACGTGGAAAACGGTGTTGAAGGTGCCACACGAAGTCTGGTCTGACCATTAAAGCTCCGTCAAAAGTTGTCGTCAGATTGTCATATTTTGTGATCGCATTCTGCTGTTAAATGAATGTGACGTTGTCGTCTTTCTACCTTCCGTGCCTGGACCGTGCCCCGTACATGCACGGCAGCATATCCTCAGTGACTGAAGGTTCACACCTTCCTGCCTCTCTTCACCATGGCCACACGTAGCCACAAGTGTTCAAGATCATTGACTGTTTTTGTATAACAACTCAACCTGCCTCATTAGACAGCAGAGACACAGACGTTCAAGCCAAAGGGAACACTACCCCATTGCTGTTGAGTCACTAGATTCACTTGCAATTATAAGTATAAATATAAGTAATAATATAAGTATAAATTACAAATTTTAATCATGCATCCATCCATTTTCAAATGCTTTGTTCTGCCAATCTCATTCATTAAGACTGAGTATGATATACATATACAGTAGTTATCAATTGGAATTACAGTAAATTATGCAATACTGCAATGACAATATGAACCTTCTATTGTAATTTTGCAACAATCGGATTTTGATTTTACATTTGAATAGGTGTGAATTAATCAAGCAAAACAAGTCAAAATTTGTGAGTCTCCCCCAATTTAGGTCTTCTAAATACTGAGCTAACTACCGTACAAGGGTTTATGACAGACTTCGGTTCGCAAAAGTGACAACTTAACCCAAAGTTGAAGCTGTGAATCAGAATAAAGTCCATTTATTCATTCATGCAATGGTAAAGTCTTGATTATGCAAAATATTTGTTTGAAAGGCAATTCTTAGTTCATATTGTGTATATAAAATACATGAAAATTAAACAAACTGAGCGTGCCTTCACATGCCACAACATAATGTAGTAATCTTACATATCTCATAAACCAAGACACCTCTTATTGGTGTTTCTTAATTTTAGTCTGAATGTTTTTTTTTAGTCTAAACCAAGATAAAATTTACTAAAATATCATATTACATGACATAATGATCAAAGCGTCATCTT
This sequence comes from Corythoichthys intestinalis, assembly GCF_030265065.1. Lineage (NCBI taxonomy): Eukaryota > Metazoa > Chordata > Actinopteri > Syngnathiformes > Syngnathidae > Corythoichthys > Corythoichthys intestinalis. The sequence continues at coordinate 38,158,232 of NC_080396.1, forward strand.
GAACTATTCAAACAAGCTCCAGGAAGATAATGATACCATTTTAAAGTCTGAAATGCATCATTTGGCAGTACTGTATTTCAAATCCTTTTTCACTAGCCACTGGATGCTTTTTTTTTTTTTTTTTTTTTTTTTTTTTTTACTTCTGTGTGAAGGCCAGTACATACTCTTGCCAGGTAAATTCTGTAGTGCCACAGCACCATTCTGCCCAAGAGATGACGTCAGTGTCTCTATGTGCTTTTGAAATGCAACTATTTCATCACAACAGCTGCTGTCTTTCTCACACCTGCTGGAGGAACAGCGACACTCAGGCATACTTTACAAAAGATGTTCAGAAACCACACATGTAGAGATTGCGGCTGTAGAACACAGTGTTTCTTGCATCACTGCTTTGCATGTATTTTTGCCCATGAAAATATCCAAACACAATCTGTAGTTGTCCTCAAAGTCCAGGGGTGGCAACTTGCAATAAATTATGTTCTTTCAGGGGAAAAAAGTGCCGACTTTCAGTCAGGGACTGGCAAATAAACAAACTTAAGAAACCAATTCCTCTTGCTCACCTTAAATTTGGTCTAGTATAACAGTGAACTGTGATTAATTAGTGACTTACGTATTGTCACATAGACCTCGTATCACTGCAGGAAAAGAGCTCTTTTCCAGCACAAATGGTGTAATACTACAGGTGCATTTTCCCCCCTAATTAAAACTGACTAATATTATGACCTTGGAAGTATTCAACTTTACTTTCATTAAACTACAACTTTTTTATTATCCAGATAAATATTTGTTCTTGTAAAGGTTGTAAGATTTTTTTCTTCTTCTTCAAAATCCATATTGTCCTGAGAAGCCAAGACACAAATGAGTGTATCATCATCATCATCGTCATTTTAAATGTGGACATTAGCACCCTTATATAACAATAGCACTATACAAAAAAAGCCCAGAAAAATGCTGAACACACAAATCACTGAGTTTGTCTGACAAAAATTGCTTGTTCGTGCAAGTTTTTGTATGAATTTCCTCTGCTTTTGAACCATTTGTCAGACTTTCATTTGCGCATCTCCACCTTTTAAACTTAATTGCTAATAGATTTAAAAATCCACTGATTGTTCACTGACATTGGTATTATGTATTATGTCTTAAGCAAACTCGCGCACCTATAATGTCTCTCACAAACCAATTCGTTCAATCTTCTCTCTTATTTACAACTGGAATTTAACCTCCCGATTCAAATTAATATGACCCATGGCAATAACATGTAAAAGCATTTGAAACCACTCACAACATTCGTTTATCACTGATTTTATTAATATTATTGTGTAGATGTGGATGTAGATATTGATTAAAGGAATAATATTCTCTTCTGTAATTCAGACCAAGGTTGACACTGAATCATACCTGTTATGTTTTAATTGAATTTTGATCATGACGCAATTACAGCAAGGAAGCAGATTAGTTGAATGAAAAACAGAATACCTAGAACAGGGGTCGGTAACCCAACATGATGAAAGAACCATATTGGACCAAAAAAACAAAAACCAAATATGTCTGGAGTTGCAAAAAAATAAAAGCCTTATACTGTATAACCCTTATAATGGAGGGAACAGATGCTGTAAGCATCTATATTAGCTATATAAGTCTACTATAAAAATGACTAAGTTGGCTACAAACACATAATGAGCCTTCATGATTAAATGTTTATTTTCCCTGCAGTGCATCCTATAGAGAATGACGCAACATGTGATTACTATGTTGTACGATGCCACCTGTTTAACTTCATCACAATATGATTGAATTAAATGAATGTTTGTCAAAATATATACAGTGGGGCAAATAAGTATTTAGTCAACCACTAGTTGTGCAAGTTCTCCCACTTGAAAATAATAGAGAGGCCTGTAATTGTCAACTTGGGTAAACCTCAACCACGACAGACAGAATGTGGAAAAAAAAAAAAAAACAGAAAATCACATTGTTTGAGTTTTCAAGAATTTATTTGCAAATCATGGTGGAAAATAAGTATTTGATCAATACCAAAAGTTTATCTCAATACTTTGTTATGTACCCTTTGTTAGCAATAACGGAGGCCAAACGTTTTCTGTAACTCTTCACAAGCTTTTCACACACTGTTGCTGGTATTTGGCCCATTCCTCCATGCAGATCTCCTCTAGAGCAGTGATGTTTTGAGGCTGTCGTTGGGCAACACGGGCTTTCAACTCCCTCCACAGATTTTCTATGGGGTTGATATCTGGAGACTGGCTAGGCCACTCCAGGACCTTGAAATGCTTCTTACGAAGCCACTCCTTTGTTGCCCTGGCTGTGTGGTTGGGATCATTGTCATGCTGAAAGACCAAGTCACGTCCCATCTTCAATGCCCTTGCTGATGGAAGGAGATTGTCTCTCAAAATCTCTCGATACATGGCCCCATTCATTCTTTCCTTTTACATAGATCAGTCATCCTGGTCCCTTTGCAGAAAAACAGCCCCAAAGCATGATGTTTCCACCCCCATGCTTCACAGTGCGTATGGTGTTCTTTGGATGTAATTCAGTATTCTTTCTCCTCCAAACACGAGAACCTGTGTTTCTACCAAAAAGTTCTATTTTGGTTTCATTTGACTATAACACATTATCCCAGTCCTCTTCTGGATCATCCAAATGCTCTCTAGCGAACCGCAGACGGGCCTGGACGTGTACTTTCTTCAGCAGGTGGACACGTCTGGCAGTGCAGGATTTGAGTCCCTGGCGGTGCATTGTGTTACTGATAGTAGCCTTTGTTACTGTGGTCCTAGCTCTCTGTAGGTCATTCACTAGGTCCCCCCGTGTGGTTCTGGGTTTTTTGCTCACCGTTGTTGTTATCATTTTGACGCCACAGGGTGAGATCTTGCATGGAGCCCAGCATCGAGGGAGATTATCAGTGGTCTTGTATGTCTTCCATTTTCTAATAATAGCTCCCACAATAAATTTCTATACACCAAGTCTGGGCCATAATGGAGTTTGGAGTGTGACTGATGGACAGGTGTCTTTAATAACGATAATGAGTTAAAACAGGTGCCATTATTACAGGTGACGAGTGGAGCCTCGTTAACCCTCGTTAGACATCGTTAGAAGAAGTTAGACCTCTTTGACTGCCAGAAATCTTTCTTGTTTGTAGGTAACAAATACTTATTTTCCACTCTAATTTGGAAATAAATTCTTCAAAAATCAAACTGTGATTTTCTGTATTTTTTTTCCACATTCTGTCTCACATGGTTGAGGTTTGCCCATGTTGACAATTACAGGCCTCTCTAATCTTTTCAAGTAGGAGAACTTGCACAATTGGTGGTTGACTAAATAGTTATTTACCCCACTGTATATATCTCTCCCTTTTTTTTTTTTTTTTTTTGGTGGTTGACTAAATAGTTATTTACCCCACTGTATATATCTCTCCCTTTTTTTTTTTTTTTTTTCCTATTTTCAAACATTTTTGAAAAAGCTCCAGGGAGCCACTAGGTCAACGCTAAAGAGCCGCGGGTTGCCGACCCCCAACAAGAATAGGCCAGAATGATGAATGGCAACGTCTGTGATGCATTAATGTTTACTATGGGATGCCACATTCGCTGCATTCAGCAAAAGGATTGTGGAATGTAAACATTACAATTCCTGTTACCACAGAAACGAGAAATGTTGGGCTTGGATGTAGATATAGATTAAAGGAATAATCTTCTCTTCCGCAATTCAAAACCAGGATTGACACCGAATCATACCTGCTATGTTTTAATAGAATTTTGATCATGATGCAATTACAGCAAGGAGGCAAAAATGTTGAATCAAAAACAGAATACCAAGAAGAAACAAGAATAGGTCAGAATGATGAATAGCAAAGTCTGTGATGCATTTGTGTTTACGATGGGATGCCACGGCATTTGGTTAGAGGATTGTGGCTTGTAAAATTTACAGTTCCTGTTACCACAGAAACAAGAAATGTTGGGCATTAAAAGACATGTATTCTTACACGGCTGTTTTTATTGTGTATGCATGCTTTAAATTTCAATAGGAAAATAATATTTTTTGTTCAATAGTTGATCTATTTTTGTTCATTTGAATACTGCAGTGTACATGAAAGAAAAGTAGGAAATCTAATGAGGGCTGAAGTATCTTAAAGTGATTACCGGTACATACCTACATTAGTATGGAACTGGCGTCAAAATGTCTTGAAATGGATGAATGTGTCTCTCATCAGGAAGTACAGTAAAAACAAAAATGGATCAAGATATGAAATTCTCTGTGAACTGTATCATGTACTCATTACATTTGGATATTTTTGTTGTTTTTAGTATTTCTAAAAGTCATGCCTGCCTGCACAAGCATCAGTATGTACAGGGGTGCACAATTTTTGGGTTTGATTGGTGCTCATTATTGTCCCAACGGGGACGGTTCTGTGACCCGCAGGTCACATCTGTCACATCTCCATTTCCCTTAATTTCCCGCATAGCTTCCATAGTCCAAATAAATTGTAAAGTATACGCTACTCTTACGTAAACGTGTGTCAGCATTCCAAGCAAGAGTACCAACTTATCTTAATTATGCAAACGTAGGAGATATTGTCGCTATATTTAGTGACTTTTCTGACAATGCTGAGAACTATTTTTCAAGAAATAGTGTCAACGCTAAACAGTGGTCTTCATGTTAGCGGACAGCTAAATTCGTATTTCCTGCACTGCGGAATGAAGAGAATTTGTCTTGGGAAACATTTGGGAGTCATTTGCTTTTAGCTCCTTGTTTTAGGACACTTGAAAAATATAAGGGACTAGTGAATTTGGCTAATTTGAATGTGTCGATATGTCATTTTAATACGAGTGATTTTTTTTTTTTACTAATTTGTATTTTATTTCAAGAAAAAAATATATATATATACAATATATGTATATATATACATATATATAACTCCAAAAGCATAACATACGGAAATGCTACAAAACCGATACAAGGGTCAACCTCAAATTAAGAGGCCAGAAGTAATGCACAAACATCGCTGTAATACCAAGTTTTATTTATTTATTTATTTTAAAGCTTGTAATTTTGGTGTGCAAGTGTACCGCTTATGTGCACTAAATACGTAGAATGTGCATTCAAGAATGCAAGAATGTCGGCAGAAGCAAATATGATGTGAACACTGCAGTCAGACAAGACAAAACAAGTATCAATTGTTGGGGCTGTGTAATGTAAAGAAGCAAAAGTCCACACTAATTACATGATTGAATTATGAACAGTATTCATAAAACAATTATAAAGACTCACACAGAGCCACAACTATTGAAATTGTGTCATAAAAATCATTTTTGTAGCCGTTAGCATAGTTGACACCGATGATGTATAATTAAAAACAGAACAATTCCAGCAGGAAGAATATTAGTAGCCGAGGTTCGTTGATTGTATCATGTGACAAGTCTGAATATGAAATTGAAAGTGGGTCAGAAGAAGTAAGTCCTGAAGAACATGATTTCTGAGAGATTCTACTATACAGGTTCGAGCTGGAAGTCCGACGAGGAGCATTAGCTTTCGCTCCGGGTCTCAGATGACTACTGAATGCTTAATGGTAAATACTGTAATTTACATTTACGCCTCTCGACTTGACACAACAAGTATAGCGACTCAAAAATTAATAATTTATAATCTGAAAAAATTTAAATCAGGTCATTTTTACTGATGCATTTTTTGGCAACGAGCCTACAACGCCGGCTAATGCCTTGTTTGTGAGGTTCCAATGTATTGGTAACAACTCTTTATTTGAAATATTTCATTTGTAAAACCAGTCTTCAGTTAATGTTTTTCTCAACAGATTACTCCCTTGGTTCCTTCCATTTCATCCTTGTCTGCTTCATCTGCTCAATCCACCATCTCTCTCACCACTTGATCAGAGGCTTAGAATAGACTCATCTATTCTGGTTACTGAATCTGGCGTCACTGGCCAACAGTGGGAGATTCAAATTGGGATTAAAACCGCATGTGCTGTTTTTTTGTTTTATTTTACAAACAAATAGACTTCGGGTTGTGGGTGTGGCTCAGTGAAATCCAATCTAATTCATTAGGTAAAGTACCCCCTGAGGTGACACTGGGACTACAAGCACAAAACAAATCAAATTGTGATTTTAGTTACTTCGAGTCATGAGCATTAGTGCAAGCAGTTTGGTCACTTCCCTTGAATGCAGCTGAACCTAAAGGTTTTTGGCTATGGTGCGATGTCTAATACTGACCTATAGTATACAATGCTGTCATTGGTGCCATAAATTTCAAATAGAGGGTTAAGAAAAAAAATAAGTGAGCCTCATGTCGTACCTTGGGCTACCCCAGAAAATGTTCTCTTTGTGCAGAAAAGGCTGACCTGCGTATAACGATAAGCGTTTAGATACAAAACCACGTATGAAAATAGTTCAGTGGCATGTGGGACAAGCGCTAAAACGGCTAAAGCTACAAACTCAGCTCATCCCGTGGGATCAGGGCTTCTCTCGTCATCACTGCTGCCGGGAGATGGCGGCACGTGTTCTCCCATCCTTTTTAGTTTAGCTTTGTAGTAGTTCTTCTTCATCCTGAAAGCTTTCACTTTCTGACGAGCAGCTCGCGTCTTCTCCCTCATCAACTCCTGCTCCCACGCCAGCACCTTCATCCTGTTCTCCCACTCCAGCAACCTCATGTGCTGCTGCTGCTCCAGGACCTCTGCCTTCTGCTGGTGATCCACTGCGTCGTGTGGCCGACCTCCTGCCGATGGAACGACACGCTGGCTGATATTTCCGGAGGTGCCTGCATTCAATGTATGGATAAAAGTAAAAAAAAAAACCATTAAACATTTACCCACTGAGTGTGAAAAGAGCACAAATAGACTGGGGAACACATTTTTTGTTGAGCTTAGGTCTAACAGCTTTGTTTTTAATCACTTCAGGTTTTTAACTATAAAAATCCTACTTAAAAAAAAAAAATACTGTACTTAACAGATAGATGGTTGTTTTATGAAAATGTTCAAATATTAAAATACAAACCACATTCCCAAAAAGTTGTAACTTTATCCAAATTGTGAATAAAAACTGAATGCAATGATGTGGTTGTGCCAAATGGAAATCTCAATTGCAAATATAATGGCTGAAAGAACAATTCTTACCAATTAGTTCCATTGGCAACACGACTGTATATAAAAAGGGGCTCTTAAAGTGGCACTGTCTCTCAGTAGCCAAGATGGCTAGAAGACCAAAAATGGGTAGAGGACCACAAATTCCCCCAATGATGCACAGAAAGATAGTGGACCAATATTAGGTGTTTCTCAGAGAAAAATTGAGTTTAAAGTTATCATCTACAGTGCCTAAAATCATTAAAATTTAAGAGAATCTGCGACAATCTGTGTGAATATCGGTCAAGGCTGAAAAACTATACTGGATGCCTCTGAACTTTGGGCCCTTAAATGGCACTGCACCACAAACGGTAATACTACTCGAAAGGAAATCACATAATGGGCTCAGCAATACTTCCAGAAACCATTGTTGGTGTACACAATCCATCGCGCTATCTGTCATTGCCAATTGAAATGCCACAGTGCAAAGAAGGATTTTCTAAATTGGACCCAAACGCACTGGTGTTTTATCTGGGCCAGAAACACCAGGAGTCAATTAAAATGCGCGTCAAGTGGAAAACTACTCAGTGGTCAGACAAATCACGATTTTGAAGTTCTTCATGAAAAACCTTAGTCATCCTGACTAAAGAGGACAAGGACAACCCAAGTTGTTATCAGCACTCAGTTCAGAAGCCTGCATCTGTGGAGTATGGAGTTGCATGAGTGAGTGTAGCATCGGAACCTTGCGCATCTGGAACGTCACCGTCAATCAAGAAAGTAATATTCAGATTCTAGGTTCTAGGACAACATATGCTCCCATCCACATCTAATACCCTCCAGAGAAGCATTTGCATTTTTCAACATGATAATGTCAGACTACCTGCAGCATTAATGACAACATTATGGCTGCGTCAGAAAGAATCCGGGTATTGAAATGGCCAGCTAATAGAGAACATTTGGTGCATCACAAAGAGGAATGTATGACAAAGAAGGTCTAAGACAGTTGAAGAGTTAGAGGCCTGTATCAGAAAAGAATGGCATTCGTATTTCTAAACTTGAAAAACGTGTCTCCTCGGTCCCCAGACGTTTGCAGACTGTTGTAAGAAAAAGAGTATGCCTCACTGTGGTGAAAATGCCCTTGTTCCAACTTTTTGGAGATTTGTTGACACAATGGAATTTAAAATCATTATATTTTCACTTAAAATTATGAATTTTCACAGTTTAAACTTTTGACCAGTCATCAATATTGAAACCCTGTAATCCCTATTTTGTCTCAAATGACATTCTAGATCAAAGCAGCCAACACTTTTTACCATAGATGCATGCTGTCGTCAATTTGTGTTATACATAAAATTATTGTAATTTTGTAAAATCATTTTATTGTATTTATCTTATGTGTTTTTAATTACAGTTCCCAACTTCATTTAGCATCTAATTGAAAGAAAAAAAGTCAAAGATTTTTAATCTTATTAATCCTTTCAATTTTGACATCAAGAGGTTAATACCAAATGTATGAATCAGGTGATATGTACGTCACGGCAACCTCTTAGCGGTATTTTATGCTCCTGAATGAAATGGGCCGCTTGGATGTGTGTGGAAGCGATCGTTTTATTTATTCAATTTTTTAATCCTGCGCCATGAAAATGAGTGACTACAGGCTCCAGTCTCGAGTTGAGGACGAATGCGAATGTTACGTCACCCGGGTCAGCATCTCACAATACAGCATTGCTATATAGCATGCAGATGCGGATTCAACTGATTTTGAGAATTCATGTGTTTATTTTTAGCATCACGGCTGCAGGGATTTGTAGCGGCACCAGGGAGAGGTGTGTGAGCCTTTTTGGGTTTCAAAAAGTTACTGTTCACCCCGAGATCGGCTAAAAAAAAGTGTGCGACAAGTAACTGTGTGACCACTGGGCTTACGAGGATGTGAATAAGCATCGTGTTTTGTATTATGTCAAATACTGGGATCATGGCACATGATCTGGGGTACTTTTGTGTGATTTTTCACTTCAAAAAGCGAAAATAAGACTTTGAGATGTCACTCGGTTCAAGTTAGCATGTCGTCTGGCTGTCACGCCTCCTGGTTTGTTTACATTCGCCGAAGCCGGGGCAGGGAAATGACAAAAGCTGGACTAACTCTGGTGGCATAAAATATCGTTCGGGAGATGCGACAGTGAAGGTGAAGTCGACAGTTTTGACCATTATGGAGTAATTTTGCCATGTCGTACTGAATAAATGCGTTTTTAATATGTCATATTCCATTTAGCACAAGACTGTTATTTGCCATGACCATACCATTTGTTTAGCATTGGGGAAAAATGCTTGGATAAAAAGAATATCCTGTAAAAATATGGGAGTAGAGAGATTGAAACAATGACATTTTGCTGCTCTTTTCGTCGCATTTTCCTCATTCTGAATAATTCCCCCTCAATGGGCCGAATTCTAAATCGGATGAAATCATGACCCTGCAGACGTCATCCTCCATTTGGGGACGCTAGAGCACTATAATGGCAGGCGGGGCTAAATAGCAGATTGAAAAGACTAATTTCTCGTCTTCTGCGCTTTGCCAAATTGTGGTATATAGTCGAATCGTCTCAAAATATGATTCAAATTCGCACAATATTGCAATTTAAGACTTTTTTTTTAATCCTGTCATATGCTCTTTAAGTCAAAGGTTACAAAACATGCATTTTTGTCAGCTAATATTTAAGTATTGCCTAAAGTTGAATCATTGCTAAATTGGTGTCAAAGTTACTCTGTATCTACCTGCTGTTGTGAGATAGTAGATGGCAGGAAATGATGCATCTTGCAGCTCAGCATTGTGGGGACTGGAGTTTGACACAGGGCTATGTTGCAGATCTGACCAGTCATTTGCCTGTAACCTGTCCAGGTCATGACGTTGCAGGCAGGCAGCCACATGGTCCTTGCTGTCTTCAGTCTGGGGATTACATTGATGTTTTACTTCCAGGTCTAATAGTACTTCATGCAGCGTTGCTATTTGAAGGAATATTTCAGCATAATTACCTGATTCAAGCTGCCATTCATCTGCCCAGCAACACTGACTCTCCCTAAGCTGCCTGTATGACAGAACAAAAGAGGTACCAAAGGCGGTTGATGGTTGGAGGAAATTAGTTACAACGCAACCAACAAAAAACACTTATTAACACTTATTAGCTGCCATTGACAAAGATACATGTCCATTTCGATTAAACTGGGAGGACTGACTGTCAGTGCCCATGCTTCTGTGCCCAATGACGGCGCTAGACGTCCAATTCATTTTGACTGGTAGGGTTAGCAGCGATCATTTGTTGCCAGCCTTTCCCAGTGAAAATGGATTGAGCGTCTAGCGCCTTCACTGGAAGCCAAAGAATAAAAAATATATTTATGGGAAGCTAAGTGGACAATAGGTAATCACATTTGCATTACAGTACTGAGGTTCATACTTAACATGTACTCTAGCTTGACGTCAAAACATAGTGTACACGTTAGGTTAAAAGACGATACTTAACTGTATACAGGTGTGAATGGGAAAGGTTGTTTCTCTTGTAAACAGTAGCATGAAACAATGTGGCCATACCATGATGCTAAAACATTTTAATGGCACAGTATTTGCGCCCTGGGATTGACTGGCAACCAGTTTAGCGTTCTCTGAGTCCCTGTTGCCCAAATGGAATGGATTGGACTGCTTGGATTAGAGATCGACTGATATGGGTTTTTCAGGACCGATACCGATTATTAGTTGTTAGAGGGGCCGATAAACGATTTTTGGAGCCGATATTCATTTGCAGTAAAAGTGTAAAAATTGATGTTAAAAAAATGCAAACACTGAACTTCATGGAAATGCGTAAAGCATGTTTCAGAGACCCAGGCGTTTGAGGGCCTCTAAAAGGTGGAAAGGCACAATACAAGTGTGACTTAACCATTACCATTTAACCAATCAAAGGACTGGGTGAATGCTAATGCAGGAGACAGCAGGCAGGAGAGAGAGGCGCGGCCGCATCTAAGCCGAAATAACCCAATTTCAAATTGATTTTTTTTTTTCATATCAGCCGGTCGGATTTTTTTTTTTTTTTTTTTTAAAGGCTGATACCGATGTACGTGAAATTTCCTAAAATCGGCGCCGATATTCAACCTGGCCGAAAATCGGTCTGTCTTCAGATTGGATGGGCTCAAGCTCACTCACACCCACAATAACTACAGTAACATTTTTTTGAAAATAAATGGCTGAAGGTAAATATTTTTAAATGATTTTAACATAATTAACCCTTTCCTTTCAGTAAGGACTTTGGCACCATCTTGTGGTGTCTTACAGAAAGAGCAGGAGATCATAGGTTCCAAATGAACCGAGACGAGGTGAATTTGTGACTAAAAATGCAACAATGAAAGGAAGTTCATTGCATGTCTAAAATCATTTATCCTTTGGTTATTTCAGTATAAGAGTGTCACAAGTAATGGTTTGAAATTGCGTTTGTATGGCCAGTGTACCCTTCAAACACATTACTCCAATGATATCTGGATGACTATGATACACTGATCTATTAACAAAAGGGGGTCAATGACAGCCTCTCTCAGCATTCACACACAGGTTCTGACATGTAGAACGTCTCAGAAATACATATGACATGTATTCAGTGCAAGCCATAATTTAGTAATTTTTGTTGATTTATATTACAACAATCACAAAGCTAGTTACTATGCGTGCCATTGATTGTCCATTAGGCAGCGTACTGTAACGCAACGTAATGTGTTTGCCGTCTATTTCCTATTTTGACACGTAAAGCTCATCTACCTTCCATAAGCTTGCGCACCGCCGCTTTGTGGCCAGCTCCCCCTGCATGGCTGGTGAGAGCAGCCTCGCCCATGGTCTGAAGTTTAATAGATTTACAACAAGCCCTACATCGGGCGAAATGAATGTCCTGCGTGTCCTTAACTAGCCAATCTTTATAGACCTCCTTGTAGAGCCAAGACTCTTGGAATTTGCACTTCCCAGGCATGGTTGAGGGAGAAGTTAGCTGGTCCGCTATTCCACGACGGCTCACCTTCTGTCGGTGCGTTCAAGTTCACTCGGATAGGCGCGATATTTTGATGGTTTCACTGCGCAGCCCTTTAAAAATGGAATTTAAAAAAAAAAAATCATTTGTTTTAACCCGCGTTATTATTGTAGCAGTACATTTCACCGAAATAACATTCATAAAAGTTTCAGTTTTACATGGATCTTTCAATCAAAATATCTTAGAGTAATTATTCATCTATTACATGAAAGCCTATATCATCTCTTCTTGGATTATGTTTTTTTTTTTTTAAACAATGATTCATTGTCAGTCAAAGACAGTCCAACATTTTGTGACAACCATACCCATTTTCACTTGAATTTAAATGGGATTTTGTAAAAAAAAAAAAAAAAAAAGACAACTTCTGAATAAAATAAATGTCTTTTTAATTATCTAAATGAACATGGAAAAGACTACATAATGTCACTGTTAAATTAGAACAGGTTTAAACCTACCAAAAAAAAAAAAAAAGAATTACATCAAAAGTCGCATCGTAATCGCGTATCCTTTCAGTGTTGAAAATGAAATACTATGCATACTTTTTTAATTATTACCTAATGCAAAACAAATAATCTGCGTTTTGTACGACTGTGTTGCTTTTATATATTTGGCTGTTCCGTTTTAAACAAAATATCAGTAAACGTATCACATCGCCGCCGAACTCAAGTACGTCACTTATTACGTCCAATGTGAATGCAGCTAGAAATTTTCTAGCCAATCAGCTATCAAAAAGAAGCCTGATTGGCCACAAACGCGGAAAACGGAACCGAATCACGTTTTATTGGAAATGTTTTGAGTCGTCCTTCGTTCCTCTCAGAATTAGTGGGTAAGACGCTTTACTTTTTGTGATATTGCATAACCTTGCTATATTCTGTGTTCTTAAACAGCATCAGCATGCCATTGTCTTCAAAGCATTGTGTATTGCATACATTATTGAATACTGGTATATGCTCGACTCTACAATTGTCTGCATCTACAGTGTGTAAACAACGTATGAAGTTGTCTACCAAGTCCCTTTCACGCAGTCATGGAGACAGCAGCATTAGTAGCCCCAGTCACAGCGCTGGAGTTCCTTCAGGATACATTGCTTTTGACAGGTTGGCATCATTTAGTTACTGTACATTACATGTATTTTCATTGTTTGTGGACAAAATTGTGTTATAGATAGCATTCAGTCACAACTTCTCTGGTGCTCTGGTGACTTAGAACAAGCATATCTACATAAGACATTCTGAAAATAGTTTAGAGAAGCCCCTTTTCTGTGCCTGAGGTTCAAAAACCAAGGAATGCTTGAATGAATCTGATAGGAATAAATCCCACTATCGCAATAATATTTGCAATTAAGTATAACAGTCGATGCGGTTGCATGCAGTCAATATTCAGGTTACTTCTTATAATATATATATATTTTTTAGTCACAAGAAGTGGTTTATCTGCAAAAGCGTGCAGGTTTATTCCCTCCATACTGAGTTCCCACTTTGAATGTACTGTATCAGACCGGAAATGTTCTTGGCACTCTATTTTTTATTTTATTTATTTATTTATTTTTATATAACCTGTCCTGTTCAGCTGTTTGACACGGAGAATGGAAGTCTAAGTGCCCGGTTGGTCTGAACAGTTTTAATGTTTCACATTGAGAGTATGACATACTCCCATTGTGATCATCCAACATACCTCCTTTATTATGACAAAGCAGCGAACAGAAGGGGGTTATGGGGGAACAGAAGAAAGGAAATACAAGAGAAGAAAGAAAAGAAACCAAAATGTTGGTGCTATCGTTAGCTAGATGTATTTCCGGTTGACACCATGTGGGTGGCCTGCTGACCAGGGAAAGAGGAGGACGGGGGTGGTTTCTTGGCACTCTAACCACATCTAGACAGTACACCAGGGGTGGGCAAATTGGTCGTCAAGGGCTACAGTGTGTCCTAGTCTTTGTTAAACTGATCCAGCACAGGCAGTTTAACCATTGAGGGGTCTGAGGAAACAAGAAGCACCTGGCTGCAATCAACGGATTATACTTGTAAGACACCTGATTGGTGAAAAGGTAACATGTTCCATGTTGCAACAAAAACCCACACCCACTGCTGCCCTTTGTGGAATAATTTGCCCACCCCTGCCGTACATCAAAAAGTGGCGATCAGTTTATTATTAGTACTAGTGCACGATAATGATTGGTCTGATAATAGAAAATTATGACGTCATCCCAATAAATCCAATAAAATTATTAATAGGACCGATAATATGTGCTGTAATATTTTTGTCACGGTGTCGGTGGATTGGGTTGTTTGTGTTTGTAAATCAAGCGCTCCCTTTCTGTGACATCACACTCAAGTGTGCCGCACGGCTGGCGAGAAAGGAAAAGTTGGATTGTGATGTGTGCGTTTGTAAATCAAGCGCTCCCTTTCTGTGACGTCACGCTCAAGTGTACCGCACGGCTGGCGAGAAGCTCATCTCAATAGACCCTACTCACATGACGTCACAACCACGCCTCCGCGCCATATTGTCCGTCAACTCGTGTTGACGCATTACCGCCACGTAAATTCCTCCTATTATGGCGTGTTTTTCTGCTCGTTAACATTAATAATCAAAATGGTGAAGGCGTGTGTGGCGGTTGGTTGCAATAACAGAGAAGATAAACGGAGAGACTTGAAGTTCTACCGTACTCCGAGAGACCCGGAGAGGAGAGCGAGATGGACTGCTGCAATTCGACGAGAAAACTGGGCTCCAAACGATTACCACAGATTATGTAGTAGTCATTTTATATCTGGTAAGATGCATTTATTATATATTTAGAGGGTTTTGGGCTGACAACCACAATTAAGATCATTGCGAGGCTAATCGCCGACAACATACAGTTTCAAATTCAAGATGCTTATTTCTTCCACCATCATTGTGAATAATATTTAGCTGGTACCAAGTGAAAGAAGCTGGCCTCGTCTACGGATCATCAGTTAAACAGGTGTGTCCAAACCTTTTGCAAAGGGGATCAGATTTGGCGTGGTAAAAATGCGGGGGGCTACCTTGGCTGATTTACATAGAACAATGTATTTAAACAAATTTTAGCAAGCCCTTCTGTGTGTCACATTTGCTTTATTATTTTTTTAAATTCATAATTTCAACAGTCTCGTCTTTGTGGCGTTCTCTTTCGACACTCGGGCTCTTGCGAAATACTGCTGCTGTGAAATTAAACTAGCTTCAAGTTGCTATAATTTCTCGCTGCGTATCTCACCTGTAATGTAGTCGTACATGTCAGCGTGTCTTGTTCAGTAATATCATTATCGCGTCACATCGAACTCTTTGAAAACAGCGACTGTCTCTTTGCAAATGAGGCAGACACCGTTGTTGCGTGTTTTATTGAAGAGATAGCCCAATATCCACCTATCCTTGAAGCGCCGGCCATCGCAGTCAACTTTTTTTTTTATTGATTGTCGCCATTTTAGAAAATTGGAAGTAAAGGGTCACACGGGGTAATGTTGCTTAAAGTGCTGCTCTTAAAGTTTTTCAAACTTTTGTGAGAATAGGCTGATTTTGTGTGGACAGGGTAGCAGATGTCAGGCAAAGAGGGCGAAGACAGCGGGTCGAAAAATATCGATTTAGGCATCAAATATGGATCTGGCAAATGGATAGACTGAAGCTTTTCCACATAACGCCTTTCATGCAACGCATCCAATGAGTTTACAGCGTCTGAAATCACCGGGGCTTCCATGAATTGCACTATAAATTGCACAACAAATTGAAACCATTGAGAATACGGATAAACAAAGACGGACAATATGGCGGCCGGATACAGCGACACGTCATTCTGTGACGTTGGTGAGTAGGATCTATAGGCCACTTAAAAGATGACAATCACTTCGATGGTGTTTAGAATACGAGG
The DNA here is from genome assembly GCF_030265065.1 of Corythoichthys intestinalis. Lineage (NCBI taxonomy): Eukaryota > Metazoa > Chordata > Actinopteri > Syngnathiformes > Syngnathidae > Corythoichthys > Corythoichthys intestinalis. The sequence continues at coordinate 38,174,235 of NC_080396.1, forward strand.
ACGTGTGAGTTGCGAATTAAGCTGCCTATCCAATTCCAAAGCCTGCGAATAAGCCGGGGTTGTACATTTAACGAGGCCTTTGAAAAGTTTCACAAAGATGACCGAGGGCTATAGCGATCACAAACATTATCCTTTACCATCCCTTTTCCCTCGTCGAAGACATAGGATTCATGCGGCCACTTGGTCATTTGGAGCCAGGTTCATCATTCCAAGCCGCCGCCACTTTTCAGATGAATGTTTACCGGCAAAGTACGATGAGATTGCAACACGCTTCCATACTTCGATCGGCAACCATGCACGGCACGTAGGTTTCCACCCCGGACATACAGTATAGACGTGTAATGTTAGTCCTGTTTGCATGCTTGGTAGGTTTACGTACTGTACAGAGAAGAAACCTCATACTTTATTGAAAATGGGTTTACTCACTGCCGTTTATATTGATTATTACAAGGCAAGCCATTAAATCTTTTTGTTCTACCATATTTTTGTTGTAAGGAATGAGTGATGAACCTTACTATATAATGTTTGCATTTTACAGTGTTAGTTATAAGTTAGTATATTATTGAGAGGCCTTTTGGTTATTGATAGGCTTGCTGTCCTAACCTGTCTCCCAGGTTAATAAAGTTGTTTTAATGGACCAAGACCACAACAGTCTCTTCTCCTGTAGCACCAAACATTTTTATCTGATGACAAAGCACAATACTTGTTGGGTTTATGTTTTAATTCAGTGCTCATTGTTTTGGAAACACATCTTCAATTAAATTGACTAATTGATTGTGATTCACTCAAATTATATTTATTTAAAAATATCAATATTGGCACTTTATTTGAAGTCAAGACTGTTCTTGTCTTTGTTTTGTTTATTTTCTGGTTAGGTGAAAGGCAAAACTATGTTGAATCCACCACTAGTCTTTTTTTAAACCTCCAGGTGTTCAAAAACTCGGGTGAATATACTGTACATTTAAAAAATTATATATTTATTATCGGTTATCGATCTTTGAGGAGCAGGAAGTTATCGATATCGGTTTCAAAAAATGGATATCGTGCACCCCTAATTATTAGCAAACAATCTGGCAAAATACGATTTTGGCGTGACGCAAACTTGTTCTGACTAATGCCATGCAAATGTATCATGTAAAATTTCTCATCTGTAAAAGTGGGTCAAAACGTAATGACAATAACAAATAGCAGTGCCTCAAGGTCTAGTTTTATATTCTTCTGTCATCTTTGTTTTCAGGTGAGGGTCCAGTGTTGACAGTGTACAGTCTTCATCCTCAACCTAAAGCATGTAGCTCAATGCCCGTGCTCCAACAGCACCGCATCCATGGGATAAGGCATAGAGTCCGGTCGGATGTTTCACCAAAAAGTTCATACACAGACAATTGCAGAGAATCCAGAGGTAATTTTGAGCAGGTGTTGTTTCATTCGTGGCAAGATGAATGTAATATTCACAGTGCAGAGCACAATTAGCTGGTGAAATTTTAATATGCACAGGTGTGGACTTCATCGGTCATGCTAAAAAATGCTGTTGGTTACAAATATACTGTTGATACCAGACAGCAGAATAGTTATACAAAACTTATTACGGAAAACCTTTAGAGATTTAACTTATTCATCGTATATGTACCTTATATTAAAAGATAAAACACAGGCTGTAATAGTCGGCCAGTTTTAGACTGTTATTCATTAATAGACTTTTTTAATTTTCTAATTATTTAATACACTTAAACTAATTACTGTACTCCCCCTCTCTTTCCTCATACCTAGGTCTGAGCTCCCTCCCTGAACCCAACTACTATGACCTAGCTGTGTTTGGTGGGAAGGCAGTCAGACGAGTGAGACTTCATTTGAATGTCTCTGCTCTGGTACCAGTACAATTGGAGATACAGAGTCCTGTTGTACAGCTTCAGGATTGGGTCCTGGATGTCCGCTGGCTATGTAAAGACAAAGAGTCTCTGCTGTGTGTGGCTGTTGCCCATAACGGTGCCCTTCTTCTGGACATATCCTCAGGGAGAGTCTTGGCTCAGCGCTCATGTCTGGAAGGGTGTCTGTTGTACTCTGCGCTTCTCGTGGTGCATAAATCCTGGGAAGATACTGTTCTTGTAGGAGGGACTGTTTTCAACCAGCTGATCCTTTGGAAGCCTGGAGGAAAAGAAAGTAATAACAAAGCTTCAGTGGAAAGACGTTTGTTGGGACACACTGGTGTTATCTTCAGCATCTCATACCTTCAGGAGAAAGGATGGCTGGCATCAGCTTCAGATGACCGAAGTGTCAGAATGTGGTCTGTTGGTGTGTTAGGTGGCTCCGGAGGGAACTGTGGAGGCCTGAACCCAACATGTATAAGGGTTCTATTTGGACACCAAGCCAGGGTCTTCTCTGTGTGCCTTTCCTCAAGGAGACTGTTTAGTGCCGGAGAAGATGGGGCCTGCTTAATTTGGAACTGGGCTGGAGTTGGGACAGTGCTTCGTTCTTTAAAGGGACATCGAGCAGGGGGGATTCGAGCGCTGGCAGTCAGTGCGGGAAGAAATGACGCAGGCCGATGGGTGGCAACTGGGGGAGCGGATGGAGGGGTGAGGTTGTGGAAGGATGAAGAAAATAAGGAGGAAGACACTGGAACAAAAACAATAACAGACTTGGAATTTTCAGGTCAAGGTATGCCTAAAGTAGTTTGTGTTGTTGAAGGCAAAGCACACAATACAAATTGGCGCCAGTGTAGCATTCTGGTTTGTACTGACCAAGGAATTGTTTACCACTATGTTGATGGCTACTGGGAGTTGGTATGGCAAGGTTCTCCTGAGTTTCAGTCCTACTGTGTGATGGAAACTGTTTGTGTAAGAGTGAAAGACTCAACAAGTAAAGCTAATATATGTGCTGTTGGGAGCCTCAGTGGAGATTTAAATGTCTTTCACGTCGATTATCCCCAGCATGGGATTGTCCTCCAAGCAGGAGCCGGAAAAATTCACAGTCTTACTTGGCAAAAAGGAGATGACTATCTGTATTTGCTAGCGTCAGGTGCTGAAGGGCGAGTCTATCGTTGGTGTATAGAAGTGAGATTAAATGAAATTGGTACATTAGATTTCAATGTAAAAATCTGCCCTCCATTTGTTCTCCCTACTTGTGCCAAGCGTTGGCTGACGGCTGCAGTACGCCTCCATCCCAAGCCTAAAGGGACTCTGTGGGTCTGCGGGGACAGAAGAGGGTCCCTGCTTTTGTTCCTGGAAGATGAGGATGAGACAAATAAATCTATGCAAGAAAGTAAAAAAGCGCATAAAAATGATAGAACAATGAAAGAGAGGTCAGAGGGACACAATGGCTTAATGTTGTCTCCAGTAAACTGCTTGTTTGGGGTACACGGCAAACAGGGGGTCACATCAATCTGTGAATATCAGGGACTTCTCTACAGCACCGGGAGGGACGGCTGTGTGCGTGTTTTCAGAGTGCATTACACACCAGATGTAAAACTTGAAGGAAGTGGTAAGGGCAACCTTCAGTTGGATGTTTTGAGAGTCCAGCGGGCCTGTAAAGGTATGGAGTGGTTGGAAAGAGTTTTGTTCATACAACCTACCAGTTATGCAGACAATGGTGTAACAAAAGAATTCGAAAGCGAAAACATGATATATGAGTCTATGACAGAAAGGCTTGAGGACCAAGAGGAAGGGCTAAAGCAGGAGAATAAAAGAACAGAAGCACGGTTTGTCATTTTTGGCTTTCATGCCAACCAGTTTGTGGTTTGGGACCCAGTGAGGCAAGAGAGGCAATTAGAAGTCCCCTGTGGTGGTGGTCATCGCTCTTGGAGTTTCTGGCCAATCCACTCAAGGGTTTGGTCCGGATATGGCGCTCTGGTCTATATCAAGCAGGGGTCTGTCCTCTCTTCAGAACCCCCCCTAAAGTCACCAAGCTGGTCTGGGAGTGCAGCAAGAAACGAAGGATGGAACCTGAGAGAAGGCATCCACGGTAGGGGAATTGGGTGTGTGTGCCGACTGGGCAGCATTTGGGTCCAGAAAGACAGTACAGCAAACATCATAGGAATATCTGGGTCTGATGGAGTCCAAATTGAAGGGCAGTGGGAAATAATTGTGACAGGTGGGGAAGACACAAGCTTAACGGTCCTAGCTGTCCATCCCAACTCTGGTACTGTTACAGTCCTCTCCGTTATTACTGACCACATTTCAAGTGTCCGCACCATAACAGCACTAACTCATCAAGACTCCCAGTCCCTCTCTGCCCTGGTGATCTCAGCCAGTGGACGGGCTCAGTTACAGTGTTACCGGCTATGGGTTGGTTGGGACAAACAGAGACTACCGCCCGTCTGCCAGGTGGTGCAGGTGGCCAGCCACCGATTAGACGAGCATTGGGAGAGGAGGCGGAACAGACATAAGATGGTTAAAATGGACCCGGAAACAAGGTAAGCCCAATAACTGATCTGGGGTAATTTATTTGAATTAAGTGCAATTATAACAATTAAGAACTGCAACCATGTTGAATGTGTGTTTTCAGATACATGTCGATGGCAGTGGTTGACCACAACTCAGATGCTGTTCTTGTGGCTCTTGCTTGCAGTGATGGGGCTGTCAGGTAAATTTTATTACATTAAAAATACACAACATAAATTGTCTTTAATGTAAAACATTTATTTGACTACCTAATGTAAAAACACAAAAAAAACATGTTACAGCAAAAATAGTGAGTCTTTAAGGTTAGACATTTATTTGACCTTGTAGTGTAAAAAATAAATAAATAAATAACAAACATCCGTCCCTTTAAGCTAACCAGCATCACAAAGTGAATTAATGCAGGCTCATTCAATTTCAATACAGTGTTAAATTATTTTAAACAGGACAGAGGAACCTTATACTGGAATCACTTTTCCCATACCTGCCTTTCACAACACTTACTTGGCATCTACAAGAAGTCATTAATGTCTCAGTGTTTTTCCTTCTTGTACCACACACAGTATTTGTTTTAAATTGGCAGCAGTTTCTTAATTCTTAACAGGTTTTGTTTTATTTTCGTAGATTGTTCTCAGTCAGTGAACAGAAACGCCAAATAGATTTGTTGTGGGAGACGTTTTACCACCAGCGTTGTGTGCTCAGTGTCGCCACCTGCAGCTTGCAGGATGGAAAAGGCAACAGGTAAGCATGTTTCTGAAATATACAGTACACCTCATTTTACCTCATTTTATCTAATCACTGACATTGGAATAAATATGAATGTAAAGATACCATATGTCAGACTTTTGGGGACTACTTGTATGGATAAGCATCACAAATATTAAATAATTACCTCCCTTTCTGTGCAAAAAAAAAAGATAGCACACATCAATATAGCACACACTGCTTGCAGAGCAGACATGCCTTCTATGAAGCTAGTGTTTCAGTTAGTTTATTCACACATCATTTAAGGTATACAGTACATGGTCATATGCAAGCAATTCATAAGACAAGATCAGTGAGTTGAGGCTATAATAATACACTGGTTACTTTCCAAGGCCCCTCACACATTCTTATCAAAAACAGCAGTATTATTAGGACCGTGGTTTCAGTTAAAGGCCAAGGTTCAGCACAGAGGTGAGATAAGAATGTGCAAGATTTGGTGTGCGAGATTTTGTAAAATATCCGATAATATACAGCAGCCAACCTGATACACCATTATAAGCACTTTTAAAATATGTCAAATATTGTTTCTCAATAATTGTAACAATTTTGGGATTTGATTGACATTGTAGCGGTATGATTGTAACTTTATTACTGAGGTTGTAGTTTTCAGTGGTATAGAATTGTACTCTATCGTAGTATGTCTTCCTTTGCATAAGTGGGCTTTTTCTCTTGGTACTTCAGTTTCTTCATGCATTCCTAAAAATATGTATGATAAGTTTAAGTATGGTATGCACATAAGTATAGACCAGAGACTGGTGGATTGATATTTCATAGAGACGTATTAGATAATTTCATAATATGCAAGTGCTCTATGCCTTTGCTCGTAAGTGGGAGTGAGGGTTCCCTAGCGTGCATATCATCCCGCTTACACCTGTTGCACTCATCCCTGAAACCATCAATGCCTATCAATCAGGGTCTCAGAACCATTCGTAGTCACTCTTGATGGTGCTGACGATGCAATTCATCCCCCGTACTCGGGCTGGGACGGTAATTTATGAGACTGATTTTGACAGTACACTTAATTAATGCCAAAGACACCAATACACTGTTACGAGAACAGTAAAACACAATTTATGCACCCACATATTAGACTCAGCTTAAGCCCAAACACTCCAAAAATTTATGCATTCATTGTGACTAATATTTTTCTTTTTCTGCAGGTGTGTGCTGCTGTTTAGTGCGGCAACTGATGGCAAGATTGCAGTGTGGGATTTGACCCATACAGCCTCTGCTTTGTTCTATGGCCCACCAAGTGGTGCTTCAACTCCACCAACACCATGCCTCACCATTGCCGCCCACCAGAGTGGCGTCAATTCCCTGGGCGTATGGGCCGAGACACAGGGACACCAGGATGGCAGTTGCTTGGTTACTGTCCCGAGTGGCGGGGATGATGGGCAGCTGACGGTGTCCACCATCAGACTGGAGTATGGTGGCAGAACTGGGGGCTTTACTCAGGACCAGCCACAGACCCATCTCAGTCTACAGCTTATCTCTCAGTTGACTATTCCTTTGGCACATGCAGCCCCTCTGACCGCCCTTAAGCTCCTTAAACCGGGCCTGATTGTCACCACCTCTTGCGATCAGAGGGTTTGCCTGTGGGAGCTGTGCAGTACTACCATCAACCACAGAGGAGTGCTGTGCTCCCATGTTGCTGATGCAGCAGGACTTGCAGTGTGGCAGGAGGAGATGGTGATGGTGGAAAATAGAAGGAAGAAGACCAGGTCTGAAGCTGACATGGGTGTTGTTGATGGAAGGACAGAAAGTAAGACATTCTTAGAGACAACTGAGTGGGAAGCAGAGGCGCTGGGATATAAGGACCAAAAAGTTGCTAGTGCTGAAAATACAAATAACTCCATTGAGACGATAGAACAAGAGAAAGACCGTGGAAATGAAATGCAAACTGATGACCAAGCTGGGGATGAACCAGTCACAGAAAGTGCTATGAGACTGTTCTGTGAGAAAAAGGAAGAGAGAAAACTGACAGGGTGGGTGCTGGTCTGTGGTCAAGGCTTCCAGCTGCTACGAATTCGAAATGCTGACAATGATGAAGGCGCCTATATACATGAAAGGAGGAATACTGAGTAGGACATGATTGCACAGGAGCGTCATAGAAATTCAGCATAATTGCAACTATAAGTGCCTTTTAAAATCATTGTTCCACTTCATTTTTTATTGCACTTGCTGCATTCAAATAAAGCATGTGTTGTACTTGCAAGCTTTTACGGGAAAAGAAAAATAGATACATTATTCTTTAATTGAAATATGTGAGGCAAGGATTTGTTTTTTCTTTTGCAGGGGGATACTACTCCAAGTCCATTGAAGTTAGACTCAACCTCTGAAAATTTTCGATCCATCCAAAATGTGATTTCGGGAGTACCTTTACAACTCTCCAGTTTCATTTCATTTTGCCAACAGATCCACGATCAGTGTTGTTAATAACGGCGTTACAATATAACGGCGTTATTTTTTTCAGTAGCGGGTAATCTAATTAGTTACTTTTCTCATCTTGGCGACGCCGTTACCGTTACTGAGGACGGAAAGGCATGCGTTACTATATTGGTCGAAAAGTCTGAGGGAGACGGACTCACCAAGACGACAGAGCAGAGCAGGAGTGGGGAGAGGCAAGAAAGTTGTGACGCCGAGCAGACGCGATGCTTGGTAGCTCTAATAATACATGTTGTAGCCGATAGCCTACAAACTACGCCCGCATGTTATGGTAGATATGGTAGACATGGTAGATATAACGTACTGTATATAGATATAACTAGATGCAAAATGACAGACATGGCACTAAATGAGTTTGTAGACAGCCGCCATCTTGAAGCAGTAGACTTTTTAGGACGGCTCTGTTGTAGCGAACCTTCCTAGCGAACCTAAGTAACTTTTTATATAAAATACTTCTAAATCGGCAACATCTTGACTTGAATCTATCTTTAAATGATGAAACAGTTTTAAAACTTTCATATGTCGAAAGTAGAGAGAAGGGAACTAATGCAATAATGGGAGCAATTCTAACAACTTTTTAACAGTTGATCCAGGGTAAAGAGTAAATTAGGGTAAAGAATTGGGCTCGGGCCAATTGTACCAAAAACCTTCACAAAAAACTTCACATAGTGTGGCCAATGTTTTTTTTTGTTTTTTTTTTTTTTGAGGGGAAAAAAAAAAGTAATTATCACCAATTACTTTGCCAAGTAACTAATTACTCTTACATTCAGGTAATTGAGTTACTAACGCAATTACTTTTTGGGAGAAGTAATTTGTAACTATAATTAATTACTTTTTTTTTTTTCAGTAAGATTAACAACACTGTCCGCGATGCCATTTAATGCTTGATATCAGGTCCGCTTTCATGAGGAATGGTCTTTTCTAAGTTAATGATTATTTTCTTAACAGTTTAACAATTTGGTCATTAAATATCATGTCTTTGTAGTGTATTGAATTAAATATAGATTGAACATGATTTGCTAATCATTGTATTTTGTTTTTATGTTTAAAACATTGTCCCAACTTCAGGAGACTGAGATTGTAGATTGGCCATTTCTTCCCAAGGCTAATTAGTAAAAAAAAAAAAAAAAAAATCCTATATTTCAAGTACATAATGTATAGCATAAAAATGTAGTCTTACATTTTCAATGGCACGCCTCAAGGTTCAAGGGTGAGCTCAATCCAATCCCAGGTGATTTTTGTTGAGAAGCATTCTACACTTGGAAGCAAAACCAAAAAGAAAAGTGGTTAGCTGACAAGCTGGTTAGAATATAGTGGCCGTCTATGCAACTTTCCACACGGCTTTGCACACGTACACCATGCCAGAGGGGACCTACATGAACAAACCAGGGAATGGTAAAGGAACAATATTGTCTAACAGCTTGACAAAACCACAGTCACTTGAAACAGTGCCTGTCCAGATTTTCCTTTATACTGCTTTGCCCTGGACTTGTCACCATGAAGCCAGTTGCAGACTTCAAACTTGTGAGGCTTCAAACGGGGTGTTCAGAGAGTACTGTAGTGTCATCAGCAGGCTGAAACTGAGAACAACTGTTCTGAATTGTGCTATTTAGCTTCATGGCAGTCTAAAGCAAGTTGTAAAAGAGTGCTTACAAGTTTAAATATTTATATAACTGAAATGTTTATATTAGTATTTTAGAATTCTGCTAGCATGCGTGTAAGTCAAATTAGGGGTCAAACTCCATGAAGACTTCCCAACTGAATGCATCTATTAAATATTTTAATGAATTATAACCTTGTCTCAAGTTCCCCTTTGGTCGAGTGCCAATGTCACAACCTGTGCATCACAGAAAGACAAGAAGAGAAAGGGTAAAGGAAAGTGAATATTCACTTCAAGATACCGATGGAAAGAGGGAAACATACTCTAGGTCAATGTGCAAGTGCTGCTATTGCTTACTACATTGCGAAAAGGCCTGCCGCTGGGTAAAAGCATTGCTGGTGTGCTGATGCAGTGAAGGTGAGGCAAGCTGGGGGGAATGATTGAAACATTAGAAGCAGCCCGATCAACACTTGATGTTCATTGTGAAGTTGCTTGAATGTTTGTTTTAAAAGAGGCGGAATATCTTCAATTTGACTACAATATTTTCTTGGTTTTCAATCCTGTCTGTCCACAGACGAGTGCTACAATCGAAGACTGACCTATTTATTTTTAACTTCGGAAAAGGTAAAGTCAGTCTTGCATGTTTGCTTCTTTTATTGGCCTTGGACTCTGCCAAATGCCAATCTTGCCCCATCAAATTGAAATAGCAGCCTTCGTCTTAGGTGATGTGCTTCATTAACTTTTAGAATGCATTGTGCATTGCCTCCTTTTCATCTAAGTAACATGGGGTACCAACAGGTAGCTGTACATGCTAGCTAACTATTCACCGTTCCAGTTCTGCAGTTTGGTTTTGTGCGGTGCAGTCTGATTTTGTTTGTGTTTCAACCAAGAGTGTGGTTTAAACAAAAAAAAAAAAAAAAAATTGACATCATCTTAATAATGTCCATATCAATGGAAAGTTTTTTTGTTAAGTTGGAAAACCATTTTTCTGATGTGTAAGAGTGGAGAAAAAGGCATTATTGCCAGTAAGGGGGGGGCTTTATCATTGCCGGTGTTATTTTAGCCAAATAAATGCAAATACAGTGGTGCCTCTACATACGACGTTAATTCGTTCCAGTACCTTGTTTGTAAGTCGAAATGGTCCTATGTCGAGCAGGATTTTCCCATAAAAATACATTATAATTCCATTAATTCATTCCACAGCCTACACTAAATCATTAATAAATGCTGATGGTACTATTGCAAATAGCAATTACACAGAGCAAAATAAATTATGAATAAAAATCATCATCATAATAATAATACCTGTAATAAAGTATCAGGTTCTAATGTGGCGGTTGTGTTTTGACAGACAGAGACCTTTTACTTTCACCCATAGACTTCATAATAGTTGACATGACACGGGAAACGGGACCGATCCGTAGAGGGCCTATTTTCAAAAACTTCAAATTTAAATATTTTCAAAACCAAAGCTGCTACCGACCTAAAACCAAAACAGGCACCTACCTTAGCCATATATGAGTCTCCATGAGCAGCGGCATCATAAAATTCAAAGTCGTTCGCTTATAAATTCCTGATTGTTTTTTATATAAGTAAAACAAAACCTAAAATGGCTATCAAATTTTCAGATTTTAAACTAGATGCACAAAAATCACCAAAATGCAGAGATAATCACCTATATTTTCAGGATCAATAGCAATGTTTAACATATAAGTTTTTGACCAAAATAGCAACTTAAAAAAAAAATTTTTTTTTTTTTTTTTAAATTTACTGCAAGTTTTCAACAGCTAATAAATCACTCAATTTAACATCAGAAACTTAATAAAACATGCAGAATTACCAGTAATCATGAATAATGTATAGATTATTAATAAATTCTATACACAATCGCAATTTATTATAGAATAGAGTAGCTTTTTATTATCATTATACAGTTATACAATGAAATTGTGGAGCATCCCTTTACAGTGCAGGATACGTTAAAATCTCAAAAGCAAATCGTCGTACTTCGAGCATGTCGTCAGATGTAGAAACAAATGTGGAGTCAAAATTTACGTTGGATGTCGAAAAGATTGTGTGTCAAAGCAGTCGTACGTCGAGGGACCACTGTATTCCAAATTGCACGTCCTTCTTCGTTATGTCATTTGAACCCATTATTACATGCACCTGTTCTTATGTCTATCAGTTTGTACATGCGTGAGTACAACTGACTTCATAAAATGGCTGCTTCCACAAGCAACGTAATTTTTTGTGTTTAAACATTATTTCATCCGTTATCAGAGGTCTAAGAAATACTTTGAGAAACTGCCTTTTATACGGATGTCATACTATTCTAGGTGTTGTCTTTAAAGTTAGATCCATATGTTACGTTAGGAAAATCTCACCTCGTGCCACTATATCAAAACATCACAAGAAGTACATATTAAAGATACACGATAATATCGGTCACGGATAATTATCGGCCGATAATGGCAATTATGACGTCACACAGATAATCCAGATAATAAAAAAATTCAACCGATAATGCAATCCGATAATTATATACTTGATTTTGCCTCCAAATGTGCGCAACTGAAGAATTCAGCACGCCGCCTCCTCAACCCCTCCCCTCTCTGAAGCCCCTGAGGCAGGAGGGTTTGAGGAGGTGGAGTTACAAGACAAGAAGTAGTTGAATATTTTGGCAGCTGTTACTAAAAAAAGACGCTCTCGCCATCTGCAAAACATGTACCGTAGAAGTTCCACGAGGCAGAAAGAACGCGTCCTCATTCAAAACCACTAACCCAGCAGCCATTTAAAACTGCATCACAAAGAATTTTGGAACAAATACGAGGCTGCTGCTAGCAGGAATGCTAAAGCTATTGTAAACACTAAGTTAAACTACAGGGCTTGTGACGATACAGAGTCGGGCTGTTTGGGAATTCAGCCCAAGGCGGGTGGTAAATTCGCATCTAAGGCTAAACACCGGCACTACTGGAGACCGATAGTCGGCAAGTAGCCATCTTCCGACGGAGCCCACCGCTCTGGCCAGTCCGGCAGGCCGCCGCCGCCGCCTCGCCTTAGGCAGGGCGGGCCGGGCCGAGCCCGGTTCCCCGGCCTCGGGACCTCCGGCGAACACCCCAGTTTTTCGAGTGTTCCCCAACGGCGTGCGAGCAGAGCCAGGACCCGAATACGCCGCGGCGAACCGGCCGGGGCGGGCGGATTATCCGGTACGAACGTAGCTGCCGCCGCCGCTGAGACAAGACACGTTTTTTTTTTACCTTAATGACCCGAGAACCAAAGCCCTGGATAAAAGAAATAATGCAGTTTATACGACCACCATTCTTCATGAAAAAGTGATGTCCGGTAAGCAAGCTTATCATGACGGCACAGTGGTTATAAGATAATTTAAACATGGAGAAAACGAAGTCAGCCAGTCAATAATGCATTCAGAATGTGAAATGACGAGCGGTCAGATGACTTTGTAACGCTGCCTTTATTTTCGGCTTAATAAAATTCAGGCACAAAACAACACGCACGCGGATGCGAGCTCCAACTCCGTCCAAATAGTACTGCCGTGTAGCAGTTTAGCTGCTGTAACGCAAATGTCGTGAAAGCCGCTAATGTAAACAAAGCTCTGCAGAATGGGTACATGACATCTCGCTCTTTTGAGGTAATCATTTTCACAGTGTGCAACAAAGCATATAACATTAGCAATCACTTTTCAAATTATTTAACTTATTTCTCTGCTCAATTACAGTCACAGTAGATAATCAAATTCTTAAATCAATATTATGTAGCCACAAATATTATTCAAAATCTTTCCTTCTTCCAAGTTTTTTTTTTTTTTTTAGGATTAAGTATAATAATGTATTGCTTAAAACAAGGCTATTAAGATTATTTTCAGCTAGCTATTTTTCTTCCAAGAAATCTGAGAGAAATACACTTGAAGCGATGGCAGATAATTTCACTTATTGCCAATAGATTTACACTTAAAACTGACTAGTTTTAAGGAGGTGTGTTTTGCAGCGGATTAATGTTATATATGTTAGGAATGGCTTACTTTTAAACGCATTTTTGTGCAACTTAGGTATTTACTCTGTAAGTAATTGTTGCCAAAGGTTTACCATTACACAATGTCAGACAATCTGTCATTATTTAGATGTTTGAATTGACCACTTGTTCATACTTTATGTTGAAAAAAAGAGCAATAAATTATATTTTTGCACAGTAATATTTTCTTTTGTGTATACTTTAAAATTTTACATAAATCTTTTAATAGAATTATCGGCTTGACATTATCGGTTATCGGTTGGAATGAGGAGGAAATTATCGGTTATCGGTATCGGTTGAAAAATGCATTATCGTGCATCACTAGTACATATTGTATACTGACAAAAATGATCTCAATTCAATTTAATCACAAATCTACTGTATGTATTTATGAGATAAAGTGTTGTCGATTGCAGTTCATCTTAGAGATGCCATGTGAACGTCTGCCCCTTATAAATCCATCTGGGAATAAAGCAGGTGAGTCACACAGAACACACTAATATGCCTAATAGTTAAAATACTTTAGAAAATGTGTCAGAACAGTGAGTACTGCTGTTGGAATGTCCCAAATGAGACCCTTCTTCAATTCTGTTTTACAGTCAAGCCTCATATCTCATCACGGACTCCCCAGTGTAGCAAACGCAGAAAGCGTAGCGAGCAGCAGAGACCCTCTCCTCATGACACAGCACTTCCTCTCCTCTCAGACTCCACAATGACACCCTGGAGAGCCGTCCTTCTCTCAGATTCCTCTTTCTCATCCATTGATGCAGACCTTTCTACAAAACCTTCTGCACCCCCATCGACTCCTTACCATAGAAATCGGAACGACGTGTTAACTTTAAGTTTCAGCTCACAAGGTATGACTCTGAGAGAGACCATTTTTCAATGTCTAATTAGGTATTTTGATTTCCAAAAAAAGAGGACACTCTGCTCGGCCTCGAGATACCTGAATTTTAAAAGTTCACTCAAAGATGCCTTATCACTTTAATATAAGCCTGAACGATATATCGTTTAAACATCGCCATCGCGATGTGCGCGTGCGCGATAGTCCCATCGCTAGGACGTGCGATAGTTTTTATTTTTTTTAATCCACATACGCCCTGCTTTCTGCTCTGCGCAGAGCCTCACACCCTCCCTCTCCCCAGCTCTTTGAACCTCACAGTCACTGCAGCACTTGCTTATCAAAGTTAACGATGCTGGTATCTCTGATCTTGCCAAAGAAGCGGACATCACAGCGCAGCAGCTGTCAATCATCGTTTAACTTGTTAAACAGTTTCTGCAAGGAAGCCGCTTTGGAATGAATGTGTGTGTGTGGAGACGTTTGAGACATATAAATTAAATGCCAGAAGTGATCATGAGGAGTTTGTAATTTCTACATGTCCACCAAGAGTCACAGCTAAGGTAGATAAACAGAAGTATTTAATAAAGCCAAGCATTTTTCTACTACAGTACTTTATTCTTGTTCAAAAATTATTTGGCTGGACAGTTATGTTTAAATCTGATCATAATTATTACATTTGAAGTGCTTAAAACCATTTATTTATATATATATATATATATATATATATATATATATATATATATATATATACACATTTTTAAAAATCATACTTTGGGGAAAAAGTGAGGAAAAAAAACATGCCTTATATGTACACTGGGGAGAACAAGTATTTGATACACTGCCAATGGATTTTCCCATTGGCAGTGTATCAAGTACTTGTTCTCCCCACTGTATCTCTTTCCAATGCTAAATCTGAATAAATACATTGAGCACACACACAAAAAAATACAAATTTGGGGGGCGGGGGGCGCAACTTCGCGGTTTTTCACTTATCGCGGCGGGCTCTGGTCCCCATTAACCGCGAAAAACGAGGGATCACTGTACACTGGTCATTGTGAGTCATCCAAAGTCTTTCCGAACAGCCATTCATGTCATCTAGTGGAAATTTCTAAAAAAAAAATAAAAAAAAACATATTTTTTTAAAATATCGCAATATAATATCGCAAACCCCCCAAAAATCACAGCAATAGTTTTTTCCAATATCGTTCAGGCCTACTTTAATATATTTGAAAGTGCCTCCTCCGTCTGGATCGGAAAATTCAGTTTTATTTTTACTTTTTTTATTATTATTATTATTATTTTTTTTTTTTAATTTATTTATTTATTTATTTATTTTGATAGGCGGCACGGTGGCTGAGTGGTTAGCACGTCTGCCTCACAGTTCTAAGATCAAGGGTTCAATCCCGGGCTTCGGCCTTCCTGTGTGGAGTTTGCATGTTCTCCCCGTGCCTGCGTGGGTTTCCTCCGGGAACTCCGGTTTCCTCCCACATCCCAAAAACATGCATGGTAGGCTGATTGAACACTCTAAATTGTCCGTAGGTATGAGTGTGCGCGTGAATGGTTGTATGTCTCCTTGTGCCCTGCAATTGGCTGGCAACCAGTTCAGGGTGTCCCCTGCCTACTGCCCGTAGTTAGCTGGGATGGGCTCCAGCAACTCCGCGACCCTCGTGAGGAAAAGCGGCATGGAAAATGAATGAATGATTTTTTTTTTTTGATTGATTAATAAAGACAGAAATGTACCTCCATCTAATCAGTCAGCAACGTTATCATTACACAGAAGTTTTTCAAAAACTAATAGCTAAATATTTTATGAATATAATGCAGACCCATGGATGTCTAGTCCAGCCAATACACACACGCAGTAGGCTATGTGACAATTGAACATTTTTAGAAATTACTATCAATACAATTGCCGTTGACAAATTGTTATTCCCACTCAATTATTATCCTCATTCAATGTTCTAGATTGCACGCAAACAATAACCGAAATGAACTAACAGACAATTCAACCAGCATGTGTCTAAATGTAGCAGTTCAAAACTACATTTCCCATAATGCCTAGCGCAGCTTAGCTCACAGAAATCTACCGTATTAGCTAGCACCTGTAGCTGAGGCAAAAATTAAACATCGTTATAAAAGTTTACGCTCATCGGCAGCGCAAAGATGCGACACCAAACAGGATTATCCAGATCACACCTGTACAAAGCTCCATCAGAAGTAAACAGTTGTTGAAAGGCAAATTTAACCTGTGAGCTCCTGGCGTGGCGAAGGTTTGTTTGGGAATTACTCCATGATAGGCTAGTCTGTGACGGCGTACGCATGCGCAAATTGGTATCTGAAGTAGAACAAATATAATTTTGACTTAATTACTCTTTTGGGCCCCTCCGTGAGTCATCACCTTATCGTGGTGGAGGGGTTTGCGTGTCCCAATGATCCTAGGAACTATGTTGTCTGGGGCTTTAAGCCCCTGGTAGGGTCACCCATGGCAAACAGGTCCTAGGTGAGGGGCCGGACAAAGTATGGCTCAAAAAGACCCCTTATGATGAGCAATATAAATGAACTCCAGTTTCCTTTGCCCGAACGCGGGTTACCGGGGCCCCCCTCTGGAGCCAGACCTGGAGGTGGGGCCTGTCCCCATGGGGCCCGGCCGGGCTCAGCCCGAAAAGGCAACGTGGGTTCCCCTTCCCATGGACTCACCACCTGTGGGAGGGGCCAAAGGGGTCGGGTGCGTAGGGAGTTGGGTGGCAGTCAAAGGCGGGGGCCTTGGCGGTCTGACCCCCAGCTGCAGAAGCTAACTTTTGGGACATGGAATTTCACCTCTCTGGCAGGGAAGGAGCCCGAGCTGGTGTGTGAGGCAGAGAAGTTCCGACTAGATATAGTCGGACTCTCCTCCACACACAGCTTGGGTTCTGGTACCAATCCTCTCGAGAGGGGTTGGACTCTCTTCCACTCTGGAGTTGCCCACGGTGAGAGGCGCCGAGCAGGTGTGGGCATACTTATTGCCCCCCGGCTTGGCGCCTGTACGTTGGGGTTTACCCCGGTAGACGAGAGGGTAGCCTCCCTCCGCCTTTGGGTGGGTGTACGGGTGCTGACTGTTGTTTGCGCTTATGCACCGAACAGCAGCTCAGAATTCCCACCCTTTTTGGAGTCCTTGGAGAGTGTGCTGGAGAGCGACCCTCCGGGGACTCCCTCATTCTCCTGGGGGACTTCACTGCTCACGTGGGCAATGACAGTGAGACCTGGAGGGCCATGATTGGGAGGAACGGCCCCCCCGATCAGAACCCGAGTGGTGTTCTGTTATTGGACTTCTGTGCTCGTCACGGTTTGTCCATAACGAACACCATGTTCAAACATAGGGGTGTCCATATGTGCACTTGGCACCAGGACACCCTAGGCCGCAGTTCGATGATCGACTTTGTAGTCGTGTCATCGGACTTGCGACCGCATGTTTTGGACACTCGGGTGAAGAGAGGGGCGGAGCTGTCAACTGATCACCACCTGGTGGTGTGTTGGCTCCGATGGTGGGGGAAGATGCTGGCCAGACCTGGCAGGCCCAAACGTATTGTGAGGGTCTGCTGGGAACGTCTGGCAGAATCCCCTGTCAGAAAGAGTTTCAACAACCACCTCCGGCAGAACTTCTCCCTTGTCCCAGGGAATGTGGGGGACATTGAGTCCGAGTGGGCCATGTTCCGCATCTCCATTGTTGAGGCGGCCGATCGGAGCTGTGGCCGTAAGGTGGTTGGTGCCTGTAGTGGCGGCAACCCCCGAACCCGCTGGTGGACACCAGCGGTAAGGGATGCCGTCAAGCTGAAGAAGGAGGCCTATCGGGCCTTTTTGGCCTGTGGGACTCCGGAGGCAGCTAACAGGTACCGGCTGGCCAAGTGGACTGCGGCTTCGGCGGTCGCCGAGGCAAAAACTCGGACATGGGAGGAGTTCGGCGAGACCATGGAAAACCACTTCAGGACGGCTTCGAAGAAATTCTGGTCCACCATCTGGCGTCTGAGGAGAGGAAAGCAGTGCACTATTAACACTGTGTATAGTGAAGATGGTGTGCTGCTGACCTCGACTCGGGACGTGAGTTGGTGGGGAGAATACTTCGAAGCCCTCCTCAATTCCACCGACACACCTTCCTTTGAGGAAGCAGAGTCTGGGGACTCAGAGGTGGGCTCTTCGATCTCTGGGATTGAAGTCACTGAGGCGGTTTGTAAGCTCCTCGGTGGTAAGGCCCCGAAGGTAGATGAGATCCGCCCGGAGTTTCTAAAGGCTCTGGATGTTGTAGGGCTGCCGTGGCTGACACGTCTCTACAACATCGCATGGACATCGGGGACTGTGCCTCTGGATTGGCAGACCGGGGTG
This sequence comes from Corythoichthys intestinalis, assembly GCF_030265065.1. Lineage (NCBI taxonomy): Eukaryota > Metazoa > Chordata > Actinopteri > Syngnathiformes > Syngnathidae > Corythoichthys > Corythoichthys intestinalis. The sequence goes on from NC_080396.1 coordinate 38,192,662, forward strand.
TTCCAACTTTCGAGGGATCCCACTCCTCAGCCTCCCTGGTAAAGTCTATTCAGGGGTGCTGGAGAGGAGAGTCCGCCGAGAAATCAAATCAAGGATTCAGGAGGAGCAGTGTGGTTTTCGTCCCGGCCGTGGAACAGTGGACCAGCTCTACACCCTCGGCAGGGTCCTCGAGGGTGCATGGGAGTTCGCCCAACCAGTCTACATGTCTTTTGTGGATCTGGAGAAGGCGTTCGTCCGTGTGCCTCGGGGAGTCCTGTAGGGGGTGCTCCGGGAGTATGGGGTACCGAGCCCCTTGGTAAGGGCTATTCGGTCCCTGTACGACCGATGTCAGAGTTTGGTCCACATTGCCGGCAGTAAGTCGAATTCGTTCCCAGTGAGGGTTGGACTCCGCTAAGGCTGCCCTTCATCACCGATTTTGTTCATAATTTTTATGGACAGAATTTCTAGGCGCAGCCGAGGCGTTGACGGGGTCCAGTTTGGTGACCTCAGCATTGCATCTCTGCTTTTTGCAGATGATTTAGTGCTGTTGGCTTCATCAAGCCGTGACCTCCAACTCTCACTGGAGTGGTTCGCAGCTGAGTGTGAAGCAGTTGGGATGAAGATCAGCACCTCCAAATCCGAGACCATGGTCCTCAGTCAGAAAAGGGTGGAGTGCCCTCTTCGGGTTGGGGATGAGATCCTGCCCCAAATGGAGGAGTTTAAGTATCTTGGGGTCTTGTTCACGAGTGACGGTAGAAGGGAGCGGGAGATCGACAGGCGGATCGGTGCAGCATCTGCAATAATGCAGTCTCTGCACCGGTCCGTTGTGGTGAAGAAGGAGCTGATCCGAAAGGCAAAGCTCTCGATTTAGCAGTCGATCTACGTTCCTACCCTCACCTTTGGTCACGAGCTGTGGATCATGACCGAAAGAACAAGATCCCGGATACAAGCGGCCGAAATGAGTTTCCTCCGCAGGGTGTCCGAGCTCACCCTTAGAGATAGGGTGAGAAGCTTTGTCATCCGGGAGGGACTCGGCGTCGAGCCGCTACTCCTCCGCGTGGAGAGGAGCCAGCTGAGGTGGCTCGGGCATTTGGTTCGGATGCCTCCTGGACGCCTCCCTGGAGAGATGTTCCGGGCATGTCCCACCGGCGGGAGGCCCCGGGGACGACCCCGGACACGCTGGAGAGACTATGTCTCTCGGCTGGCTTGGGAACGCCTTGGGATCCTGCCGGAGGACTTGGTTGAAGTGGCTGGGGATAGGGAAGTCTGGGCTTCCCTGTTAAAGCTGCTGCCCCCGCGACCCGACCCCCGGAACAAGCGGAAGATGATGGATGGATGGATGGATGGATGGATGGATGGATGGATGGATGGATGGATACTCTTTTGGGTACACGCGTTTTTGATTATATACCTATTGATCTTAATAAAAGTCTTAACAACTGGGCAGGCTCTCTTGGAACACGTCACAGGCAGCACAGTACCGTAGCGTCCTGTGCTAACCGTCAGTCAATTTCAACACACGTTAATTGGTCCCATGAAAAATAATGAAAACCGGACATTTATATGAATTAAAAAAAAAAAAACGCCGGACGCCAGTGACAGGATGTAAAAAGTGGATGTGTCTGGGCAAAAGAGGACTTAACTTAAAGGTCCTGTAAAATGGAAGTGAGCATCAATTTACAATTTGACTGACCAAATTTGAGTATCATTAAAAAACCTTTCAAATTTAAAGTAATCATAATGATTCTATGTATATGTAATAAGGCTTCAAAACTTGGAATATAAGGCTGGCCTATCAGTTTTCTGAAGCTGTCGGGGTGTGAACTGACTGTCCTCAAATGAAGCGCTGCTCGTGTGTCAAATCTCAATCAACCACCTGTACTTGTTACGACGTGAAAAATGGATGCTACTTTGTTTAGCCTGTTTCCTAAGTCTACACAACTCTCTACCGTGCCAGCAAGGTGATTATGAGCACACGCAGGAAGGAGCACGTCTTGTCCACATTTTTGGGCCTCGCTCCCACCTCCACGCTAGCGGGGCTTTACAAGCACATACACAGCAAAAACGACTTCTCTCTGACACTTCTTATATGCTGCTGCCACAACTAATTCTGGCATTACGGACATGTTTTTCTCGCTAATTCTGTGATAAAATGCATGTTAAATGTGCTTTTTAAAAAACACTCAATAGTTCATAGCCAGGTATCTTGGTGGAATTGTGGCTGACCATGACATCTACTGTAAAGTCGGCGTGTACATGAAAATGTTTTTAAAGAACCTTTAACTTGAATGACAGTAGTATTACAGTGGTCACTTCACTAAACAGTTGTGTTCAAAATTATTCAACCCACACTGTTGTGTTGTGTAGTCACAAATCTGACATTTATTTATTATGCATAAACAAATCAATAAAGGACTTAAGTGTAACATTTGCATTTGTGAATTTTACAAGGCTTAATTTGATTTGATTATGAAAGTGGGGGTGTTACACTACAACTCTTTACTGCAGTGGGTTTTGAATCATTTTGAACACAACTGTTCATGTAAAAATACACATATTGATGCTGGTGCTCCATCTCTTTAGATGAAGGATACGAAGAAATAATTAAACAACAAAAGACACTGGCCCAGTCGGTCACGCCTCACCAGACCCGTCTTCCTCCAGTGCGTCCCATTACCAACCTCAGCTTCTCCCGCAGCTTCACCTTCTCTTTCTTTGAGCTTCCTCTGCACCACTCACCTCGATGGCGTCCTGAACGAATGAGAAACCTTATGCAACTTTTGAGACAGACACAATATTGATTCCCCCAATGATAATAAAACTTCAGAGAGTGCAAGCTAATAAGTAAGTTTTGAAATTTGTAATGTGAGGTAAGTGTTGTAAGTGAGGTAGTGCTGTGTTGTTATGTTTCTTTTAGTATTCCATGAAAAAAATCAATGCTTAATAAGGTTTAGTTACTGTATGTTTAAAGATCTTTTAAAATGGAAGTAAACATTAATAAACAGTTTGAAACACCACACACAAGAAATGAGTGTTGTTAACAAACCTGCCCGATTTAAATTAGTAAAAAAAAAATATATTGCAGCGTAAATACAGTACAATAAGGCCTCCAAATCTGGAAAATTAAGGTTTACTTGTCAGGTTTTAGAGGCTAAAGACGTGTGTGTAAATTGTCTGCTAACAACACTGTGGTGAAGTGGCAAATATTAATCAACAAGAAAGAAAATTGATGCTAGTTTGTCTAGTCATCTTCCACTCCAGCTGGACTTAATCTTCCATATGACCAGGGGGGAAAGTGGTTAGAATTTCTTGCCGGAACTCCCCAAAGTGAAGGTTGCCACGGAGCCAGAAATTTTATTATTTATTTATTTGTTTGTTTGTATTTTCTTTTTTTCTTTTTTATTGGGGGGGTCAAAACTACTGAAATGAAATGAAAACTGTTTTGGTCAGTTATTTCTATAACACATACAAAAACTGATTTTCATTCAAAATTGTATTTTTTTTCACTGATTTGCAAAATAAAAGTTAACAAAAACAGCTATAACCCCAACCTCCATCTCCTAATTCTTATTTTCCTTCATTTCATCACATACTAAATGCCAAATCTCAATTTTAACTACTTAAGAACATAGGATGTGTATTAAAATTGAAGATAATGTAAACAATTACTTTAGTTGTATTTTTTGATAATAAAGATATAAGTAACATACATTCAGAAAAATAAACACAAATGACATATTATGCAGAATGAAATGGAATATATTTTGAAGATCGCACAAACATTGACTTTCTTAAATCATAAGGAAATGAATAAGTAGCCCAGTGCTTCTCAATTATTTTCTGTTACGCCCCCCCAAGGAAGACGTAAATGTTTCGCGCCCCCCCCCCAACTCTCTGCCACCACTGTAAATAGTATCATTCGTCTATATTACTATTATAAGTACGCCTCAGCCTAACATTGTGTCCTTTTTTTTCTATTAAAGAAAAAAAGTAACATAGATCAACTTATAATAAAGTATAACTTTTTTAACATTGTGTTGCTTGTAACAGAAAAGACTTAACGCGCATCAATTTGCCTGAAGTTAAAAAAAAAAAAAAAAAAAGTCACATCCAAACTGTAAAAATACACTCAAGGTACATTTTTGACCATTTGATACTGAAAAATAAAATGTAATAAAATCAGTAAATAATAACAAATTCAAATTGATTAGAAACATTTACTCTTCAGGACAACGTGCCAAAAAATTTGACCGAAAAACAAAACTGAATAGAAGGGGGGGAAAAAAAGTCTTTGGACAGAAGGAAAGTTTTTATTTTCGCTGATTCACCACAGTGCTCACTGGTTTACTGATATAACACTGACAAAGCGGGACGATGGTGACAATTGGCAATATTCGGCACATTTTCGCTGAAAAACAATCAAGCGGCTTATCAATGAGATTGAGGTCGAATGTCTTTAAGTGGCGTCTTAACTGATTTGGCTTCTCCGCTATAATCATTTTTAGACTCAGTAAACAGTGGTCTTGCCTCATTTCCCACTATATTAAAAGTCAAAGGCAAACGGCCCGAAAAAAGCGCATTCTCGGCGGCCGAGGTAGAACCGTAGGTGAGGGCGGTGGTCGTGACGATCCCAAGCCGAAAACGGCACTTCTCGGCCGGACACGTGAGAACCGAAGAAGACAGTGAGTCTCTGCGTGAGTCCAGCTCTGCATGAGTCTCTTCCGTGTGCTCTTGCTTACTTCAAAAATACTGCACGCACTTTGAAAATGAGAGCGCCACTGCCACCCACGGAGTGGATGTGCAAGTACACTTTATTCTAGTACGGCAAAAAAAATAAAAAAAATAAAAGCATGTTCCCCGAGGTCACTCGCGCCCCCCCTGGCATCGCTCTGCGCCCCCCTGGGGGGGCGCGCCCCACCATTTGAGAAGTACTGAAGTAGCCTAACACAAATGAACAAATATAAGTCCAAAGTGCACATTGACAGCTAAGACGTCGTCCCCATCAGAGCAAATAAAACTAAATATGATAAATAAGCCACCTTAACTCTTTCCTTGCTCTTAAAGATTTGATCCATTTTCTGCTGCATTGCCTTTTTTTTTTTTTTTTTTTTTTTTTTTTTTTTTTTTTTTTTTTTTGCTGTTTCAGAAAACATGCACATTTGAACCAATCAGAGCTAATTATCTCTGGTGATCACATGTCAGTATGTCAGCCAAATGAACGGATAAATGAGTCCAGGTGTTTTGCTTTGCTTTTGCACATTGACATGACTCGTCATCATCAGACTCAGATAACTGCAGCAGCTGGGGAAACCTCCATGCCGTCTGTGGAATAAAATAAACAATAAATATCGGTGGAAACGGATTACGCTACATAAGCACTTTATTATGCCTGTTGTTTACACTTGTGTATGTAAATCTGATGTTGGTAGATTGTTTTCTTCTTGGAGATTAAATGCATGTGTGGCAGCTTTGTATTTTTTTTTTTTTTGTACATAGTGTTTTGACAGTTGCCATCATATTTTCGGAATCAAAGCACCGTATACCGGCTCTGAATCTTATACCGGAACTGCGTTCCAGCCCTGAATCTTATACCGGAACTGCGTTCCTGACCGTTCCCGCCCACTTTCACCCCTGCATATGACTTATCCTCACGAGGGCTACGGGGATGATGGAGCCTATCCCAGGCAACTATGGGCAGGCAGGGTACACCCTTATTCGGTTACCAGTCAATCGCAGGGCACAACGAGACAAACATTCATGCACACATACATACTGTACCTACGGATGATTTGGAGTGTTAAGTCTGTCTACCGTGCATATTTTTGGGATGTGGGAGGAAATCTGAGTACCTGGAGAAACCCAAGCAGGTAGGGAGAACATGCAAACTCAACACAGGAAGGCCAGAGCACGCTACTATGTCGCCAGGTCCTTATAGGGTAAAGTTTTTTTTCCTTTTTCTTTTTTTTTGCTGTTGTTGTAATAACCAGAAATAGTTATTTGCCCTTAAGGTTTCATAGCCACTGATGGACGGTGCTTAGTCACTATATTGTGGAAGAAGCGGTAGGGCTGAACATCCTGGCAAATCACTCATTTATGAAATGAAAAATTTATTGCTACAACTCAGCAATTCAGCACTAAATCATTCTTTGTTTTTGCACGTTTTCAGGACTTCAAGCATTGTTCCTCAATTTGGAACCACAATGAAAATGGCTTTACAGGGCCTTTAACTTTTTAACAGAAAATGTTCTAAATTTGCTTTCAATGTCTTGATTTTTTTTTTTAATCAATCAATTCTTGATTAAGCCATTTAAGGAAGGATCAGTATAACATGTGTAAAATATGACATTAATTTTATTTGGTTTACAATAACAAATTAGTCTAGTAAAAACAGGGTGCTACGTGACACTGGCTATTACAGTGCATTCTGGGATGTGTAGTTTTATGTACAGACGAGCAAATTCAGATATTGTTTTGTTTTCCCCTTGAAGTAAAGATATGCCGCATCACAGATAACAACCAAAGAGAACTGTCGGTTTCTCATGGTAATAAAAATATGTTCGAAAATAACAACAGTGTTAAAGGATCGCGTGGACGAGCTGGAGATACGCGCGACTTCAGACCAGGGAGGGAATCTCACATAGAGAGGAAGAAGCGGAAGTTATTAATTTTCTTCGCTACAGATACTATTCTGTGCTGGACTTCTACAACTTGCACGGCTAGTTCTACTTATGTTTTGCTTTTGAAGTTTTGTGGCGAATCCACGCCACGTCAATATTATGTTTTGAACCACCCCAAAAGCGGAGCTCTTGATTCAATTTCAATGTAGATTCGTGTACGTAATCCGTTGTTTGACGTTGGAAATTAACCTTGTGCATGGGATATTTGCGTCTAATTGTGTGTTTTAGTACGTTTTCTGCTTCCTAACTCCTTTGGCCCAAAGTGCTTCAGAAGGGAAAGAAACACCGATGACAACATCAGAGGGGATGAAAGGTGCGCATGTAACAAACTTCAAGTCATTTTTGCAGGCTTGAGTTTTATTGTCATTTATTTCGATACGAACTACAACAGAGGCATTCAGAGCAAGAGAACGAAGGGGGGAAAGTGGGTTGTAAACGGTCTCCGGTGTCCAGAGTTCAAGGCTGTTACCCACCCTCTTGCACACACACATGTAATTTGCTCCCCTCTCTTTCTTTTTGCAAGTGAACTCTTGCAGATATCTGTCAAATGGGTCATCCTTTCGCTCTCCTTCTTTTATGCCGCAAAGCAACTCTACTAGGTCGTGTAGTTGAGATACATTGAACACACACTCAATATTATATATGCAAGTTCTCTAGTTTAAAATACTGTAATTCCTGAGTTTTTTATTTTATTTTATTTTTTTTAGATGTACCAAATGGAACAAAATAGCTCTCCTGAACACAGGCATGATCTTACTGTGGCTCTGGATGAAGCCAAACTGGAAGTCATTGGGCAGCGAGTAGATGCATCCATGTCCTTCTTGGAGACTGTCAAAATGCAGTGCCGGTGAGTCAAAGGACTGATTTACGACACACTCTCAACTCACTAGCGATAAACGTCCAATCTCTTGTGACTGTGATGACTGGCATCGAGTGAGGATTGTATGACAATAGCAACCATTGAGTTGAAGCAACACTTGGTAACTTTTCAGTTTTGATTGATTTTAGCGACACCGGTGGACAAAAGCGGTAATGTTTTGCCTTAAAGAGCATATGACACGAGAAAAAAAGTCTTAAATGGCATTATTATGTGAATTAGAATCATATTTTGAGACGATTCGACTATATACAACAATTTAGCAAAGCACAGATGACGAGAAATTAGTCTTTTAATCTGCCGGTTAGCCACGCCTACCATTATAGGGCTTTAGCGTCCCCAACAGGTGGATGACGTCAGCGGTAGACTGGGCTCATCGGTTTTACTTTTCAGCCCATTGAGGGGGAATTATTCAGAATGAGGAAAACGCGATGAAGAGAGCCGCAAAATGTCATTGTTTCAGTCTCTCTACTCCAATATTTTTACAGGATATTCTTTTTATCCAAGTATTTTTCCCCAATAGCTATATAAATGGCTTGAGAAGGACCAGTCAGCCCGTCAAGGGGGAACTATTCACAACGAGGAAAACGCGACGAAGAGAGTGGCAAAATGTCATTGTTTCTGTCTCTTTACTTCAATATTTTTACAGGATATTCTTTTTATCCAACTATTTTCCCCAATTGCTAAATAAATGGCATGGTCATGACAAATAACAGTCTTGTGCTGAATGGAATATGAAATAATAAAAATGCATTTATTCAGGACGACATGGCAAAATTACTCCATAACGGTCAAAAGTGTCGACTTCACCTTTACTGTCGCACCTCCCGAACGATATTTTATGACACCTGAATCGGACATATGTCATTTCCCTTCCCAGGCTTCGGAGAATGTAAACAAACCAGAAGGCGTGACAGCTAGCCGACATGCTAACCCGAACCGAGTGATGTTTCAAAGTCTTTGAAGCGGAAAATCACACATAACTAGCCTGGATTATTTGACATGACGACCCGGTTGTCGATTGTCTTCGCGGATCGGCCAACCGCCCGGCGGAGAGCAATTTACAGTTCGTTCCCCGGAGGAGGGTGGCTGGAGTTGTTGTGCAGCTAACGTGCTGCTGCTAATGAGCATTAGGAGAGCTTTTTACATGCCTATCAATGATCAAACGTAAGTAGTCCTTTATTTAAAGGAAGTTTGTAGTGTTTACTTTGTAATCGTTGTATTCGTATTTGACATAATACAAAACAAGATGTTTACTCACTTCCTCGTAAGTCCAATGGTCCCACAGTAGTAGGGCTTGGCCAATATCCATGGTGAATGGGAACCTTTTGAAACTCCAAAAAGGCGCATACGCCTCTCCCTCATACAGAATGATTTTTCTGCAGCCGTTTGGCTGGCGTGATGCGAAAAATAAACGTATTAATCCGCAAAATCAGCTGAATCCTTCGTCCTCATACACAACAGTACACTGTAGCGTGAAGAGGACGTTTTCTACCGTACATGTCACAGCGCCCTCCTCAATGCAAGACCGAAGCCGGAAGTCACTCATTTTCATGGCGCGGGATTAAAAAAACTAAATAAAAACAGCGATCGCTTCCACACACATCCAAGCGGTCCATATCATTCAAGGGCATAAAATACCGCGTGTATTATGAAATAAACATGCTTTTTCGTGTCACAGGCACTTTAAGGAAGACTGCGTTTCCCATGAGGACCGGCAATCGCGTGGCTTAAGGCCGAGTTATGCTTCCGCATCAGACCTGCGCCGTCAAGGAAGACCCGATTTACGACCCTGCGCCGTAGCCTGACGCGGTCCTATTCAATTTTCAAACCCTAGCGTCACGTCGACGCATATGACGTGACAGAAATGGACTTTGATTGGTCTGCTTTGACTGTTGTTTCCGGTTCAGCTCGAAATCACCGCCAATGTATATGCAAAAATGACCAAGCCGACGGGAATATCATCGAAGCGCAAGTCTCGTCCAGACATCATTAAGATTGCCAAATCGAAAGGTCAGCGATTGAATTTAAAAAAAAAAAAAATGGAAGAACCACCGAGATGTGTGTGTTCGGAATCAAGTGGCCAGACGAAGCGGTGACCCAGCCAAAAACTGCCAGCTTTTTATCACTTTATGTCGTATTTTTGGTTGGTGCACGTCATCATTTGTTGTGTATATCCGTTTGGTCTGTGACTTATTTACGTGTCACACTTCAAGTATATGAAGAATAAAGCACAGGTTTGGTGTCAAAAGAGTTGTTTTGATGTTTCATTTTCAACAAACGACAATTCACACACAATACATCATCAATGATTGAGAGTGCCTCGGTGCTTTGATGATAAAGTTAACATCAAGGCTTCCAACGCAGTTTGGGAAGTTCCGTAGATGCCAGAAATCTGCTATGGCTTCCAAATGGCTGGTTGTAGAACACGACAAAAAAATAAGGCTGGAGGGCTTGCCAGATCTCGGACAAAACGCTGGACGCAGTGCTCGACGCCAGTCTGAAGCTAGCCGCCACAGCTATTTGGTTTTCACCCGAGCCTAAAACTCTCTATGCGTCATCAAAAGTTGGACAGACCGCCTCGAAACAGTCAACTGCGTCGCCTGCACCTCAACATTTGCATGATCAACATTTATTCAATGTTGTTGAGCTGAAGATCCACATTCAAGCGCTCCATCTTGCATTGTTTATTTTTTTTCTGTTTAACTAGACAAGAGGAAGTCAACAAGCATGCCCCAAAACCGTACAAACATAACGCCACACCCCTCTAGTGGTTTGGCGGTGAATTACAGAGCAACGCGTCACCTGGCTGGAGAACCATCAAATGTCGAATGACGCCGTAGTCTCTGCACCGTCACCGCAATGCGGGAGCATAACTCGGGCTTTAGTGTGGCTAACCGCCCCCCACCCCATCCGAACTCATCAGCGATGACGAGTTCGATTGGGGTAGGGTGTCACGCCAGTGAGTGAAAGCCAGTACAATGTTTATTCTGTATATCGTGGTAGCCTGCCTTTTTGTCCCTCCTCAGACAAAACGTTTTGTCTCTTTTTTTGCACTGCCATATTTGCAGAATTCGGCCGAAAGCGTCCGCATCGACTTCCGTCTTTATACTGGATGGAGAAAGGGGAAGTGGCGTATGCCGTAAAGCAGTCAGCACATTGGAAGTTTTTTTTGTGTGGCAGGGTTTCTGCCACCCTCCTCAAAGTTAGTGCCGGTGAAAGCGATACAGACCCCCTCAAGATATAAAAAATGTGATAACTAGTTGTTCGTCGACGTATTATCACAAATATTATGAAAATATTAACTCATTTGCTCCCAAAAACGTATCAATACATTCTATTTTTAATTGCTTCAGTGTCCCAAAAACGTATTTATACGTCTTTTGCATTTTTTTTCACAATCGGCATCTACAGGTTCCCATGTGTCTTAGATAGAATGCACAAAGCTCAAAACCCATTTTAAAGCAATAAAACTGGCCACTGGAGTGCAGTAGCGCATTTGGTAAGACCCCCAACCCGATTCAACCAGTACAGCGTAGTTGTGACCGTGCTGCTTGCCTAGCAGAGCCCGTCATGCAGGCTCGCCGCTCGCGTCCCCCGCACCCTCCAGTGTCCCGCACGGAAACGCACACGGCCAAACCAGTTCCCCCCAGGAACACAAGTTCCCCAGGCGAAAGAGGCAGTGGTCACCACAAAAGAAAGACTAAAAAAAAATCCATCTTTACAAGACAGGCGGCAATGAGGGAAAAGTTTAACCCGCTGTCGCAGTCACCAAGCGTCATCTCTCAGTTAGTTATGTGTGAATAAATTGTTACTTTGCTATCAAAAGCTCTATTTGTCCGGTTGTTTATGTTATTTTTTAAAAGGAAAACATTATTTAGATGTTTGGGATGTAACTAAAGCAAAAAAATAGCTGTGTTAAAGTCAAAGTTATGTTTGAAATGTATGCGTTTACAAAAAGCTAATTTTCTCCGTTTTTTCATCAGAAATTGGAAAATTGCTCAATTGCTTTCTTCTAAAGAATGGAAAAAGATATGAACTTACTTTTTTCTGCTGAAAGAAGAGAGTTTAATCTTTCTTTTGGTGGGTTCCATGTTTATATAGCAATACAACAGAATTTTCTGTGGGCCTTGCAAAATCAGTCAAAATCCAGTAAAACGGCCGGGAGCGAAGGGCCTTGCTCTGGTGAAAATGGCTGGGAGTGAATGAGTTAAATAAAGGTTGAAAAGCTACCTATTGTTGCTTTAAAAAGAGCCAACTTCTAAATCTGTGCGTTTGCTCCCCATCCAGGTGTTCAGGCTCCAGGTTAAAGGGCACTCTGCTGGGCATCTTTCCCATCCTGTCATGGCTGCCCCACTACTCCATACGAGAAAGTGCAGTCAGAGACCTGGTGTCTGGGTTTAGCGTGGGCATCATGAATTTGCCACAAGGTGAGCAATGTTCGACCGTACAAAACCTGTCATTAAAAACACAAACAATCAAACAAATTTGAACACCAGCATGACACTAAGGTGCACCCGTGAATGTCATATCTGACTATCAAAGAAAGTATTCAAATTTGTGTCGCATTACTGCAAAAGTGTAATTATTAGACACCCGTTTATACACACTGTAGACATTTGTACTGCATAGATAAACAAGCACGTACTGGATGTGAGTGGTTACATTTTCAACCACGTTCCCTTATCCAAAATTCACATCCACATCTCTGTCTTACCAGGTATGGCCAACGCGATGCTGGTAGGTGTTCCACCTGTGTTTGGCCTCTACACATCTCTCTACCCACTGGTCATCTACTTCATATTTGGTACTTCCAGACATCTTGCTTTGGGTAACTGTCAGATTCACAAATAACAGCGAACAAATAATGTAATGTATCTCCCAGGTTGTATGCACTGCTCTAAATGAGTGAAATTTAGTAAAGGTGCTATATGGAGTTTGTCAGGTTTTTACTGCTACAGTACCTCTGGGCTAAAGCATAAATGCAGCCTTTTTTAAGCTAATGCACGGCGCGCATTCTTGTACGAGCACGAACATAAATCAAGGAGCGTTCGGCACATCAAATAGCCCCAGAAACTTAAAAACAGCAAAGGTGATTGTTTATACTGTTAGTAGCAAGCCTTAAGTGGGTTAGAATGTCTCTTCGCGGGTTTTGCCAAGAGGAGGCTCGGCGAAAAAGCGCTGATGCCATGGAGATGTGGACGTGTTCGGCCTGAGTATTCACACAACAAAGGCTTTCTTGTTTACCGTCTTCAGAAGAGGCTTCCTCCTGGGGTGACAGCCATGTACACCAATTTGATGTAGAGGGCATATGGTCTGAGCACTAACAGGCTGACCCCCCACCTTTTCAATCTCTGCAGCAATGCTGACAGCACTCCTGTACGAGACACTTGACATTTTGGAGGGAAAATGACAAGCAGTACTCAATTTAGACTATTAGCAGGTGTAACCCGAGTCTGTTCTGTGCCGCCCCGCGTTCCGCTCCCACCTCTGACTAGGCTGGGACGCGAACCCGCGCGCCGCGACGATTCTTGTCGGCAGGCAAGTTTGGTAACCACTGCACCAATAAAGCTCGAGCCAACGGCGCAGCCGTTAGCGACCTTACATGAAGGAATCGGCGGGGAGGTTTCCACGTGCTACAACGGATACACTTTCTGTGTACCCGTTACACTCTCCCCCCGAAACCTTCGCTGCCGATCCCGGACGAGCCCCCATTTGTAACCCGAGTCTGTTCTGTGCCGCCCCGCGGTCCGCTCCTACCTCTGACTAGGCTGGGACGCGAACCCGCGCGCCGCGACGATTCTAGTCGGCAGGCAAGTTCGGTAACCACTGCGCCAATAAAGCTCAAGCCAACGGCGCAGCCGTTAGCGACCTTACATGAAGGAATCGGCGGGGAGGTTTCCACGTGCTACAACGGATACACTTTCTGTGTACCCGTTACACAGGCATGGAAATCACTCACCTTTCGGCGAAATTCGCCGTTTTGAAGTCAAAAGGTGTGGCCTATGTGAATTGTGTAGATCCAAGGAGTATATTTTTAAGGGGTTGGAGGTAGTTATTCCATCTAACTAACTAATGACATGTTTTATTGAAGTTGCTAAGCCTGTCGTGATATGCATTGAGTCCATTTGTCGCAAGGTAAAAAACAGTAAGGGTAATTTCACGGCTGCGTTTTATCACCGCGTGCGTGTAGAGAACATATGAGACTCCAGTTCATTTTACAGATGTATATTGATAATCAACACGCCATAGAATTACAGTTCAGACATACAAAGTAAGGAAACACATGTATATTAAACACTGTAAACTACATTGAGACTAATGGGGAAAAAAAGACAACCTACTTTAGCCTGCTATAAAACATTGGCAGTCCCTTGTCCAAAACGCAAACTTGCGGTTAAAAGGTGAAACTTCAAACATTAAAAATCACTGGTGAACAGCACTTGCAAACGAAAAAAATTAAAAGAAAAAAAAATCTGAGTGACACCACAAGCAATGACGATAAGTGCTTTTTTGCGGAGTGTGAAGCTGTTAGCGGTTTAGCGAACGTACTTCCGGCGAACATCAAAATAAAAGCACGCCGCGTTTATATAAATAAAGATTTCTGGAGTTAATCCCCCATACTTCAGAATTATTACTACAGAATTCAGATTTTACACTAAGAATGGCTTTAAAATGACACCCTTTTTGAAAAATTTGATTGGCAATGAATATTATAATTCTTATAATGCTATTTTATATAGTAGTTTACTATAATAATAATAATGTTAAATATTTTTTTGTAAATTGTTTTGAATAATGTACAAAAGGCGAAGTCAGTGTTCTGAATCTGTTTACATTGCGTTCTTTTGCACTAGTAAATGCTATCAATATTTGACATCATTGTTTATGTGTGATTAATTATTGTTATTTACATGTTTATTTGTACTTTAATAAAGAATTTAAGTGTTTTTGGGAATTATTAAGCGTCAACAAAAATTTCATTGCTAAATTAGTAAAAAGTCGACTAATCGCAAAAATAGTCGGCTGACTAATCGGGAGAAAATTAGTCGTTTGGGACAGCCCTACCGGAGCATATTTGCTCCACCCCCTTCTCACCTTTTTAACCCCTGACCCATTTTCATGCCTGTTTTAGGGATGCACATTTTTTCATCGGGGTGTACTCACTTTTGTTGCCAGGGATTTAGATATTAATGGCTATATTTTGAGTTATTTTGAGGGGAAAATAAATTAACTCTATTATATAAGCTGCACACAGACTACTTTTCATTGTGTCAAAGTGTCATTTTGTTAGTGTTGTCCCATGAAAAGATATACTTAAATATCTGCAGAAATGCGAGGGGTGTACTCACTTTTGTGATACACTGTATCCTTACAACATATGGGAAGATAATCTACATTACTTATATAACCGAATTTTATGCAAATAAGCTTGTTTAAAAGTTGGTTGGGACAATTTGTGCCGTCTAAAAAGTTGGTAGTGTTATATCCCTACCGTCCCTATGCTAACTTACGCCCTTGACCAGGGTGGGCAAACCGGTCCTCGAGGGCCACAGTTGGTCCTGGTCTTTCTTCCAACTGATTCAGCACAGACAGTTTAACCAATGAGGTTTCAGTGGAAACAAGAAGCACCTGACTGCAATCAGCTGATTGCACTTATAAGAATCCAGACTGGTGAAAGGTTGTCCTCATGGTGAGTATGAACAAAAACCTGCACCCACTGCGGCCCCTTTGTGGAATATTTTGCCCACCCCTGCCCTTGACTCAAGGATACTTCTTTACCTCATTGAGCACTCTGCACTGTGCCCTCACTGTCAACCTGATAGGGAGACCACACCTTAGCAAAGTAGCAACAGTTCTGAACATTCTACATTTATAGAATCTGTCTTACTGTGGATATCTGGACATCAAGGCTTTTAGATAGACTTTTTTTTATTAAAGACCGTTTTCAACTTGATGCAAATCAACAATTGTTGATCGTAGATCTTATGAAGGCTTGGTTCACATCAACCATATCATCCAACCAACCCATTTAATCACATTGATTAGATTAGATTGATTTGGTTGTCTTCTATGACTGTTTACATATTCTGTCAATATAAATTGTGTTTGTATAGTCATGTAACTTAAAAGAAGATAAGAACATATTTTATGACCAATTTAAGGAGAAATCCAAATAATGCTGAAGGGTTCACCTACTTTTTCTTGCAACTACATAGGTGGCACTGCTTAAAACTACTGATGTATTGGTACACCAACAGCCTTGTCTTGTGTGTATAAAAACCTGCTTCTGTATATGCCAAACTTTTCCTGCTGGACATGTACTGTAACTTTGAAATTCCCTTAAACAAAATTGTGTTCATGTTTCAGGAACTTTTGCTGTCCTGGCCATTATGCTTGGGTCTGTTCCAGCCATTGTGGAGTTGCCTGGTGACGGTGCTGATGTGGTGACAGCTAAAGTAAACATAGCTGTCCAACTTACCTTACTCTGTGGTCTTATACAGGTACACACACACACACTTGTACCCTTAGCTCCTTTTCAAACAAAAATCGTACTTTTTGAAATAAATAATAATAATAATAATAATAAAATAAATAGTCCGGTTACTTGCACACATGTCCTATCTGTGAGCTTTTGAAACCATGAGCAATTTCTTTGTACATTTGTGTCCACTCAGTTGCTGCTCTATCTGTTGCGCTGCGGGGCTGTGTGCCGCTGGTTGTCTGATCCCCTTATAAGAGGCTACACAACAGGTGCTGGCTTGCATGTGGTTGTCATGCAGTTGCCTCTCATGACCGGAATAAATGCACAGAGACACACTGGACTGATGGCCTCCTCTTGGGTAGGACGTAACAACACAAGATGTTCATATACAGTCTTTGTACTTCTCTCAGCAATCTCACCTGATATATTTGTATTCTGTTTTTGTTCAAATGATTTGTCTTGATAGTTAGCAAAATGACATAATAGCTACTTTAAATCTTAATAAAGTAGCCAGGCACTACAATTGTCCCTCACACAGTTCACCTTTTGCGACCTCACTGTTTCACAGAATTTTTTTAGGGAGCCTGAAAACAGGTTTTGATCTTTGGTTTCATTCAGTAATAGTTTATTTTAATCTACCAAAAATTTTACCTTTGAGAGTCTTTGAGCAAGAGAGAAATGTAAGTGTTAATAACTCTCCGATCCAGGTGTTGAAAGTGCGTGATGAAGGGTTTCACAACCCTAATCATTAGGGATGTCGCACATCCGATCACGTGATCAGAAATCGGGATGATTGCACCATTTTTCAGAGGATCAGAATCGAGTGAAAAGGATCAGGTTTTTAGTTTAAAAAAATATACATATACATAGGTATATTATATATACAGTACCGTAATTTTCAGACTATAAGCCGCTACCTTTTTTCCGTCATTTTGAATCCTGAGGCTTATAGTCCAGTGCGGCTTATTTGTTGTTTTATTTGGGTTAATTGGTATTATTTTATTTGACAGCGGCTTCATGAGAGCATCATAATTATGACATGACACTATCATGGGCACTACTGATTGTTAATGTAACATGTCATTAAATGTCATCCCACAAATTATGTCACTAACTCCATTTATGTCCAGCACGGATCTTTTACATCCATTCAAAAGTGAGATCATTTGCTGGATAACACTAAATGACATCTGTTATAAGCATTTATTGATGCTCATGACAGTGTCATATCATAATTATGAAAGTCTAATAGCACCACTGTCAAATAAAGTGTTACTAAATACTAGGGCTGTCAAAATTATCGCGTTAAAGAGTGGTAATTAATTTTTTTAATTAATCACGTTAAAATATTTGACGCATTTAACGCACATGCCTGCTCAAACAGATTAAAATGACAGCACAGTGTAATGTCCACTTGTTACTTGTGTTTTTTGCCGTTTTGTCGCCCGCTGCTGGCGCTTGGCTCGGACTGATTTTATGGGTTTCAGCACCATGAGTGAGCATTGTGTAATTATTGACATCAACAATGGCGAGCTACTAGTTTATATTTTGATTGAAAACTTTACAAATTTTATTAAAATGAAAAGATTAAGAGGGTTTTTAATATAAAATTACTACAACTTGTACTAACATTTATCTTTTAAGAGCTACAAGTCTTTCTATCCATGGATCGCTTTAAGAGAATTTTAATAATGTTAATGCCATCTTGTTGATTTATTGTTATGATAAACAAATACAGTACTTTGTACGGTTGAATGTATATACACTGTATCCGTCTTGTGTCTTATCTTTCCATTCCAACAATAATTTACAGAAAAATATGGCATAGTCTATAGATGGTTTGAATTGCGATTAATTATGATTAATTAATTTTTAAGCTGTTATTCACTCGATTAAAAATTTTAATCGTTTGACAGCCCTACTAAATACTATAACTAGCAATTAATGAAACAACTGGAACAGTAACTGAAGAAATAATTAGCAATGAACATGAATTTTGACTTATTTACATCTGTAGCACTGCAATGCATGTGAGGAGGCATAACAGTGTTGACACTAGGTGGCAACAGAGATTGACTGTCTCCTCCAAGGGAGCAGTGATGGCCAAAGCTTCTTGGAGCAATGAAGCTTTGGAGCTAATTGGTTCAAAGCTTCATGGTGGTTCATTTGGTCTTATGACAGTCGTATAATGCGCCTTCCAAATGAAGTGTTACTGGTTAATAACTTTGTGTGTAAACTAGTGCTGCAACGATTAATCGATTAACTCGAGTATTCGATTAAAAAAAAAAAAACGAATTAAATTTTGCTGCTTCGAGCATTCGTTTAATTAAAGTGGTGTTGTAATGGTTTATTTTTGAAAGTGTTTGCATTTAGTGTCATTGATTTGGGTGGATACACTGCCCTCTAGTCGCCTTATTTTACATGGCCAAATCCAGCTGCTCCCTGTTAAGACCAACATAAGCTAGGTTTTTGTTTGAGCTAATGTTTTTCAATGCATTCGTAATTTAGTTTGAAGGTATATTTAGATATTTTTTGTGGGAATACGTGTCGGAACTATTTGTTGAGAGCATTGTAAGAAAAAAAAAAAAAAAAAAAGTTAGTATTTTATAGCATTTAAGCTAGTGGACTTTTGCTATGTAAGTTAGCCAATTGTCTTTTGTTGTACATATGTAGATCCTTATTTATTTATTTTTTTATACCGTTTGAGGCCCAGCTCAGGTATTTTAATTTTTTTCATGTTTATCCGATTGCTTGATTATTCGAACTAACTAGTTCATTGATTAATCGACTACTAAAATAATCGGTAGCTGCAGCCCTAGTGTGTTATCAAGCGTAATTAAAATTTTAGGTAAGAAATAAGATTTTTTTTTATTTTTTATAAGATCTAGAGGTTTTTGAGTGAAAACAGTAAAAAAGTTTTTTTTCTAGTCACTTCTGAGATTCAATTGTTGGCTGTTTTCAACAATCGAAAATAAAGACATTGATTGACTGAAAATGGTTCAGTATTAGATGAAATGTCTTGTTTTCTCATGTATATTTATAATTGCTCCTTACCTTAAAAAAAAAAAAAAAAAAAAAAAGTTTTTTCCGATTACTCGATTAATCGATAGAAATTTCAGTCGAATACTCGATTAGTAAAATAGTTGATAGCTGCAGCCCTAGTGTAAACATCCCATAATACTGTGAAGACAGCTGCGGCTTAAAGTCCAGTGCGGCTTATCTATGAACACATGTCGTTTTTGAGCCAAATTTGATGGGTGGCGGCTTATAGTCAGGTGTGCCTCATAGTGCGAAAATTACGGTATATAATTTCTAAGGACTAGATATAACAAAATAATCCAGAAATACAACGACATTGCCAAAAAGACCAAAAATACATACAAGTTTTATTCTCTGCAACACTCCTGGAAAAAGCGAAAAAATACAATATAAGCGTTGAAAAATATGCAATCGGGACATCCCTATAAATAATGTATATTAATCTTTAAAATCAAAACTGCAGATTGTGCCTATTGCGGGTTATGTTTAGACTGTAACCCCTGTGATAAACGTGGGAGCACTTCATAGCACTCACAAGAAAAGTGTATTTTGGTGCTCTGAAAGTACTGTTTTTATAAAGTGCACACAGAAAGTTATAACAACTTGTGTAAGGCTTTTAGAATGGCTTTAAAAATCCTCAGTATGGAACATCTCATTTTAACATCTTTTGTTTGATTGTGTCCTCTCCTAGACTTTACTCGATGTCGTGTATGGGATGACCAGTGTAATACCCGCAACTCTGTTGGTCTCTGTTGTTTCTATGGTGATACTCATTGCGGGCAAAATGTTAAATAAACATTTTAAAAGCAAGCTGCCAGTGGCCATACCCTGGGAAGCTATATTGGTAAGAAACACACAAAATCGGTGTCGGCAGATGCCCTAATGACAAATTTATTAAGAAATTATACAACAGTACAGTACATTTTGAACCATTTGAAATCCATGTTTAAAAGTGAATGAAATACTAATCCTATCTTCACATGAAAAAATGACAGAACCCCCCCCCCCCCCCCCCAATCATGTCTAGTATTTAATTGGATGTAAAAATATTCCACTCACTTTGGAAAATTGTGTTATCCCTGTTAAAGCTATCCCGGGGGATCTTCCCCGAGAATGGATTTTGATTTTCTATTACTGCTTATTTTGATCAACATGTTTACTTTATATGCTAATAAGATACAGCACTTAAACTTAAAATCTTATACAACAAAAATCAAAACACAGAGGGAGACTGTTCAAAATGATACATATGCAAAAATATTCTTAATATATTTGTATGTTTTGAATGTACTAAATCTTGTGTTCATACAAATACACGCTTGTTAAAGAGGTTAATTTTTCTTAAGCCTTTAAGTACTTTCTTTGTGTTTACATTCAAGTGATGAGCTGCTTAATTCTACAAAGCATCACTGTGTGAATGCGTTAACCTCCAGCTGAACTACGGTTTGTGATTGTAGGGATAAATGGGTTTGTCAGTTTTGTTGTTTTTTTGCTTAGATAGTTCTGGGGACTGTGGCATCAGTGCAACTGGACCTGGCTGGACAACACACAGTCCAGGTGGTCGGCCGGATTCCCTCCGGGTCAGTGGAATAGGCCTTATTGTCTTTTTTTATTTCTGTTTTCATTTCATCATGCATCGTTTCTATTACCATTTGTTAATGCCATTGTTTTTGTGAATTGACATGAATTACACAGTTATTATGAATAGAAGCTATATGTTGACTGACCCATATTTTATCCCTTGTTCTCATAATGTCTAGCTCCACAAATCAAGTTATGTCCCATTTAGTACTACTATTGTGTGGAAATAAGAAAATGTACTGTATATAATTTTCCGAGCTGTTGATGTGTGGTTCAGTGCAAAGAGGTTTCCTTGTTCGACTTACCAGTCACAATTCTCCAGTGATTCTTGAAAATAGATCTCTGGTACTCTGCTAAATCGTATGAAGACAAAATTTTAAACAATGTTAAGATCAGATGAAGTATTGGGAGCAATAATCAAATGGTGTTTTTCTAATTACATTTTCAATAGAATTGAATTGTTTATCTTCTCTAGACTGTCACCCCCCATCGTCCCCTCTCTCTCGCTGGTCAGGGAACTGTTTATTCCAGCTCTCTCAGTCGCTCTTGTGGGCTTCAGTTTCCACACAGCCATGGGCTCCATGTTTGCCCATAAACATGGCTACCACTTTGACTCCAGTCAGGTACAGTAGTTTTGAGGTTGTTCTTCAAAGAATCAACATGTAGTGGTCCTTTCCTTTTCCCCCCAACCAATTAAGCTTTGAGCATTCACATTGTGTAATGTTAGTGCAGACTGTTATCAATATTACATGAGGTAAATTGTTAGGTTTTTTTGCTTTCTGTGCAGGTAGCGGATACTTTAGCTGGGCCATTTTCTGCTAGTGTTGTTTTTATAAATGCATATAAGTATATAAATGCAGTGCTTCCTTGGAGCATAATACTAGCATAAATCACAATATTTAGTTTAGTTTTTGGAAATGAAGGAACTGAATTTTAGGGGAAAGCACTGAAGTCAATCAGGTGTGTCTTTAAGTTCTGCAAGGGATAACGGTAACAGTTGTATTGATATTGTGGCGTACCCCTTGTTCCAAGTGATTTGGTAACATTTCAACACAGCAAAATTTAAATGCACAGATGATTTCCACTAAAACCATACTCCTCAAACCAAAAGACATCTAGGTTAAATGAAGTATAATAAACTAAAGCAGTTTTCCAATCATCATTTGAAAATCTCTCCAAACGTAATGCAATATTTTTGAAACAATCTTGTTCCTCTCTGCTTAGGACCTGCTTGCTCTGGGTTTGTGTAACGGCATAGGAGCCTTTTTCCAGTGTTTTGCTGTTAGCAGTTCATTCTCACGCAGTATGGTTCAGGAAAGCATTGGTGTCAAATCACAGGTAATGTTTCCCTCAAATATGTTGAACGGGGAACATGGCACTTAATAGTTTTGCCTATTTCACTGGTCAACCCCCCTTTTTTTTTTTTTTTCCTAAATTTTTTTTCCAAATTAAGATTTGTTTTTTTGGGGGGAGCAATTATTATTGCAATTCAATAATTTGAACACAGTGGGTATATAGCTGACACTTAAAAGTATCAATATGTAGCAATATAATAAATGTTATGCCATGTTTTAGACAACTTCAGACACAAGGGACCAACAGTAGGGACAATGTGACATGTACTGTACTGCACTACTGCCAAAGTACTCCAAAATGTGAAAATCAGTCAACTATAACAAGGTATCGTTAACAGCGATACAGAAAACTGTATATAGCTATGCAAAAGACTTAAAAGTGGTATTGGGTGAAAATATAGGAAGAATCTATCATACATAAAATACTACTAATATAAGAATATCAAAAATGTTGGTTTCAGTAAAACAAAAGCATACAAAAAAAAATGGCAGATTTGATGTCAGTGACAAAAAAATGTATAGAATCAGTTTGGGGGGGGGGAGCCTGCAACAGAAAATGAGGGAAAAAATTGTGGGTTGTTGTTTGCATTCAAATATGCAAATTTTCTCGATATTCAGATGCTCATTTTTGTCATTTCCCTCAATCATTTACACTTGTATTTTTCTGTTTAGATGTCTGGTTTGGTTTCAGCCCTGACAATTTTAACTGTTTTGCTGAAGGTTGGTCATCTTTTTGAGCAGCTTCCAAAGGTAAGGTCCGATTTCAAAGCAAGTTTTGTTTTTTGTTTCGTTGTTTTACGAGAAAGTCATACATGCTCTGTAGACATCTATGAGTTCACTGAAGTCTATGAAGTCTATGTTCCATTTCAGGCTGGTATTAAAATTAGGATGCATAGTTTGCAAGTTTGCATATGATTGGTACATTAGAATACAATACATAAATCCCATTATGTCAACAACCAAAAAGATAATGATCTGAAGCAAACCTCTTTTAGGTCGCTTACTAAATGATACTAAATGTCAATGTAAAGATCATCTAATAAGAACACAATAAAAAGACCAGCCAGCCAGCGTTTACGTACATTCAATAGAGCAGAAGGTCCTGTAGGTGCTGTTCTACTACGCAAACATTAAATCATAAAGTTACTGTTAAGTAAGTTGCATCGGTCTGTAGGAGACTCGACACATAATTAACATAAAATGTAAATATAATTGGTCGACTATCTGGTTAAGTCAGGAGTCAGCAACCCGTGGCTCTAGAAGACGGTACACAAGAAAGCCTGCAAAAAGTTTGCTGAAGACATGGCAACAAAGCACATGGATTCCTGGAACCATGTCCTATGGTCTGATGAGACGGGAGGGCTTTCTTGGGTACCGTCTTCAGAAGAGGCCTCCTCCTGGGGTGACAGCCATGCACACCAATTTGACGTCGAGTGCGGCGTATGGTCTGAGCACTAACAGGCTGACCCCCCCACCTCTTCAATCTCTGCAGCAATCCTGACAGCACTCCTGTAATGGGTCACATGACATTTTGGAGTGAAAATCCCAAGCAGTACTCAATTTGGACATTTAGGGATGTACGTAGTTTGTAAAGGGTTTACTCACTTTTGTTGCCAGGGTTTTAGATATCAATGGCTATATTTTGAGTTATTTTGAGGGGAAAATAAATTAACTCTATTATATAAGCTGCACACAGACTACTTTTCATTTTGTCAAAGTGTCATTTTGTCAGTGTTGTCCCATGAAAAGATATACTTAAATATGTGCAAAAATGTGAGGACTGTACTCACTTTTGTGATACACTGTATTTAGTGTACACTACAGTTCAAAGGTTCGGGGTCAAAGGGTAGTGTCCATGTTGTATTTGCATGGTTTTTTGGGTTTTTTTGTATTTTAATTTTAAGTCAAAAAAATATTTTGTTAATCCATTTTTATATGATCAGAATGTACATTGTATTTGTGTTTGGTCAAAAGAAAAACACCTTTGCCAACTTCGACCTGCCTTATACTTGACCGACATTAATAAATGGACCCATGCTTTTATGAAAAAAAAAATTGTGGACCTTCAAGATCTGTATTTGAGGACCCCTGCTCTAGATGGAGCTGCACTAAAGGGAGTGTCATGCCATGATTAACCAATATTGATCCATTTGAAGGCGCATTGGATTATAAGGCGCACATTTGGCTTTTGAGAAAATTGAGGGCTTTTAGGTGAGCCTTATAGTGTGGAAAATATGGGAATCATGAAGGCTCATTATGTATTTGTAGCCAACTTAGTCATGTTGATAGTAGGCGAATATAGCTAATATACATAATGTAGATACAGTACATACGGCCTGTCCTGCCTTCATTGTAAGGCTTATATAAGACTTTTAATTTTTTTGTGGTTCCAGACATTTTTTTGTTTTTTTAGTCCAATATGGCTCTTTCAACATTTTGTGTTGCCGACCCCTGGGTTAGGTCAAACAAATAACCGGGCATGACAAAATCTTGCACATGAGAATCTAAAATAACTTGACAGGACTGCACCTGTTCAAAATTCATCATAAGGTCTATTGAAATGGGAGTATCAAGTAAGGGTGTCGCAATATATCACCATATTGATATATTGCGACACCCTTACTTGATACTGTGTATACAAATAGGTTATCGATATGCTCCCATCAAGAATAGATACAGTGCCTTGCAAAAGTATTCGGCCCCCTTGAATCTTGTAACCTTTCGCCACATTTCAGGCTTCAAACATAAAGATATGAAATTTAATTTTTTTGTCAAGAATCAACAACAAGTGGGACACAATCGTGAAGTGGAACAACATTTATTGGATAATTTAAACTTTTTTAACAAATAAAAAACTGAAAAGTGGGGCGTGCAATAATATTCGGCCCCTTTACTTTCAGTGCAGCAAACTCACTCCAGAAGTTCAGTGAGGATCTCTGAATGATCCAATGTTGTCCTAAATGACCGATGATGATAAATAGAATCCACCTGTGTGTAATAAAGTCTCCGTATAAATGCACCTGCTCTGTGATAGTCTCAGGGTTCTGTTTAAAGTGCAGAGAGCATTATGAAAACCAAGGAACACACCAGGCAGGTCCGAGTGAAATGGAAGGAGCATCAGACCACTGCAAATCTACCAAGACCCGGCCGTCCTTCCAAACTTTCTTCTCAAACAAGGAGAAAACTGATCAGAGATGCAGCCAAGAGGCCCATGATCACTCTGGATGAACTGCAGAGATCTACAGCTGAGGTGGGAGAGTCTGTCCATAGGACAACAATCAGTCGTACACTGCACAAATCTGGCCTTTATGGAAGAGTGGCAAGAAGAAAGCCATTTCTCAAAGATATCCATAAAAAGTCTCGTTTAAAGTTTGCCACAAGCCGCCTGGGAGACACACCAAACATGTGGAAGAAGGTGCTCTGGTCAGATGACACCAAAATTGAACTTTTTGGCCACAATGCAAAACGTTATGTTTGGCGTAAAAGCAACACAGCTCATCACCCTGAACACACCATCCCCACTGTCAAACATGGTGGTGGCAGCATCATGGTTTGGGCCTGCTTTTCTTCAGCAGGGACAGGGAAGATGGTTAAAATTGACGGGAAGATGGATGCAGCCAAATACAGGAACATTCTGGAAGAAAACCTGTTGGTATCTGCACAAGACCTGAGACTGGGACGGAGATTTATCTTCCAACAGGACAATGATCCAAAACATAAAGCCAAATCTACAATGGAATGGTTAAAAAATAAACGTATCCAGGTGTTAAGTCAAAGTCCAGACCTGAATCCAATCGAGAATCTGTGGAAAGAGCTGAAGACTGCTGTTCACAAACACTCTCCATCCAACCTCACTGAGCTCGAGCTGTTTTGCAAGGAAGAATGGGCAAGAATGTCAGTCTCTCGATGTGCAAAACTGATAGAAACATACCCCAAGCGACTTGCAGCTGTAATTGGAGCAAAAGGTGGCGCTACAAAGTATTAACGCAAGGGGGCCGAATAATATTGCACGCCCCACTTTTCAGTTTTTTATTTGTTAAAAAAGTTTAAATTATCCAATACATTTTGTTCCACTTCACGATTGTGTCCCACTTGTTGTCGATTCTTGACAAAAAATTAAAATTTTATATCTTTATGTTTGAAGCCTGAAATGTGGCCAAAGGTTGCAAGGTTCAAGGGGGCCGAATACTTTTGCAAGGCACTGTATATCGTTTTAAAAAGATGCCAATGTCTAATTAAGGATCAGGAACAGGTTACTACCGAAATTTTCCCCTGCAACAGACTATTCCACAAAAGGCCACGGTGGGTTTTCGTTCCAACCCCATCAAGCTGACACCTTTTCACCAATCTGTTGTGTTACAGGTGCAGTCAGTTGATTGCAGTCAGGTGCTTCTTGATTCCGGAGAAAACTCATTTGTTAAACTGTCTTTGCTCGATCAGTTGGAACAGAGAACAGGACCCACTGTGGCCCTTGAGGACCGGTTTGCCCACTCCTGCCCTAGAATAGTTAGTGGCTGTGTTGGCTCATTGGCTGCCACTGACTGCGCTAGACAGCATATTTTGACAGCGAGGGGTTGTTAATTCGCTCTACCCCATTAAAATGAATTGCACATCCGGTGCCATCAATGGCACTCAAACACTTCCAGTTTAATTGAATTGGATGTCAATGGCAGGCAATGAGTTAAGAAAGACACTCATTTGTTTACAAGAATGTTATTTTTTCCCCATCTAGAAAAAGCTTGTTTTTCTCTTTTAATAGTTGTATCGTAGATTATTATCCTGACCCATGGAACCGATAATTGTTGGAAGAAAATTATTATCGTGAGCCTTGTATCACAAATCATATTGTATCGGGAGGTGCCTATAGGTTCCCAACCCTATTTATATTTCAAATAAACATTTGATCTTAGATGTGCCCAGAATCTAGCACCATATCATGTGGCATAGTGAAGCGCTACCCCAGAGAAGACAGAATGTGTATCTCATATAGTAAAATCCAATAAATTACATTAATGGTCCCATCCTGAAAAAAATACAGTCAGGTTTTCAAAAACGTACGCCTTCACAAAACCATTCTCTAGTCTAAGAGCATTTACTCATCCTGGACAGGTCACCAATGAATGGTTGTTTGTCGCTATGTGTCAGCCTTGTGAAGTATTGGCAATACACAATATTCGTGAACGTACTGTGTGAAAATGTACTGTGTGTTCCAGGCAGTATTAGCAGTGATTATTGTGGTGAACCTGCAGGGTTTGCTTGCTCAGTTTAAAGATGTGACTCTCTTGTGGAAGTCCGATAGATACGACCTGGTAGTGTGTATACACACATGCACACGTACACACTGCATTTGATTATCTTTATACTAGTTAACTTTTGCCTCCTGAACATAAATATTCCTCATCTCTGTGGTATCACTCTCCTCCAGCTTGTGTGGGTGGCATCACTAATTTCAACCCTAGTCCTTAACCTTGACCTTGGTCTGGCAGTGGCCGTTGGCGTTTCTCTGCTTACGCTCATCTACAGAACTCAACGGTCAGTATTTTTTTTCTAGCGTTTTTGCTTTTGCATTATATTAAAATTAAGTACTGTATTCAAGCCATTAATGGTTTAAAATGAATGCATAAATAAAATCAATTGTGATATCAATACGTTCCCATTGAGATTGTTTAATTATTTTGTGTGCAACTAACAAATATAATTGCATACTAACATTTCCATCAACTAACAAAAAATAAAAAAAATAATTTTGTTTTAGTGTACCCCAGAGACAATTGCTCTAAGACCGCAAGGGAAGCTCAGCTTCCCCCGAAATGTCACAAAATAATCGATTAAATGTATACTGTTGTGTGTACATGTCATTGACTAAATATGTGCTACAACATGCTCAACTTTTGTTAAGAATTAGCTTCTTATCACTGATCCCGATGCGGCTTGCTTTTGTTTCATCCGTGCAGCTTCACAGTCCTTTAAACAGTGTGGAACCTGTACGTCTCTAGAGATGAGAGTACATTGTTCCACTACAGAGAAACAAGTCAAGTTATTGGCTAAAGGCCACCATCGAAAGCTGTGCATCTCTGGGGGTAGATGGGCAGTTGGTGGGCCTCGGCTGGCCCGGACGCTCTGATTCTCTGCATGATGATTGGATGGCATGTCTGAGGCTAATTCCCTTTTTGATTGACAGTAAAATGAGGAAATCAGTAATCAGGTTGTATTAACATCCTCTGGAGGTATTTTTCAATTTTCATTCCATTGTTCTGAGTTTAACCGGTGACCCATAATCGTTGTGGTGAAACTTGCTTTGTTAAAAAAACTAGAAAAAAAT
This sequence comes from Corythoichthys intestinalis, assembly GCF_030265065.1. Taxonomy (NCBI): domain Eukaryota; kingdom Metazoa; phylum Chordata; class Actinopteri; order Syngnathiformes; family Syngnathidae; genus Corythoichthys; species Corythoichthys intestinalis. The sequence continues at coordinate 38,220,977 of NC_080396.1, forward strand.
CGGGCTTATTTCTGTTTTTTTTTTTTTTCTGTTGTAGCTACTTGTGTTTAGTGGCTTGACTTCTGGCACAGTTTCTTTCCCTACCTTGCAAAGGGTGCCGCTGAGTCCCTCCACCGTCACAAAG